>NC_086123.1:29279264-29594558 GCF_963921235.1 Mobula hypostoma | reverse complement strand
TGAGTGTGTTTTCCCCAGCTGTCTGGTTTCCTCCCACAGTCCAAAGATGTACCAGATAAGGTTAATTGGTCATTGTAAATTGTCCTATGATGAGGTTAAGGTTAAACCATGGTTGCAGGGTAGTGCGGCTGCTAGGGTCTACTCTGTGCTGTATCTCTAAATAACTCCTCTGCAACCCTATCCAAGTACTTATTTGGAACCCAGGTACTTATTTTATCCCCACATAAGCCAACAGTCATTTACAGAAAAGCATCAAAAAAGATGTTGAAGAAGAACAGAAACATATTAAATAAATAAATAAATAAATAATCCTAATCCTAATCTGGTTAGTTTAGCGTAACCTCATTCAAGTCCAAATATTTGGCAAAAATATGTACTGACTGAACCCAACAGATATAGTTCGCTCCTGCTGGGTTGGGGTCAACAGCTATGCATGGTTTAAGACAATGTGAAAACTGAGGGTGTCCTCAGTGAGGAAAGCATTTTCTTTTCACAAATTTTATTTTACAGAAGTACCAATTTTGTTATACTTGGACACATCCAGGGAAAATTAGAAACCCCTCTTCAGGACCTGAAGACATGTAGGAATGGGAAGACAAAGTGAAATGGGTAGTCACTGCCTTTTACGGCAGACAGAATGAAGCTTGCAGGAGCACAGACGTCGTTAAAATTAGGTTCTGAAGTCACAAATTAAGATCTCGGCCCGAAACGTCGAGTCTTTACAATTTTCCATAGATGCTGTATGACCTACTGAGTTCCTCCGGTATTTTGTCTGTGTTGCTTTGAGTTTGATAGCTTGTGTCTTTGAAACCCCTGCCACACTGGTCTGTAATAATACTACCAAGAATCTTTTGGTCTTGGGCAGTTGATCTTGGTGCACACTAGGAACTGAGCGTGCAAGTTTGGGACAAAAAGATCTTAATTTGTGACTTAAGAACCTAATTAAAACTGCAGACTAATCAATGTTGAAATGACCACTGCTGCTAAAAAGAAAAATAAATGAGAGTTTTGCTGCAATTTTCTATTACATCTGAATTTCCAGTAGATACTGAAGCCATCCCACAATCAAAATGTAATCTTGAACTATTGCTGATGTAAATTGATTTGTAATTTTGGAATCAATATTATGTCAGAAGAGTCCATTTAAGAAAAACCTCATCTCCAATAAATAGTGTCATCCAGCCCATTATCCTTCTGCTTCTGGTGAGTAATTATTTCCAGATATTAAAATGATTTATTTTGCTTTTAATAGTATGACTAAGTATGATGATACAAAATGTATCAAAGCACTGAGAGAGAAATTTATTTTAAACTTCATTCTGTCTGCCGTAAAAGCCAGGATCTCCAAGTGACTAGACATTTTGATTTGACTTCCTATTCCCATTTTGACATGTCTGTCCAAGATCTCCCCTACTGCCATGATGAGGCCAATCTCAGATTAGAGGAGCAACACATCATTCTCTGGAAGCCTCCAACCTGATGCTATGAACATCAATATTTCTAATATCTAGCAATTTCTCCCCTTCTTCTTTCTCTCTTCTATTTCCCATTCTGGGTTTTCTCTCACCCCTTCTCACCTGCCCATGACGTCCCTTTGGTTCCCCTCCTTCCCTTTCTTCACCATCCTCTCCTATTCCTTCTTCGGCTTTTCACACCTATCCCCTCCCAGCTTCTTACTTCATCCCCTCTCCACCCACTTTTCCCCTCACTTGGTCTCACCTATCACCTGCCAGCTTATACTTCTTCCCCTCCCCTCACCCTGTTCTAGCTTCTGACTCCTTCCTTTCCAGCTCCAATGAAGGGTCTTGACCCTAAATTCCTCTTGTGAAGACTCTGCCTGACCTTCTGAGTTCCTCCAGTATTTTGGCTGTGCTGCTTAATATTTCCAGCATCTCCAGAATATCCTATGTTTTAATGTATCAAACGTCTTCATTTACAAAGGAATGCATTTGGAGGCTTCCTGTATTAAAGAGTTCTTGAAAGTACAGAAACTTGAGAATAATAGGTCTTGGACTTTGAAGTCTCCTCACCTGGAATACATTTTTGCCATTCCGGCTTTCTGTTTTCTTCAAAGATATTCATCATGGAGAACCAAGGAACCAAGTGATACTTCGTGGGTATCACCAAGTTTTGAGCTGATGCTTTGAAATTTAATGCCTGGGAATCAAAGATACCCGATCTGATTATTCTTGCTTGCAGTCAGCACACAACACAGTAATGTTTCTGACAAGGTGCCGCTTCGTCGGCTGATCCAGAAGGTTATGCACAAGCGATACGTCGTGGTACATATAGGTACCAATGACGTAGGTAGAAAAAGGGAAGAAGTCCTGAAAGGAGAATATAGGGAGTTGAGAAAAAGGACCGCAAAGGTAGTAATCTCGGGATTACTGCCTGTGCCACACGACAGTGAGAGTAGGAATGCAATGAGGTGGAGGATAAATGCGTGGCTGAGGGATTGGAGCAGGGGGCAGGGATTCAAGTTTTTGGATCATCTCTTTTGGCGCAGGTATGACCTGTTCAAAAAGGACGGGTTACACTTGAATCCTAGGGGGACCAATATCCTGGCGGGGAGATTTGTGAGGGCTACTGAGGTGACTTTAAACTAGAATGGTTGGGAGCTGGGAATCAAATTAAAGAGACTAGGAGAGAGGAGGTTAGTTCACAACAGGGGGATGGGAACAAGTGCAGAGAGACAGAGGGGTGTAAAATGAGGATAGAAGCAAAAAGTAGTAAGGTGAAAAGTAAAAGTGGCAGGCCGGCAAATCCAGGGCAAAAATCAAAAAAAGCCACTGTTCAACATAATTGTATGAGGGCTAAGAGTGTTGTAAAAGCGAGCCTGAAGGCTTTGTGTGTCAATGCAAGGAGCATTCGTAACAAGGTGGATGAATTAAAAGTGCAGATTGTTATTAATGAATATGATATAGTTGGGATCACAGAGACGTGGCTCCAGGGTGACCAGGGATGGTAGCTCAACATTCAGGGATATTCAATATTCAGGAGGGATAGACCTGAAAGAAAAGGAGGTGGGGTAGCATTGCTGGTTAGAGAGGAGATTAACGCAATAGAAAGGAAGGACATTAGCTGGGAGGATGTGGAATCGATATGGGTAGAGCTGCATAACACTAAGGGGCAGAAAACACTGGTGGGAGTTGTGTACAGGCCACCTAACAGTAGTAGTGAGGTTGGGGATGGTATTAAACAGGAAATTAGAAATGTGTGCAATGAAGGAACAGCAGTTATAATGGGTGACTTCAATCTACATATAGATTGGGTGAACCAAATTGGTAAGGGTGCTGAGGAAGAGGATTTCTTGGGATGTATGCGGGATGGTTTTTTGAACCAACATGTCGAGGAACCAACTAGAGAGCAGGCTATTCTAGACTGGGTATTGAGCAATGAGGAAGGGTTAATTAGCAATCTTGTCGTGAAAGGCCCCTTGGGTAAGAGTGACCATAATATGGTGGAATTCTTTATTAAGATGGAGAGTGACATAGTTAATTCAGAAACAAAGGTTCTGAACTTAAAGAAGGGTAACTTTGAAGGTATGAGACGTGAATTAGCTAAGATAGATTGGCAAATGTCACTTAAAGGATTGATGGTGGATAGGCAATGGCAAGCATTTAAGGATCGCATGGATGAACTACAACAATTGTTCATCCCAGTTTGGCAAAAAGATAAATCAAGGAAGGTAGTGCACCTGTGGCTGACAAGGGAAATTAGGGATAGTATCAATTCCAAAGAAGAAGCATACAAATTAGCCAGAAAAAGTGGCTCACCTGAGGACTGGGAGAAATTCAGAGTCCAGCAGAGGAGGACAAAGGGCTTAATTAGGAAGGGGAAAAAAGATTATGAGAGAAAACTGGCAGGGAACATAAAAACTGACTGTAAAAGCTTTTATAGATATGTGAAAAGAAAAAGACTGGTTAAGACAAAAATAGGTCCCCTACAGACAGAAACAGGTGAATTGATTATGGGGAGCAAGGACATGGCAGACCAATTGAATAACTACTTTGGTTCTGTCCTCACTAAGGAGGATATAAATAATCTTCCGGAAATAGTAGGGGACAGAGGGTCCAGTGAGATGCAGGATCTGAGGGAAATACATGTTAGTAGGGAAGTGGTGTTAGGTAGATTAAAGGCAGATAAATCCCCAGGGCCAGATGGTCTGCATCCCAGAGTGCTTAAGGAAGTAGCCCAAGAAATATTGGATGCATTAGCGATAATTTTTCAAAACTCGTTAGATTCTGGACTAGTTCCTGAGAATTGGAGGGTGGCTAATGTAACCCCACTTTTTAAAAAAGGAGTGAGAGAGAAACCGGGGGAATTATAGACCGGTTAGCCTGACATCGTTGGTGGGGAAAATGCTAGAGTCAGTTATCAAAGATGTGATAACAGCACATTTGGAAAGCGGTGAAATCATCGGACAAAGTCAGCATGGATTTGTGAAAGGAAAATCATGTCTGACGAATCTTATAGAATTTTTTGAGGATGTAACTAGTAGAGTGGATAGGGGAGAACCAGTGGATGTGGTATATTTGGATTTTCAAAAGGCTTTTGACAAGGTCCCACACAGGAGATTAGTGTGCAAACTTAAAGCACATGGTATTGGGGGTAAGGTATTGATGTGGATAGAGAATTGGTTGGCAGACAGGAAGCAAAGAGTGGGAATAAACGGGACCTTTTCAGAATGGCAGGCAGTGACTAATGGGGTACCGCAAGGCTCAGTGCTGGGACCCCAGCTGTTTACAATATATATTAATGACTTAGATGAGGGAATAAAATGCAGCATCTCCAAGTTTGCGGATGACACAAAGCTGGGCGGCAGTGTTAACTGTGAGGAGGATGCTAAGAGGATGCAGGGTGACTTGGATAGGTTAGGTGAGTGGGCAAATTCATGGCAGATGCAATTTAATGTGGATAAATGTGTGGTTATCCACTTTAGTGGCAAAAACAGTTAAACAGATTATTATCTGAATGGTGGCCGATTAGGAAAAGGGGAGGTGCAACAAGACCTGGGTGTCATTATACACCAGTCATTGAAAGTGGGCATGCAGGTACAGCAGGCGGTGAAAAAGGCGAATGGTATGCTGACATTCATAGCAAGAGGATTCGAGTACAGGAGCAGGGAGGTACTACTGCAGTTGTACAAGGCCTTGGTGAGACCACATCTGGAGTATTGTGTGCAGTTTTGGTCCCCTAATCTGAGGAAAGACATCCTTGCCATAGAGGGAGTACAACGAAGGTTCACCAGATTGATTCCTGGGATGGCAGGACTTTCATATGATGAACGACTGGATCGACTAGGCTTATACTCGTCGGAATTTAGAAGATTGAGGGGGGATCTTATTGAAACATATAAAATCCTAAAGGGATTGGACAGGCTAGTTGCAGGAAGATTGTTCCCGATGTTGGAGAAGTCCAGAACGAGAGGTCACAGTTTGAGGATAAAGGGGAAGCCTTTTAGGACCGAGATTAGGAAAAACTTCTTCACACAGAGAGTGGTGAATCTGTGGAATTCTCTGCCACAGGAAATAGTTGAGGGCAGTTCATTGGCTATATTTAAGAGGGAGTTAGATATGGCCTTTGTGACTAAAGGGATCAGGGGGTATGGGGGGAAGGCTGGTACAGGGTTCTGAGTTGGATGATCAGCCATGATCATACTGAATGGCGGTGCAGGCTCAAAGGGCCGAATGGCCTACACCTGCACCTATTTTCTATGTCTTCTATGTTTCTATGTGATCTGAGGCACGTTGATAAACATAGGACATAGAATAGTACAGCACAGTACAGGCCCTTCAGCCCACATTGTTGTGCCGACCTTCAAACCCTGCCTTCCATATAACCCCCCACCTTAAATTCCTCCATATACCTGTCTAGTAGTCTCTTAAACTTCGCTAGTGTATCTGCCTCCACCACTGACTCAGGCAGTGTATTCCATGCACCAACCACTCTCTGAGTAAAAAACCTTCCTCTAATATCCCCCTTGAACTTCTCACACCTTACCTTAAAGCCATGTCCCCTTGTATTGAGCAGTGGTGCCCTGGGGAAGAGGCACTGGCTATCCACTCTTTCTATTCCTCTTAATATCTTGTATACCTCTATCATGTCTCCTCTCATCCTCCTTCTCTCCAAAGAGTAAAGCCCTAAGTCCCTTAATCTCTGATCATAATGCATACTCTCTAAACCAGGCAGCATCCTGGTAAATCTCCTCTGTACCCTTTCCGATGCTTCCACATCCTTCGTATAGTGAGGTGACCAGAACCGAACACAGTACTCCAAGTGTGGCCTGACCAGAGTTTTATAGAGCTGCATCATTACATCGCAACTCTTAAACTCTATCCCTTGGCTTATGAAAGCTAACACCCCATAAGCTTTCTTAACTACCCTATCTACCTGTGAGGCAACTTTCAGGGATCTGTGGACGTGTACCCCCAGATCCTTCTGCTCCTCCACACTACCAAGTATCCTGCCATTTACTTTGTACTCTGCCTTGGAGTTTGTCCTTCCAAAGTGTGCCACCTCACACTTCTCCGGGTTGAACTCCATCTGCCACTTCTCAGCCCACTTCTGCAACCTATCAATGTCTCTCTGCAAACGGGATGTAAAAGTGGATTGAAGACGGGAAGGTAATGGTGGGTGATCACCTATGATCACCTGTACAATAGGAATACTTACATCAGGTTGCTGTTTATTGATTGCAGCTCAACGTTCAACATAATCATACCCTCAGTTCTAATCAACAAGCTCCAAAACTTGGGCCTCTGTATCTCCCTCTGCAAATGGATCCTTGATCCTTGACTTCCTCACCATATTCCTCCATGATGAATATCTTTGAAGAAAACAGAAAGCCGGAATGGCAAAAATGTATTCCAGGTGAGGAGACTTCAAAGTCCAAGACCAATCATTCTCAAGTTTCTGTACTTTCAAAAACTCTTTAATACAGGAAGCCTCCAAATGCATTCCTTTGTAAATGTGCGGATCGAAAATGACATTTCCTCCTCGTTGACGATCAACACTGGTGCACCTTGATGTATGCTTAGCCCACTCCCCTACTCTCACTTCACCCACAACTGTGTGGCTAGGCACAATTCAAATGCCATGTATAAATCTGCCAACAACACAACTATTGTCAGTAGAATTTCAGATGGTGATGAGGGGGCATACAGGAGCGAGATAGATCAGCCGGTCGAGTGGAGCCGCAACAACAACCTTGTATCTCAATGTCAGGAAGACCAAGGAATTGATTGTGATCTTCGGGAAGGGGAATTCAAGGTAACACACACCAGTCCTCATCGAGGATCAACAATGGAATAGGTGAACATTTTCAGTGCTTAGGTGTCAACATCTCGGAAGATCTATACTGGGCCCATAAGTTTGATGCAATTCAAAGAAGGCGCAACAGTAGCAATATTTCATCTGGAGTTTGAGGAGACTTGGTACGTCACCAAAGATACTCTCAAATTTCTATAGATGTGGAGAGCATTCTAACTGGGGATATTACCGTCTGGTATGGAGAGGCCACCGACAGAGGATCAGAAAAAGCCCCAGGAAGTTGTAAACTCAGCCAGCTCTGTCATGGGCACCGGCATCCAGGATGAAGCCTCAAAAAGGTGGCATCCATCATGAAGGATTCCATCACCCAGGACATGCCCTCTTTTCATTGCTGCCATCGAGGAACAGGTACAGGATCCTGAAAACACACACTCAGTGTTTCAGGAACAGCTGCTTTCCCCTCTGCCATCAGATTCCTGAATGGACAATGAATCTATGAACACTACCTCACTATGATTCCCTCTTGTATTGCACTGCTTCTTTAATATTTTATATATACTTATTGTAATTATTCTTTTTAGAAAAATTGTATTGCAGCAAAGCAACAAATTTCATGAATAATGCCAGTGATATTAAACCTGATTCTGATTCTGATATGTGGTCTGAATGGTAAGTTTGCAAACAACAAGCAAATGGTAGAACTATAGATAGTGAAGAAGATTGTCGAAGGATACACTACATAGATCAGCTGGAAAGTTGGACAGAACAGAGGCAGGTGGAATTTAATCCAAACGTGTGTTTTGGAAAATCAAATTATGGTAGGACATGTAAAGCAAAAGGCAGTGACCTTAGGCACGTTGACCTTGTGGTGAAAGTCCATAGCTTGATGAAAGTGACAACACTGGTAGGTAGAATACTGAAGAAAGCATGTGCTAGGCTTGCCTTCCTAGACCAGCTTATTAAGTAAAACATTTGGAATATCATGTTGCAATAGTACAAAAGTTTGGTTAAACCATATTTGGAACACTCAGTGCAGTTACTGTATATTTGCCACACTTCAGGAAAGATGTGGTAGCAATAGAAAGAGCGCAGAAGAGATTTACCAGGATGTTGGCTGGAATGGAGGGCAGTAGTTATGAGGAGAGGTTGGATAGGCTGGGTTTATTCACACTGCAATATGGGAGCAGATATCTTACAGAGGTTTATAAAATCATGAGGTGCATATACAGGATTTAGTTGGGCATGGGTGTCTGGAACAAGGAGTCACAGTTGTAAGGTGAGAGCAGATAAATTGGGAGGAGATGCTAGCACAGGGGTTCCCAACCTTTTTTATGCCATGGACCCCTCCCATTAACCAAGAAAC
Organism: Mobula hypostoma; assembly: GCF_963921235.1. Classification (NCBI taxonomy): domain Eukaryota; kingdom Metazoa; phylum Chordata; class Chondrichthyes; order Myliobatiformes; family Myliobatidae; genus Mobula; species Mobula hypostoma. The sequence continues at coordinate 29,585,923 of NC_086123.1, read as the reverse complement.
CTGCGGATCTCAGGCTGGGAGCCCCTGTGTTAGCAGCAGGTACAATTACAATGCTTAAGCTGCATTTGGACAGATATTTGGATAGGAGAGGCACAGAAGGATATGGGCCTAATGCAGACAAATTGGAATTTGAATATTGTTGTCACATACAGTGAAAAGCTTGTCTTGCTTATTACTCCTACAGATCAAGTCATCAACTGGAATTAGCATCATGGCCTAACTAAGTTTGGTCTTGAAAATCTTTAAAGTATTTGACAGGATGGAGGGAAATTATTTTGCTTGGGGTGTCTAAATGTAATCTTTGCCATTTAGGAATATGGAAATACCTACTACTTCCTGCTTTACCAGGGAGTTGGTAGTATTAAAAGCAGGAAACTACTTGGCCAAAATTTTAGGATGTTGTGCACCACACCTCCAACTTCAATATTAGGTATTAGGTAGCAGTGTTCCTTACAATTTTTTAGCCAAAAATCACCAATTCAAAAACTTTGTATTTTTTGCAAGCTACTTATTTCTCCCTGTAGGATTTAGCACTGGAGATACAGGGGTTCCCAACCTGGGGAACATAAGACTCCTTGCTGAATGATATTAATCCATGGCATAAAAAAGTTTGGGAATCCATGAAAAGGAATGAACATGTTTCAAGCCTACTTTATAACCTAATTTGAGAAGAATCTCCATTGTAGGCAATTGTTGAGTCTACAACAGGCTGAGCAAAATAAAGAAATCAGAGGCCTAACCAGTGATGAACTTCTCAAATATATTTTTGAATAGAGGAAAAAGTGTACCTAACTCTAGTTTTCAGTAGACTTAACATGAGTTTTAATGACTGGGGTTTGTCCCTACCTTTTCGGCAGTCCCTCGGAATCAAGGATATCTGATTTCTACTCCAGTATAGTGGCTAATGAAGTCAATATGGGAACTGTAGACATTTCAACAAACAGGCAGGTGTTAGTTACAATTAGAGGTGGGTGTTGAGGTGGACCGCTGCTTATGGCAAAGCTTCTGTGTATTCCCAAATGCTTCAAGATTCTCAAAACCATCCTGAATGTTTCTTCTGCACTTTAAGCATTCCTGAGCCAAGGATTCTGAGGGGTCTCAAGAATGCTTTGAGCGCATCTTTGAATCTTTTTCTCTGTATGCCTGGTAATCTCTTCCAATGACAGAGCTTAGAATTGAGAGTCTTGGTTTGTTCATTCATTATGCGCTGTGTCATATGACATGACTGCCTTCTTATCAATGCTGTTCTGAGATTGTCTCCCTGTTGTCAAACAGCTCCAGAACCAGGACTTGTGATGTATATCAGCTGCTCATTTGACCATCCACCACCTGCTCCCATGGCTTCACGTGACCCTGATTTTTTTGGGGGGGGGCGTAGTCGCTAAGCAGGTGCTACACATTGGCCAAGGATGCCCTGCAGGCTAGTGGAGGGAAGAGCACCTTACATCTCCTTTTGTAGAGACATATCTCCACCCTTTCTGGGTAGTTCATGAGTTTTGCACCACGAATGAGATGTTAAATTTCAAATACCTCTTCTCAAACAGCTTTGTGCTGTCCCATCTAAAGCAATGTGGGATCTCATTCCTTCAGAAGTGGCTCCAAGATATGGGAACACACACACAAAATGCTGGTGGAACGCTGCAGGCCAGGTAGCATCTATAGGAAGAGGTACAGTTGACATTTTGGGCCGGGACCCTTCGTCAGGACTAACTGAAAGAAGAGATAGTAAGAGATTTGAGAGGGGGAGGGGGAGATCTGAAATGATAGGAGAAGACAGGAGGGGGAGGGATGGAGCCAAGAGCTGGTAAGTTGATTGGCAAAAGGGATATGAGGCTGGAGAAGGGAGAGGATCATGGAATGGGAGGCCTAGGGAGTAAGAAAGGTGTGGGGGGGGGGGAGCCAGAGGATGGGCAAGGAGTTATAGTGAGAGGGACAGAGGGAGAAAAAAGAAAAAAGGGGAAAGAAAAAATAAATAAATAAGGGATGGGGTACGAAGGGGAGGTGGGGCATTAACATAAGTTTGAGAAGTCAATGTTCATGCCATCAGGTTGAAGGCTACCTAGACGGAATATAAGGTGTTGTTCCTCCAATCTGAGTGTGGCTTCATCTTGACAGTAGAGGAGGTCGTGGATAGACATATCAGAATGGGAATGGGAATGGGATGTGGAATTGAAATGTGTGGCCACTGGGAGATCCTGCTTTATCTGGCGGACAGAGCTTAGGTGTTCAGCGAAACGATCTCCCAGTTTGCGTCGGGTCTCGCCAATATATAAAAGGCCACATCAGGAGCACCGGACGCAGTATATTACCCCAGCCGTCTCACAGGTGAAGGGTCGCCTCACCTGGAAGGACTGTCTGGGGCCCTGAATGGTGGTGAGGGAGGAAGTGTAAGGGCAGGTGTAGCACTTGTTCCGCTTACAAGGATAAGTGCTAGGAGGGAGATAGTGGGGAGGGATGGGGGGGGGGGGAAACGAATGGACAAGGGAGTCGCATAGGGAGCGACCTCCCCCCCCCCCGAAACGTCGACTGTCCCTCTTCCTATAGATAGCAACACACATAAAAGTTGCTGATGAACGCAGCAGGCCAGGCAGCATCGCTAGGAAGAGGTACAGTCGATGTTTCGGGCCGAGACCCTTCGTCAGGACTAACTGAAAGAAGAGCTAGTAAGATAGATGCTGCCTGGTCTGCTGCGTTGACCAGCATTTTGGGTGTGTGTGTTGCTTGAAATTCCAGCATCTGCAGATTTCCTCGTGTTTGCGTATCCAAGGTATGGGAAATAGGTCATATGCCCAGGGACTTACTAAGTTTTATGGCAGAGGGCAGTGCAGTTCAGTGAGACTAGCACTTGCTGATATTGAGTGTAAGTTACACTTTCTTGTATGCCTCAGTGACTGGTTTGGTGTTTGCCTCCGAGCGTGTCATACGTACTGCTCTGTTGTGGAACTAAAGATGTCACTTCGGCATTAAAATGCAAAAGGATAGAAACAGACTGTCCTCAAAGCAGAAGAAGCAGGGGAGAGATGATGACGGCCCCGTCCATCGCCGTCCATCGTTAAGGGGAACCACAGCCTGGACTTCGGCTGAGCCCATCAGCCAATGAAAGCGGAGCCATCGCGCCTGCGCCGTAAGACCGAACCGGTTCCAATGTGAGAGGAAAAACATGCCGAGTTGACGAGAGGAAGAGCGCCTGCGAATCACCTCGGCGGAATCACGCAATCGTTTCATGCAAATAACATCGGGAGCGAGCCTCGGCAGAGCCAGTCCGCGCGGCGAGCAGCGGCTCGAGCCTCGGCAGCCCCCGGCGCGACGCCCAGGGACGGCGGAACGGCAAACCCTCCTGGTTTCATGAGGTAAAGTCCTGGCTTTGCCGGGAAATGCATCTTTCTGGAGTTATAAAAAAAATGGCAATGTGAGAGAGAGCGCTGTTCGGACCTGTTCCGTTGATGTAAGAGAATAGATAAAAATGCAGACCGATGGTTCTCTCGCCCACGGCAGCTGCGCTCGGGAAATTGTCAATGACATCGAGTTTGCTCGTCCTCTCACCGAGTACGGCCGAGCTGAGCCCCGACTCGAACTCTACCGGGCTGAGAGGATATTTTTTTTTGAGGTGTGTGTGTATGTGGAGTGTGGGTGGGTGGTGTTTAGAGAAAATAAGATATTGTGAACTTGGCCTCATTCGCGACGGGTGGATGGTGGGGAAGTGGCTTGTGGGCTTCATCTGCGTGGAGCTTGCAAGCCTCGCAGGAAACCGAGGACGATTTTGTTGTCATCCCGCCGCGATCGACCCGATTCACGCTCGCCCGAAGAGAATATTTCACTGACTCCTTGCATCGTGATACTTGGATGAACCGCCGATAAAAGTTGTGGGTATGTAGGAGGGAAAAAAATAGACTGGTGCTGGAGACAAATGTCTATCTTTCTGGGGCTTGGGGACAGTGTGAACGGCTGCAAAGTGACGCTGCATTGAAAGCACGTTAAGTTTTGCTCTATGCCATGAGTATAATTTATCCTTTGGCCAACATTGTTAATGTGGATTATTTTCACCATCTTAATGCTCCTTACTGTTTGCATATTGGCTGCCCCTTTAACGAAGACTTTGAAAAGTACCGGCGTGTCCTGTTGCAAGGCGTCTTTTGTGCCTTCCTTATCCATAATACAGTATTCCTCATCATTGCTTATCCCACTGTTAGCTTTAGATTCCGTGCATGGGCGTCCAGTTACATGTACAGTTCTTAATAATCACAGGTGTTGGATTCTTTTCAAGTATACAGCAAAACAAACTGATCGGATGTTTTGTTGCAGACTTAAATGTACAAATTCAATTCATCATTTTTCTTTACATTGCTCAGTGGTGTAACAGGACCCTGAGTAAAGGGAACCCTGGAAACTCGCCATTGAGGATGACACAGTTTTCATTAATCTATATAAACGGTAATCTTACAAGAGGAAGTATATGTCGGTATTTTAACGCAATAATCTCTAATTTCTTTCGTCATTTGTTTTGGCCACAGATCACAAAAGATTTCTAGGGAACTAGCAAAGACCACATTCTCACCAATGGCCACCTAAGCATATATTGAGTCATTATATGTAACTGTTCATCGTGATAGTGCCCATAGAGTCACTGAAATGATGTAAAATGAGTGAGATAGATCACCTGTATCAATAAATCTTATACTTTATTGTCGCCAAACAATTGATACTAGAGCGTACAATCATCACAGCGATATTTGATTCTACTCTTCGCGCTCCCTGGAGTACAAATCAATAGTAAATATTAAAAATTTAAATTATAAATCATAAATAGGAAAGGGAAAGTAAGGTAGTGCAAAAAAAACCGAGAGGCAGGTCCGGATATTTGGAAGGTACGGCCCAGATCCGGCTCAGGATCCGTTCAGCAGTCTTATCACAGTTGGAAAGAAGCTGTTCCCAAATCTGGCCGTACGAGTCTTCAAGCTCCTGAGCCTTCTCCCGGAGGGAAGAGGGACGAAAGGTTTTTTTTTCAATTTACATCTTTAAAAGTTTCAATTTTTGATTGTTGCACAATGCAAGTGGGTGAGTTGTAATGAGTAGTTGTATTAAGGGTGATGGTTTCTTTATATGGACATGTAGACAAATTGTTAATTTTTTTAAGTCTTCTAGTTTTTATTTGAACCTTTCCATGTAAATTGTTAAATGTCAGTTTCTAATTGAAAAAGTAAGAATGTTTGTCTACAAGATAGCTTGAGACTTTGCAGATGTGCCTTAATGTTACCTACTTGATGTGGTTTCAATTAATAAAGCATCAATTGACATCTTTTGGAGAAGTGGCAATGACACTGGGCTGAATAGTGGACATAGCAGTAATGTTGACTGGAGTCTTAACCCAAAGCATGACAAAGGGTATTAAGAGGTTCTTTTGGCAGATGCTGAAAATCTTGATCAACACACAAAAATGCTGGAAGAACCCAACAGGTCAGAAAGTGTCTGTGAAAGGAAATAAGCAGTCAATGTTTTGTGTTGTCTCCCTGAAACCTCTACCGTTTATTTCCATATGTGGATGCTGCTTGATCAGCTGAGTCCCTCCAGCATGTATTGCACAAAATGGATAAAGATTTGGTAAACTGGAAAAATATCTCTTAGAGAAAACTAATAAAACTTTTGAAAACTGTTCATTCTTGTGAAAATCAAATTTATATATCTTTAGCTGCTTAAGTGAAGACACTTGCTAAAGGTTCACTTTCCAATAGAACATAGAAAACCTACAGCACAATACAGGCCCTTCGGCCCACAAAGCTGTGCCAACATGTCCTTACATTAGAAATTACCTAGGGTTACCTATAGCCCTCTATTTTTCTGAGCTCCATGAACCTGTCCAGGAGTCTCTTAGAAGACCCTATTGTATCCGCCTCCACCACTGTCGCCAGCAACCCATTCCACGCACTCACCACTCTCTGCGTTTTAAAAAAAAACTTACCCTTGACATCTCTTCTGTACTTACTTCCAGGCACCTTAAAACTGTATCCTCTTGTGTTAGCCATTCCAGCCCTGAGGAAAAAGCCTCTGACTATCCACACGATCAATGCTTCTCATAATCTTGTACACCTCCATCAGGTCACCTGTCATCCTCCGTCGCTCCAAGGAGAAAAGGCTGAGTTCACTCAACCTATTCTCATAAGGCATGCTCCCCAATCCAGGCAACATCTTTGTAAATCTCCTCTGCACCCTTTCTATGGTCTCCACATCCTTCCTATAGTGAGGTGACCAGAACTGAGCACAGTACTCCCAAGTGGGGTCTGATCAGGGTCCCATATAGCTGCAACATTACCTCTTGCCCTCCTAAGCTCAATCCCACGATTGAACAAGGCCAATGCACCATATGCTTTCTTAACCACAGAGTCAACCTGTGCAGCAGCTTTGAGTGTCCAATGGACTTGGACCCCAAGATCCCTCTGATCCTTCACACTACCAAGAGTCTTACCATTAATACTATATTCTGCCATCATATTTGACCTACCAAAATGAACCACTTCACACTTATCTGGGTTGAACTCCATCTGCCACTTCTCAGCCCAGTTTTGCATCCTTTCAATGTCTCTCTGTAACCTCTGACAGCCCTCCACACCCCCAGCCTTTGTGTCATCAGCAAATTTACTAACCCATCCCTCCACTTCTTCATCCAGGTCATTTATAAAAATCATGAAGAGCAGGGGTCCCAGCACAGATCTCTGAGGCACACCACTGATCACTGACCCGTATATGACCAGTCTACAACCACTTTTTGCCTTCTGTGGGCAAGCCAGTTCTGGATCCAAAAAGCAATGTCCCCTTGGATCCCATGCCTCCTTACTTTCTCAATTTGTCTTGCATGGGGTACCTTGTCAAATGCCTTGATGAAATCCATATACACTACGTCTACTGCTCTACCTTCATCAATGTGTTTAGTCACATCCTCAAAAAATTCAATCAGGCTCGTAAGGCACGACCTAATGATTTTGTGTCTCTCCAAATGTTCATAAATCCTGCCTCTTAGGATCTTCTCCATCAACTTACCAACCAATAAAGTTGAGGGCACTGATGATTCTGTGAGAGGATTGTCAGAAACCATACAGCATGGTTGGTTGGGAAGGGCAGAAGATAACTGTGCTCACCAGGGGCCATGGAATTCATAGTTTGTTACAATACTCCTGGATCCTGGAGGGAAACAAAGTTGTATTTATTGGCCATTGTCCTGCAACGTATATAGAAATTTGGATTTATTAATTAAGGCAGGATCACCTTTCACTGTGATGCAACTTGCAGAACAATCCTCTGTCTGATCTCGCACATAATGAATAACTGCTTTGTGAGGTATTTAATGATGCTTGCTTTTCAGAGTGTATTGCAACACAAACAAATAACTTAATTTGACGAAGTAATTTAGGGTGAAAATTAGCTGGGAAAGTAAAAAGTTTCCACTCTACTTAATTTCTTTCTTTTTTCCAGTTAAAGGATATTGTTTAAGTAATATAGTGAATAGCCTGTCATAACTGAGGATAGACTAGACATTTAAAACCATCTTGGGTTCTACTTTCAAAGTGTGGAGTTTTTGTTTAAAGTACTGAAACATTATCAAGTTTGATAACAAAGTGAAACCAAATCTTTATTTCAAAGAAATACATTTCTGTACCTTTTGACACAGTGTCGAAATGGTTATATTAACACTTAAAGAGGTCATATCTTAAAACAAACCCAATTTGAGCATTGTAGAGTTTCATTTATTAAATTATTTAGTTCTGATATGTGAAGGGAGCAACTTTAATGTGTTGAATAAAATCTTCCAACCAGCCTAAAATACATATTTTGTAATTATATATACCATCATCACAACTGCCCCACAGGGCTATATGCTTAGCCCTGTGCTTTACTCACTTTATACCTATGATTGTATGGCTAAGTACAACTCTAATGCTTTAAGCTTGCTGGCAACACAACTGTTGTTGACTGAATCAAAGGTGGTGATGAATCAATATATTGAAAATCTGGCTGAATGGTTCCACAACAACAACCCCTCACTCAATGTTAGTAAAACTAGTGTTGACCTTGGGAAGGAGAAGCTGGAGGTCTAAGAGCTAGTCCTTATTAGACGATCAGAGGTGGAGAGGGTCAGTAACTTTAAATTCCCTGGCAGTATCATGTCTGAGAATCTATCCTGGGGCCAGCACATAAGTGCCATCATAAAGAAGGCACAACAACATCTCTACTGTCTTAGTTTGCATAGATTCAGCATGTCATCTAAAACTTTGGCAAACTTCTATAGATACACAGTGGAAAGTTTCTTAACTGGTTGCATCACAACCTGGTATGGAAACACCAATCCCCAGCAGTGGAAAAGTGTACAGAAAGTGGAGGATACAGTCCAGTCCATCACAGGCAATTAAAAAAAAACTGTATCCATCATCAAAGGCCCCACCATCCAAGCCTTGTTTTCTTCTCACTACTACCATCAGGAAGAAGGTACAAAAGCCTTAGATCCCATACAGCCAGGTTTAGGAATGGGTATGACCCTACAACTATCAGGCACTTGAACTGCCATGGAGAACTCAACAGTGGAAGAAGGGTCAGCAAAAGGGTTAATGAACTAAGTAGCTAACTTGAACTTTTCTGTTTGAACTTTGTAACCCAATGTTCTAAGCTGATACCTGCAGACAGTCTTTCATTATCTGGTTGAAGCAATGGGTGCAGATGGCTGAAATGAGGAACATGTTCATGATTTAGTCACTTGTCTGTTTTGTAATTAAAAATACTTTGTGCTACGGATATACTTGCTTCTGATTACGTATATCTGCTTATGTAACTTCCTTGCCAGTAGTCACGTTTATTCACCTGTTTAGAAATATAAATATATGCTGAAATTGTTCTGTAACTTAGAGCCTTGGACATTTCTGCAAGCTCTCCATGATACCATACTGAATAAAGGTACAGTGGCATACAAAAGTTTGGGCACCCCTGGTCAAAATTTCTGTAAATGTGAATTGCTAAACGAGTAAAAGATGAATTGATTTCCAAAAGGCATAAAGTTAAAGATGACACATTTCTTTAATATTTTAAGCAAGAAAATTTTTATTTTCCATCTTTTACAGTTTCATAATAACAGAAAAGGAAAAGGCCCTGAAGCAAAAGTTTGGGCACCCTGCATGGCAGTACTTAGTAAAACCCCCTTTGGCAAGTATCACAGCTTGTAAACACTTTCTGTAGCCAGCTAAGAGTCTTTCAATTCTTGTTTGGGGGATTTTCGCCCACTCTTCCTTGCAAAAGGCTTCTAGTTCTGTGAGATTCTTGGGCCGTCTTGCATGCACTGCTCCTTTGAGGTCTATCCACAGATTCTCGATGATGTTTAGGTCAGGGGACTGTGAGGGCCATGGCAAAACCTTCAGCTTGTGCCTCTTGAGGTAGTCCACTGTGGATTATGAGGTGTGTTTAGGATGATTATCCTGTTGTAGAAGCCACCCTCTTTTCATCTTCGGCTTTTTTACAGACGGTGTGATGTTTGCTTCCAGAATTTGCTGGTATTTAATTGAATTCATTCTTCCCTCTACCAGTAAATGTTCCCCGTGCCACTGGCTGCAACACAAGCCCAAAGTATGATCCATCCACCCCTGTGCTTAACAGTTGGAGAGGTGTTCTTTTTATGAAATTCTGCACCCTTTTTTCTCCAAACATACCTTTGCTCATTGTGGCCAGAAAGTTCTATTTTAACTTCATCAGTCCACAGGACTTGTTTCCAAAATGCATCAGGCTTGTTTAGATGTTCCTTTGCAAACTTTTGAATGGAACTTTTTGGCTGCAGAGATGAGGAGAAATTTCTTTAGCCAGAGGATGGTGAATCTGTGAAATTCATTGCCATGGATGTCTGTGGGGGCCAACATTGGACATATTTAAAGAGGAGGTTTTGGAGACCAGACTTCAAGCAGTGATACAGTGGTATGCAAAAGTTTAGGCATTCCTGGTCAAAATTTCTGTTACTGTGAATAGCTAAGCGAGTAAAAGATGAACTGATTTCCAAAAGGCACTCTCCTTTGTCCATCCTGTCTATTATTTCCTCAAGAATTCCAACAGATTTGTCAGGCCTTAAGGGGACCATGCTGACTTTGTCCTATTTTATCATGTGCCTCCAAGTACCCCAAAACCTCATACTGTACTTAATATCTTCCCAACCACAATTCTGTAAATACCTGCAAGGAAACAAATCTCAGTATAGTAAATGATTACATATACATATTTTAAAAACATTGCTTTGACTTTGGTGTTGCTTGATAGTTTGCAGATCAGCATACAATCTGACACAAAAATAGCAGGAAATACTCCATTTTCAACAATGGTTTTGTGGGACAGTCTTTCCATCGTCTAAGGGATACTTGGGAACAAAACAATAAATCTGATAACAGATTTAGTAGATTTTTGAGCGGTGTTGCTATGTTCTCAAAACATAGATAATGTTCATTGAACTAATTTAGGTTTGCTTAAGACAGCTGCTGTCAGATTTTTCTTGGTGGTTGAGATAAGTGAGTTCACTTAATTTAATTTGGGCTTGGTCAGTTGCACAAGGGAGATGCCTGGTAAGCTTGGTATCATGCATACAGAATCAAAGTAACTTCAAATTTCCCATGTTTTTCCCAAATTAAGCTAGTTTACTGGAATACCAATGTGATGAAGTTGAGCGATTCAAGAATCAATTTTTAAAAAATCTTTTGAATGTCTAATTTTTTAATGTACATCATTTTTATGAAGTAGTAAAATGTTGTAAGGAGCTTTAAGTTAGCAAACAATTCCACATTCCATATTTTGATTATTTAGAGCACATCAAACTGAAATTATATAATTTGTAGTAACTTTATTTAATCATTTTGATAAATTAAGAATGGATGCAAATTATGGGAGTCATGATCAAAAAATAACTTCTTCTGGAACTGAGGGCGATGAAAGACTATTCTTGTTTTGAAATGTATAAATAGTGGAGCAACCGAATAAGCTTTGTGTTTGCTGTATTTACTTATGGAAAGTAAAGTAAATGTTCTGGAAATTACTGGGACAATAAATTTTGGGCCAAGCCTCGGACTGGATTAATTTTGCACTGGAACTTTAAGAATGCAAATTCATATTGTGTTGAAATCAAAAGCGGAGAACAACAAAACTTCTTGTGAAATATTCTGCCTGCAAAAGAATCCATAGATTCAGCTTTTCCCTTCTGGTCATCCATAACTCAAATTTATGTTTGCATCATTAGGACTGGATCATTAGGATATAAAATACCTGCATAAAATGATTGTATTGTATCCAACAATTTGATTTTCATCATAGATTGACAAGGACGATACTTTATTGACTTTAGTGGCAATAAACTGATTACTGATGGCGCATCATATCATTTTTTTTTCTGCGCAGTAGTTAGTACTGGTGAGTCCAAGGAATTCCATCATATTTCAGCAAATTTCTGAGTGACTTTGAATAGTACAGTTAATTGCATGCAGTATTTCTGGATTAGTTGTTGATATTCTTGGGCCAGCTTTAGATATTTTTGAAGGAATTAATTAACAAGGTGGAAAACTAAGTAGCTGCTTATATACAAGGCTTGAAAAATACCCTGATAATTATAATTTCTAACAAGTGAAATGGAATGCTTTGGTATAATACAAAGATGCATTTGTACTATTTTTAAGAATTTAATGAAAGTTGAAGTATTAAATCACATTTTGTGAATAGTCCATTTTTAAAATTGGCAATTTTGTGATTTGCATTAACATAAATGTTTTACCTATTTTTATTTGTTAGCAAATTTATTGTATCAACAACATTTTTAATGGCTATATGAATAAAGTAGTTACTACGTAATTATTACAGGGCTGTTCCACTGTTGAAGGTAGGGGAACAGACAACTAGCTTGTTGTCTGTCCCCAGACTGTGACTCTAGGGGAGATCACTAGATAGCAACAAAAATTGCACCTTGTCAGAGTTTCTCCCTTCTTAGCCCTGGGTTACAAAGCTAATTTCTGGAGTTTCTTTGCTGAACATACAAATTTAGGATTCTTTGCACTTTGAGTTAGATAATGTCTTTGTTGTGGTGGAGATGCTGTAGGGGTGCAGCAGGAACATTCAAACAGTGCAAGTATTTCATGTGTAGTCATGACTAATGTTAGCTAACTCAGATGCACATCTCAATTAATTGGAACTCTAGTTATAAGAATGCACTATTGAAGGCATTTTATAATGGATATTTTTGTTGTTGTTGCTTTGTCACTTGGAATGTTTTGCTTTTTTGTGTTCTGCCAAGCATGGTGAGCATGCTATTTTGGCGCTAGAATGTGTAGCAACACTCATAAGCTGTCCACAGCACATCCCTGGGTGTATTAGTTGTTAACACAAACGATGCATTTCACTCTATGTTTTGATGTACATGTGATAAGTAAATCAGAATCTGAATCTGAACTAAGTATAGTACAGTGATTTAAGTCTTCAGCTTGATTGTAAGTTCTAATTGGACAGATTTTAGCAAGTAGATTGTTTCCTTAACAGGCATGGAAAGTAAACTACTATTGGGATTTGTCCATTTATGTTTGGATCAAGGTTCTTAAGTAAAGTGGAATGACTGCCGCATAATATTTTGCATAGATGTTACGAAAAGAAGCAAAGTGTTTCCTTTCAAGTAATACTGTAAATGCTGTCATTGTTTAAGTCAAGGTGTAACAGTTTATACAGCAACGTCTTGAAAAACCAAAATGAGGTGAATGGCCCATTGATTTCTGATGGCACTTAATTCTGATGTGTGTGCAGTCAATCTTGCCCAGGTATTTTAAACAAAAATTAAATCTGTGCTCTGTAACCTGATGACAGAGATAAACAGACTTGCCTTGTGCATTCTTGTGACAACGTAACTGATAGAAAATACTTTCAATGGGGAGTTTATTTGATTTCACCTATATTAGGGAAGGCTGAGAATAACAACACCTGTAAAAGCATTCAGTTCCTTCATTTTGGCCCTTGCTTATGTCAGTACTACTAGTAGCTTCAGAAGGAGATCAGGAAATTCAGGGATCAATACTAAACACTTTTCCCACCTGTGTATGTTGGAAAAAAAACTAATTTGGCAGCAGGGGGATGGGAACCAGAGTGACGGCTGAGGGTGGGGCAGGTGGCATACAAATAGATGTAGTGTGTGGTGAAGCTATGAGGAAGGACAGGCAGATGATACAGCAAAATTGCAGTCATTGGAATGAGTTAAAGTGAATCAAGGAGTCAAAATCAAAAAGGGTGGTGTATATAGGATTGAAGGTGTTGTGTTTGAATCCATTCAGTATACAGAATAAGGTAAATTATCTTGTAGCACAGTTAGAGATTGGCAGGTATGAAGTTACGGGCATTTCCAAGTGGTGGCTTAGTTGGGAACTTAACATCCTTTCATTGTATTGAAAGGACAGGCAAGTAGGCAGAGGTGGTGAGGTTGGTAAAACTTTTAAATCAAATCTTTAGAAAGAGGTGACATTGGATCAGAAGACGTAGAATCCTTGGTAGAGTCAAGTAACTGTAAGGGTTAAAAGATCCTGATGGGAGTTTTATGGTGGCGTCTAACAGAGTTATAACGGGAAATAGAAAAGGCATGTAAAAAGTTCAATGTTGTGATAATCATGGGGGATTTCAGTATGCAGGTAGATTGGGAAAATCTGGTCCGTGCTGAATCTCAAGAGAGAGAATTTATAGAATGCCTACAAGATGGCTTTTTAGAGCACTTTGTGCTTGAACCTACTAAGAGAATGGTAATTCTGGATTGGGTATTATGTAATGATTAGGAAGCTTAAAGTAAGGGAACCCTTAGGAGACAGAGTTCATTAAATGATAAAATTCACCCTGCACTTTGACAAGGAGATGCTAAATTCAGTATTGCAGTGGAGTAAAGGGAATTACAGAGGCAAGAGAAAGGAGCTAGCCAAAGTAGATTGGAATAAGACACTAGCAGGGTTAATGGCAGAACAGCAATGGCTGGTGTTTTCTGGGGGAAATTCAGAAGGTGCAGGAAAGATATATCCCAAAGATGAAGAAGTATTCCAGAGGGAGGATGAGGCAGCTGCGGCTGACAAGGCAAGTCAAATACAGCATTAAGCAAAAGAGAGGGTAGGTATATAATAGTGGAAAAATTAGTGGGAAAGTAGAGGATTGGGAAGCTTTTAAAAGCCAACTGAAAGTGACCAAAAGAGCCATAAAGAGTGAAAAGATGTGAAGGTAAGCTAGCCAATAATATAAGAAGATACTAAAAGTTTTTTTTCAGATATATAAGGAGAAAGAGATAAGAATGATGCTGAAGTGGTAGTAATGGGGACAAAGAAATGGCAGAGAAACTAAGTAAGTATCTTGTGGCAATCTTCACTATGGAAGACACTAGCAGAATGCCAGAAAAGTGTGAGTGTCATTCAAGTTACTAAGGAGTAGGTGCTCAGAAAGCTGAAAAAGTCTGAAGGTAGATAAGACACCTAGACCAAATGGACTACATCCCAGGGTTTTGAAAGAGGTAGCTGAAGAGATTGTGGAGGCATTAGTACTGATTTTTCAAGAATCACTACTTCTAGAATGGTTCCTGAGAACTGGAAAATTGGAAATGTCACTCCACTCTTTAAGAAAAAAAGGAGGCAGAAGAAAGAAAATTATAGGCCAGTTAGCCTGACTTGAGTAGTTGGAAGAATGTTGGAGTCCATTATTAAGGATGAGATTCTGGGATACTTTGGGGCATATGATAAAACGAGCCAAGGTCAGTATGGTTTCCTTAAGGGAAGATCTTGCCTGGCAAAACTTTTGGAATTCTTCAATGAAATAACAGGCAGGCTAGTCAAAGAAAAGTCAGTGGATATTGTTTATTTGGATTTTCAGAAGGCCTCTGACAAGGTACCGCACATAAGGCTGCTTAACATAAGAGCCCAAGGTATTATGGGAAAGGTACTAGAATGGATAGAAGACTGACTAACTGACAAGAGGCAAAGAGTGGGAATAAAGAGGGCCTTTTCTGGTTGGCTGTCAGTGACTAGAGGTGTACCGCAGGGGTCAGTATTGGGAATGTTTCTTTACAAACTGTATGCCAATGTTTTGGATGAAAGAATTGATGGCTTTGTGGCTAAGTTTGCAGATGATGTGAAGATAGGTGGATGGGCAGGTAGTTTTGAAGAAGCAGCCTGTTTGCAGGACTTGGACAGATTGGGGGAATGGACAAAGAAGTCGCAGATGGGAATGTAGGGAAGTGCACAGTCGTGCATTTTGGCAGAAGGAAAGAGGCATGGACTATTTTGTAAATCAAGAGAAAATTTAAAAATCAGAGGTACAGACAAACTTCGGAGTCTTTGTGCAGAATTCTCTAAATTCAGCGACGTGTGCTACATTCAGCAATAAATTGTTTCATGGTTCAGTGTGGAGAAATTAGGTTGGCCAAGGAATTCAAAGGTGCAGCTGTAGTTTGGCTTTTGCTGGGGAATAGCATAATCTGTTTCATGTATTGCCAGACAGCCTTTACGTATAGCTGTATCAACTTTTGGATCCAAGGAAAGGTGCTGTCTTTTCTAGTTTTTGTTTGGTGTCACTGTCATGCAGCAGTAATAGCACCACCACCCCCCCCCCCACCGCCCAACTTGTACATGCAGACCAAGATGTCTATCTAAGCTGGTTGCATTTGTCTAATATCCCTCTGTCTTTCATATCCATGTCCCTCTCCATATCTCTTTTTCAATGTTCTTAATGTAGCTGCCCCAAACATTCCTTTGACGGCCCATTCCATAAACACACCACCTTCTATGTGAGGGGGAAGAATGCCCCTCAAGTTCCTATTAAATGTTTCTTGTCTCACTTTAAACCTGTCCCCTCTAGTTCTTGATTTTCCCATCCTGTGGTGGGGTAAAGACTGTGCATCCATTCTATCTGTAACCCTTATGATTTTATTCACCTCTGTAAGATCACCCTCAATCTCCTTATGCTCCAAGGAATAATGTTCTAGTCTGTTCTACATCTCTTTATAGTCCAGTTCCTTGAGCCCTGGCAACACCTTCCATAAATCCTTTCTATTTTTCTGTTTTCTATAGCTTCACAGTGATTTGTAGTAACATTCAATTGTCAACGCCTGAAGTAGATGCTGCTGACCAGTGCAATACCTGAATTCACCATGTTGGACAGGGGTGCAGCCTGAGTTCTACATCTGCATTGGACAGCCGTTCTGCGCTCCCCCACTTCTCCATACTAAGCCATAGGATTATTTATTTAATTTATTTTCTTATTTAGAGATTTTATTTATTAAGAGGAAAGGGCAGACAGAGCAGGGTTCCCCTGTGGCCATTCCCTTCAACAACAAGTATACCGCATTGGATACTGTTGGGGGGGATGACTTACCTGGGACAAGCTGCAGTAGCCGGATCTCTGGCACTGAGTTTGGCTCTGCAGTGCAGAAGGGAGGGTGGAAAAAGAGGAGAGCGGTAGTGATGGGGGACTCGATAGTTAGAGTTGCAGATAGGAGGTTCTGTGGTCGTGACAGAGAATCCAGGATGGTTTGTTGCCTCGCGGGTGCCTGGGTCAAGGTTGTCTCTGATCGCTTGCATGACATTCTGAAGTGGGAGGGTGATCAGCCAGATGTCGTGGTGCACATCGGTACCAATGACATAGCAAGGAAGAGTGAGTATAGACAGCTTGGTAGGAAGTTGAAAAGCAGGACCTCAAGGGTGGTAATCTCAGGATTGCTACCTCTGCTACGTGACAGTGAAGGTAAGAATGGGATGCTCTGGAGGATGAACAAGTGGCTGAGGAACTGGTGTAGGGGGCAGGGTTTTAGATTTCAGGATCATTGGGGCCTCTTCTGGGGCAGGTGGGACCTGTACAAGAGAGACGAGTTACACTTGAACTACAGGGGGACCAATATCCTTTCAGGGAGGTTTGTTAGTGCTATTGGGGAGGCTTTAAACTATATTTGCAGGGGGACGGGAACCAGAGTGCCAGAGCTGACAGTGTGGCTGGGGTGAAAATAAATGATGTTAAAAAGTTCAAGCAAATCCGCTAATAGAAAGTTTGTGAGTGATGGTAAAAATCTTCTGAGGTGTATATATTTCAATGCTAGGAGTATTGCGGGGAAGGCGGATGAGTTGAGGGCGTGGATTAACACGTGGAATTGTAACGTTATAGCAATTAGTGAAACTTGGCTACAGGAAGGGCAGGACTGGCAGCTTAATATTCCAGGGTTCCAATGTTTCAGATGTGATCGAGGCAGAGGAATGAAAGGTGGGGGAGTAGCATTGCTTGTTAGGGAAAATATTACAGCAGTGCTCAGGCAGGACAGATTAGGGGGCTTGTCTACTGAGTCCTTATGGGTGGAGCTGAGAAACAGGAAAGGTATGGCCACATTAGTGGGATTGTATTACAGACCACCCAATAGTCAATGAGAATTGGAAGAGCAAATCTGCAGAGAGGTAGCAGGCAACTGCAGGAAACATAAAGTTGGGGTGGTAGGGGTTTTAATTTTCCATATATTGATTGGGACTCCCATACTGTTAGGGGTCTAGATGGTTTAGAGTTTGTAAAATGTGTTCAGGAAAGTTTTCTAAATCAATATATAGAGGGACCAACTAGAGGGGATGCAATATTGGATCTCCTGTTAGGAAGCGAGTTAGGACAAGAGACGGAAGTGCGTGTAGGGGAGCACTTTGGTTCCAGTGATCATAACACCATTAGTTTCAGCTTGATCATGGGCAAGGATAGATCTGGCCCTAGGGTTGAGGTTCTGAACTGGAAGAAGGCCAAATTTGAAGAACTGAGAAAGGATCTAAAAAGCGTGGATTGGGACAGGTTGTTCTCTGGCAAAGATGTGATCGGTAGGTAGGAAGCCTTCAAAGGAGAAATTTTGAGAGTGCAGAGTTTGTATGTTCCTGTCAGGATTAAAGGCAAAGTGAATAGGAATAAGGAACCTTGGTTCTCAAGGGATATTGCAACTCTGATAAAGAAGAAGAGGGAGTTGTATGACATGTATAGGAAACAGGGAGTAAATAAGGTGCTTGAGGAGTATAAAAAGTGCAAGAAAATACTTAAGAAAGAAATCGGGATGGCTAAAAGAAGACATGAGGTTGCCTTGGCAATCAAAGTGAAGGATAATCCAAAGAGCTTTTACAGGTATATTAAGAGCAAAAGGATTGTAAGGGATAAAATTGGTCCTCTTGAAGATCAGAGTGGTTGGCTATGTGCGGAACCAAAAGAAATGAGGGAGATCTTAAATGGTTTTTTTGAGTCTGTATTTACTAAGGAAACTGGCATGAAGTCTATGGAATTAAGGGAAACAAGTAGTGAGATCATGGAAACTGTACAGATTGAAAAGGAGGAGGTGCTTGCTGTTTTGAGGAAAATTAAAGTGGATAAATCTCCGGGACCTGACAGGGTGTTCCCTCGGACCTTGAAGGAGACTAGTGTTGAAATTGCAGGGGCCCTGGCAGAAATATTTAAAACGTCGCTGTCTACAGGTGAGGTGCCGGAGGATTGGAGAGTGGCTCATGTTGTTCCGTTGTTTAAAAAAAGATCGAAAAGTAATCCGGGAAATCATAGGCCGGTAAGTTTAACGTCAGTAGTAGGTAAGTTATTGGAGGGAGTACTAAGAGACAGAATCTACAAGCATTTGGATAGACAGGGACTTATTAGGGAGAGTCAACATGGCTTTGTGCGTGGTAGGTCATGTTTGACCAATCTATTGGAGTTTTTCGAGGAGGTTACCAGGAAAGTGGATGAAGGGAAGGCAGTGGATATTGTCTACATGGACTTAAGTAAGGCCTTTGACAAAGTCCCTCATGGGAGGTTAGTTAGGAAAATTCAGTCGCTAGGTATACATGGAGAGGTGGTAAATTGGATTAGACATTGGCTCAATGGAAGAAGCCAAAGAGTGGTAGTAGAGAATTGTTTCTCCGAGTGGAGGCCTGTGACTAGTGGTGTGCCACAGAGATCAGTGCTGGGTCCGTTGTTATTTGTCATCTATATCAATGATCTGGATGATAATGTGGTAAATTGGATCAGCAAATTTGCTGATGGTACTAAGATTGGAGGTGTAGTAGACAGTGAGGAAGGTTTTCAGAGCCTGCAGAGGGACTTGGACCAGCTGGAAAAATGGCAGATGGAGTTTAATGCAGACAAGTGTGAGGTATTGCACGTTGGAAGGACAAACCAAGGTAGAACATACAGGGTTAATGGTAAGGCACTGAGGAGTGCAGTAGAACAGAGGGATCTGGGAATACAGATACAAAATTCCCTAAAAGTGGCGTCACAGGTAGATAAGGTTGTAAAGAGAGCTTTTGGTACATTGGCCTTTATTAATCAAAGTATTGAGTATAAGAGCTGGATGTGTATGGAGGGATATGGTCCGTTTGCAGGTCAGTGGGACTAGGCAGAAAATGGTTTGGCACAGCCAAGAAGGGCCAAAAGGCCTGTTTCTGTGCTGTAGTTTTTCTATGGTTCTATGGAGATACAGCATGGTAGCAGGCCCTTCCAGCTCAAAGAGCCCATACTACCCAATTGAACCCATGAGACCAGTTAACCTACTAACCTGTACATCTTTGTGATGTGGGAGGAAGCCAGAACACTCAGAGGAAACCCACTATGCAGTCACGGGATGAACATACAACTCGTTATAGACAAGGGGATGACATCTGCAATAGATCTGCTTCAGCAGTTGCTAAATTTCAGTGGGTTGAGGTTGTCTGGAAGGCTGAAGCTGATATGTGCCATGACCAGCCTCTTAAAGCGCATCATGATGAGTGATGTCAGAGCCATTGGGCATTGGGTGTATTATCTTGTTTTCCTTAGGTACCGGGATGATAGTGGCGGTCTTAAAGCAAGTGAGAACCACAGAAAGATGGAGGGATGAGATTAAAAATATCTTCAAATACTTTTGCCAGAGTTTTAGACCAAAGTAACACGGGAAAGTATTGATCACTTCTGGCAAAGCAATAAACTGAGCCTCAGTGAGTAATTTCAGTGACTACATGCTTTTTAATAACAAAAACAACACTTTCATGATTATTTATTTATTGTATAAAGATACATGATGGAGAAGCAATGAATAGTAATCAGGTTTAAAAAAAAATATTTTGAGAGCAAGAGTTCCAATAACTTACCAAATTGATTTTTATAAGCACTTTGGTAGGTATGCAGGTAGGCTGAAACAAGAAAGTGAATGATGCAGTTGATCTTGGCTGCAGTAATGCACATTTGTCATAAATCTTTGCATCTGTTACTTGGAGTAATAATCAACCTATTAATTGCAAGTTACTTTTTTTTTTAACCACTTCATCTTACTAGTAATTCTGATGAAATTGAGAGATGTTGTAACTCTTGAGAGATTTTGTAGTTGACACTTGAACATTTGGCGAGATTTTTTGTTCCAGCATTTTAGTGGTTTCTTCATTGAGTTTATTGATGTCTAAGCTGCTTACTATTGGTGTTATGAATGGTTTTCTGAAAATGAAGGATATCCTGTTTGCATTTGTGGTTCCTTGAGTCTCAATTAGTCTTCTGAACTGTTTTGTAATTTTAACTTGTTTTTCTCCAGTTGGACCAATTCTCATTCTGAATGGGTGTAAAGGTGTCCTTTGCTTGGTATTAGAATGAAAAGGACAGTTGGGAAAAGTGGGAAATTTTTTTTTTATTCCTAGACGTGAGAAAATATACAGGTGCTGGAAATCCAAGTAACACACACAAAGTGCTGGAGGAACTCAGTAGGCCAGGCAGCATCTATGGAAATGAGTAAGCAGTCGATGTAAGGGTACTGTCTGTGCCACGCAACAGTGAAGATAGGACTAGAATGAGGTGGCAAGTAAATGTGTGGCTGAAGAATTGGAGCAGGGGGCAGGGATTCAGATTTCTGGATAATTGAAGTTTCTTCTGGGGTAGGAGTGACCTGTACAAAAGGAATGGGTTGCACGTGAATCTGACGTTTGAATCTTGCGGGCAGGTTTACTGGAGCTGTTGGGAGCTTAAACAAATATGGCAGGGGAATGGGAACCAGTATGATAGAGCTGAGGATGAGCCAGCAGGTTTACAAATGGTTGATGGATGTAATGTGAATGTAAGGAAGGATAAGCCAATGATTGAGTACAAAATGCAGACAGAGCAAAGAGTTAAATTGTACCACAGAGGTAAAATTCAAAAGGGCAAAGGATGCGGGACTGAAGGTGCTGTATTTAAATGCGCATAGCATTCTGAGGAAGATGGCTGAACTCCTGGCGCAATTAGAGATTGGTTGGTATGACGTTGTGGGCATCATGGAGTCATGTCTGAAAGAAGACCATCTTCAGGAGCTTAACATCAAAGGCTATACTTTGTCTTCCTGCCTGTCCTTTAGATACATAGGTGGTGGTGTGGCTCTGTTGGTAAGAGATGAAATTACCTCTTTAGAAAAAGGTGACCGGGTCAGAGAATGTTGAATCTTTGTGGGCGGAGTCAAGAAACTGCAAGGGTGAAAAAACCATTATGGGAATCATATATAGGCCTCCAAATAGTAGCCAAGATTGTGGGGTTGAGATTTCAAAGAGAGCTGGAAAAGGAATATAATGACATAATCGTAATGGGAGACTTCAATATACAAGGGGATTAGGAAAATCTGGTTGGTGTCAGATTGCAAGAGAGGGAGTTTGTTGAATGCCTACGAGATGGCTTCTTAGAACTGCTTGTGCTTGAGCTTACTTGGGGAAAGGCTCATAGATTAGGTTTTGTGTAATAACTCAGATCTTATTAGGGAGTTTAATGTAAAGGAACCCTTAGGAGGCAGTGATCATAATATGGTTGAATTTATACTGCAGTTTGAGAGGGAAAAGCATATGCATCAGTATCACATTGGAATAAAGGGAATTACAGAGGCATGAGAGAGGAGCTTGCCCAGGAGGATTGGAGGAGGTTACTGGCGGGGATGACAGCAGAGCAGAGATGGCTGAAGTTTTTGGAATAGTTCACAAGGCGCAGGAAAGATACAGTGGGCCCTCCTTATCTGCGAGTTCTGCATGCACGAATTCAACCAGCCGCGAATGGAGGAAACTTGGAAGTGCTCTTCCAGCACTTGTCGTTCGAGCATGTACAGACTTCTTTTTCTTGTCATTATTCCCTAAACAATGCAGTATAACAACTATCTTATATAGCATTTACATTGTATTAGGTATTATAAGTCAGCTGTCCCCAACCACCAGGCCGCAAAGTATGTGCTACCGGGCCGCGAGGAAACGATACGACTTGGGGCTGCACCTTTCCTCATTCCCTGTCATGGCCACTGTTGAGTTTGAACTCTTGCGAGGTCATTACCTGCGCGTCATCCATGTCAGCGCAGGAGGGAGATCAACTCCTCGAGCTTGCAAATGACGGCGGGCTGAAAAGTATATTTGACATAACAACTCTGCTGGCATTCCGGATCAAAGTCAAGGCTAAATATCCTGAGATAGCCACGAAATTACTGAAAACGTTGCTTCCATTTCCAACATGCCTTTGCAATGAATGCAACGAAAGCTAAATTGCAGAATAGACTGGACATAAGGAACCCCGTTCGGGTATCGCTGTCTCCCATCGCCTCTCGATGGGACCGTGTTATTGCAGGGAAACAAGCCCAGGGCTCCCACTGATTCAGCGGTATTGGTATATTACAATGAGTTTATATGTTCATACAAGGAAAATATGCGCTGTGTGTTTAGTATTCAAATGTTACTTAAAATGTTATGATGCTATTGACTTATATAACCATATAACAATTACAGCAGGGAAACATGCGATCTCGGCCCTTCTAGTCCGTGCCGAACGCTACTCTCACCTAATCCCACCAACCTGCACTCAGCCCACAACCCTCCATTCCTTTCCTGTCCATATACCTATCCAATATTTCTTTAAATGATAATATCGAACCTGCTTCTGCCACTTCTATTGGAAGTTCGTTCAACACTTACTTTAAGCTCCCCTGTCCTCCCCTGATAATTGACTTATCACTATATTCATGCAAGGAAAATATGCGCTGTGTGTTTAATATTAAATTTGTTAGATAAACCCTTTTAGAAACAAAATTGAGTGTATTAGCCATTTATCACCTATATTCCGGTCGTGATTAACACCGCTCCCCCCCCCCCCCGGAACAGAATTGGCAGAAACGATTTGCAGGAAAAAAAATCGGCAGGTACACGCGTGCGCACTGGTGCCTGCACAAGGCTTCATGGTCATTGTAGTCTTTCTCTGGGTAAACACAACGTATTTGACTGCTACTCCTGTCCGTTGGCAACCCTACCCCACCCCCCCGGTCGGCCGGTCCGCAAGAATATTGTCAATATTAAACCGGTCCGCAGGGCAAAAAAGGTTGGGGACCCCTGTTATAAGTAATCTAGAGATGATTTAAAGTATATGGGAGGATGTGCATAGGTTATCCTGGATCAAGATCGAAAAAAAACCGGAAGTTCTCTTACTAAGTAAGTCGGAACAGGTACATCCAGTATTATTTAGCGTCAGTTAGTCAAACGTTTGTCTTGGTATATAGTGTATATTTTACCTTTCTATGCATATGAAACACTTAAGGAACGTATGTTTCAGCGCCGGGCCCAGTAACGGACCGCTCCCGAGCATGCTCTCCATCCGTGCTGGGTTGATGTGGAGGATCAAAAACCCAAAAGCCCAAAACCCAATAAGTAAACCACTGCGTTGCTTAGTAATAATTGTAGCTTTCATCGGGGCAGGGCCTTTTCACTTTATCCTTTAAAATTGTTCCAATCGTTGACCAGTTGTAGCCTAACGCTTTTCCAATGACCGATGGTGTTTCACCTCTTTCTGATCGCTTTATTATTTCCACTTTATTTTCAATCGTGATCGTGATTATTTTCGTGAACAGAAACACTGCGGATTCAGAGCTCTGCAGCCGGGTCCTAATGCCCACCGCACTGAGACAAGTTAAATAAGGTCCGGGGTTCCGCTGGGTCCTAAGGTCCACTGCATTGAGACTGGTTGAATAAGGGACTTGAGCATCCACATTTTTTGGTTTCCGTGAGCAGTCCCGGAATCAATCCCTCGCGGATAAGGAGGGCCAACTGTATATCCCACAGAAGTTGTTCTCAAATGGCAGGAGTAGGCAACCGTGGCTGACAAGTGAAGTTAAAGACTATAAGGAAAGGGCATATGGAGTAGTGAAAGTGAGTAGGAAGTTGGGGATGGTTGGGAAGTTTTTAAAATCCAACAAAAGGCAACTAAAAAAGCTATAAGAAGGGAAAAGATGAAATAGGAGGGCAAACTAGCCAATAATATAGAGCAGGATACTAAAAGTTTTTTCACTGATATAAAGAGTAAAAAGGAGGTGAGAGTTGATATTGGACCACTTGAAAATGATGCTGGTGAAGTAGTAATAGGGGACAAAGAAATGGCAGCTGAACTTAATGGGTACTTTACACACAAACAGGAATTCTGCAGATTCTGGAAATTCAAGCAACAATTCAACCTGACGAAGGGTCTCGGCCTGAAACATCGACTGCACCTCTTCCTACAGATGCTGCCTGGCCTGCTGTGTTCACCAGCAACTTTGATGTGTGTTGCTTGGGTACTTTACATCTGTCTTCAGTGTGGAAGATACTAGCAGTGTGCCAGAGGTCTGTGAATGTCAGGGAGCAGGAGTGAATGTCAGGGAGCAGGAGTGAATGTCATTGCTAATACAAAGGAAAAGGTGCTGGGCACACTCAAAGGTCTTAAGATGGATAAGTCACGTGGACCAGCTGGACTGTATCCCAGAGTCCTGAGAGATCTTGCTGAAACGGTAACGAATGCATTGGTCATGGTCTTTCAAGAATCACTTGATTCTGGCACGCTCCCAGAGGACTGGAAGATTGCAAATGTCACTCCACTCTAAAAAGGGAGGAAGGCAAAATAACGGAAATTATAGTTCAGTTTGTCTAACCTCAGTGGTGGGGTAAGTGTTGGAGTCTATTATTAAGGATGAAGTTTCGGGGTACTTGGAGACTAATGATAAAAAAGTCAAA
Source organism: Mobula hypostoma (assembly GCF_963921235.1). Classification (NCBI taxonomy): domain Eukaryota; kingdom Metazoa; phylum Chordata; class Chondrichthyes; order Myliobatiformes; family Myliobatidae; genus Mobula; species Mobula hypostoma. The sequence goes on along the minus strand of NC_086123.1, from coordinate 29,560,931 downwards.
ATCGAAATGGTTTCTGTAAAGGGAAGTCTTGCCTGACAAATCTGTTGGAGTTCTTCGAGGAAGTAACAAGCAAGGTGGACAAAGGAGAGGCAGTGGATGTCATTTATTTGGATTTTTAGAAGGCCTTTGACAAAGTGCCACACATGAGGCTACTTTACAAGATAAAATCCTAGGGCGTAACAGGAAAGAGACTGGTATGGATAGAGGAATGGCTGACAGACAGGAGGCAGTGAGTAGGAATAAAGGAGGCATTTTCTGGTTGGCTGACAGTGACTAGTGTTCCTCCGGGATCGGTATTGGGACCGCTACTTTTCACATTGTTTGTCAGTGATTTTGATAATGGAATTAATGGATTTGTGGCAAAGTTTGTGGAAGATACAAAGATAAGTAGTGATGAGTAAGCAGTGAAATTGCAGCAGAACTTAGACAAATTGGAAGAATGGGGAAAAAAGTGGCAGATGGAATACAGTATTGGGAAATGTATGATAATGTATTTTGGTAAAAGGAACAATAGCACAGACTATTATCTAAATGGGGAGAAGGTTCAAACATTAGAGGGGCAGAGGGATTTAGGAGTCCTCATGCAAGACTCCCAGAAGATTAATTTACAGGTTGAGTAAGTGGTAAAGAAGGCAAATGCAATGTTGGCATTTATTTCAAGGGGAATAGAGTATAAAAGCAAGGAGATAATGCTGAGACTTTATAAGACAGTAGTCAGACCACACTTGAGTATTGTCAACAGTTTTGGGCCCCAAATTTCAGAAAGGATGTGTTGTCATTGGAGAGAGTCCAGATGAAGTACACGAGGATGATTCTGGGAATGAAAGGTTTAACATAATAGCAGCTTTTGGCAGCTTTGGGCCTGTACTCACTGGAACTTAGAAAATGTGGGGGTATCACATTGAAACCTACTGAATGTTGAAAGGTGGATGTGGAGGGGATGTTTCCTTTAGTGGAGGTACCTAGAACTAGAGGGTACAGCCTCAAAATTGAGAGTGACCTTTTAGAACAGAGGTAAAGAGGAATTTTTTTTTTTTAGCCAGAGTAGTGAATCTGTGGAATGCTCTGCCACAGACTGCAGTGGAGGACAAGTCCATGGATATATTTAAGGCAGAAGTTGATAGTTTCTCCTGATCGGTCAGGGCATCAAAGAACATAGTGAAAAGGCAGGTGAATGGGGTTGAGTGGGATCCGGGATCAGCCATGATGCAATGGCAAGGCAGACTTGATGGGCTGAATGGTCTAATTATTCTCCTAGGTCTTATAGTCCTATGGTTTCAGGCCGAAATGTCAACTGTTTACTCATTTCCATAGGTGCTGCCTGGCCTGCTGAGTTCCTCCAGTGTTTTGTTTGTGTTGCAATTGTTTTATTATTTAATCTGGTGTGACAGTGTTAGAAAATGTTTACTGTCAACATACAAAATACATTCATGTTTACAGTGCTTCCACATAGTTTGTAAATGCAGCTGTGAAGAAAAGTTAATTTCCTATTTCTTGCGCCATCATATGATATCAATCCAGATGTACTGGCATTTGACCCTCCATCAAAGAGATAAAAATCAAATCTCAATTAGTAAACCCAAACAAATTGCAGTAAGGAGAAAAACTGTGTACATGAGTTGACTAATTTGAGTATGATCATTTGAGCATGCAGAGGATGTTCTACGAGTCTGTGGTGGCCAGTGCTATCATGTTTGCTGTTGTGTGCTAGGGCAGCAGGCTGAGGGTGGCAGACACCAACAGAATCAACAAACTCATTCGTAAGGCCAGTGATGTTGTGGGGATGGAACTGGACTCTCTCACGGTGGTGTCTGAAAAGAGGATGCTGTCTAAGTTGCATGCCATCTTGGTCAATATCTCCCATCCACTACATAATGTACTGGGTGGGCACAGGAGTACATTCAGCCAGAGAGTCATTCCACCGAGATGCAGCACTGAGCGTCATAGGAAGTCATTCCTACCCGTGGCCATCAAACTTTACAACTCCTTCCTTGGAGGGTCAGACACCTGAGCCAATAGGCTGGTCCTGGACTTACTTCATAATTTACTGGCATAATTTACATATTACTATTTTAACTATTTATGGTTCTATTACTATTTATTATTTATGGAGCAACTGTAACGAAAACCATTTTCCCCCGGGATTAATAAAGTATGACTATGACTATCAAACTGACAAACCTTCTGGAAAAATGTTCAAATATAAAATTTTAAAATTAATGTCCTCATGCATCATTTAATAAGCGATGTCTTATCAAACTTCAATTCCAGTTATTTTAACAGAGTGCAATCAAGTATTAGTCAAGTAGTAAAATTATATTAAGTACAAAGACAAAAGCTCTGCTGCATTATTTGATGATACTGTATCATGTGATTCTTTATGGCTGTTAATCTCGTCAAGTTTTGCTGATGTTCCTTTTATATGAAGCACCTAAATACTGGATTTTGGTGTTGTATTGTACAAAGAATTAGAGAAAGAGGCATGACTATAGTTGCCACCTTAACAGTCAAATTGATATAACAGTTAGATAGTCTCTAAGGGTCTTATTTTGAAGGAAATGAATGGGACACCTGTTATGAAACTTCTGCATTAAGAACCACTTGAGGTCTTGTACTCTGAGTGCTACATTGCAAAATCCACATTAATGCCAGTGAATTTCAAAATGTGAACAAATGTGAAGGATTAACTTTGGACAGAAGCATCCTCTTATTCCAAATTACCTTAACAGCAACTCTTCCACAAACAGATGAGAAGTCAGTCCGCTCCAACATCCCAAGATCTAAAAGAAATACAGTATAGTCGTTAAGTTTCTGAGTGTACTAGTTGTGGCAAAGATTGACACTAACCCAGATATAGTTTTTAAAACTTGTATTTTAGAATTAGCAGTACCGCAAAAGCAATGGTAACCACCTGACAAAGTGAATTGTCCAAGTATGATCTGTTTACAAGAGAACCATAGAACACTACAGCACAGAAAACAGGCCATTCATCCCTTCTAGTCTGTGCCGAAACACCATCTCCCTGGCCATATGCACATTTCTGGAGCATCTGAACAGTAAAGACACCTATGTCAGGCCATTATTTATTGTCTACAGCTCCACCTTCAATACTATAATTCCAAGCAAACTCATTACCGAACTCCAGACCCTGGGAGTCAGTGCCTCCCTCTGCAACTGGATCCTTGACTTCATAACCAAAGGACTACAATCAGTAAGGATAGGCAGCAACACCTTCACCATCATTACTCTGAGCACCAGTATTCCACAAGGTTGTGTCATCAGCCCCTACTCTATTCCCTGTACACTCACTGTTTGGCCAGATTCTGTTCTAACTCCATATATAAGTTTACAAATGGTACCCCTGTAGTGGTTGCATCTCAAATAACGATGAGTCAGAGTACTGGAAGGAAATAGGGATCTTGTCGTATAATAACTTTTCCCTCAATTCAACAAAGTAAGAGAGCTGATCATTGACTTCAGAAAAGGGGGTGATGCACATGTTGCGGCTTCTGATGTGGACAGGAACAAGTCCAGATAGAAAATGAGCTGCTCATCCTCAAGCTTGTGACAGTACAGCAAGTCATGGACCAATAAGTTCAGGTTCAAAGCTAAGGCTATTGTCATTGTATAGGTACAATGTGAAACTTACAGCAGCATTACAGACACAGCATCATTCCCAAGAAAAATATAAACATAAATTGCACACAATTTTTACAAGAAACAGCACAATTAGAACAAAAAACCCTATATTTTAGGGCAAAGTGGTCACATACTTGCTCCACTGTAGTTATTAGGGGTTTAGCCAGTTGGTGAAAAAAAACTAGATGGTTGAAGGAAAGTAGCTGATTTTGAATCTGATGCCATGGGACTTCTGTATCTCCTGCCAGATGGTGGCTGTGAAAGATGGCATAGACTAGATGGTGGAGAACTTTGACAGGTGTTGCTTCTTGAGGTAGCATCTCTTATAGATACCACCAGTGGTGGTGAGAGATGCACTTTTGATGTATTGGCAGAGTCCACTACATTCTGCAGCTGCTTACATTCCTGTGCATTTAAAGTCCTGTATCATGAGACAATTAGTCAGGATACTTTCAACATTATCATCTGTAGAAGTCTGTTAGAGTGTTCAGTGAGAAGATGAACCTTCTTGACCTCTTAAGAAAGTAAAGACATTGGTAAACCTTCCTTGAAATTGCATCTATGTCCAGGAGTCAAGACGGGTTATCAGACACATTAGAATGGGACAGAGATTTAACATGGCAGGCAATAGGAAACTCTTGTTTGCCTTTGGACTGAATACAGGTGTTCTGCAAAGTGATTACTCAAGTGGTGCATTTGCCTCAGCAGTGCAGAGAAACCACTGAGTTTCAGACATCAGTCTGCAAACATTGAGTGAAGTACACTAGTTTGGACGAAATGCAAATGAATTATTGCTTCACCTGAAAGAGCAGTTTGGGTTCCTGAATATTGGGAAGAAATTATGTGAAAGGACAAGTATTACTTTGGCTGTGGTTTCTAGTGAAAGTGTCATAACAAAGGGGATGTGTTTGATGGGAAGGGAGAGTGAATTAAGGAGTGATGGTGAGAGGATGGCCCCTGTGAAATGTGATAAGAAGAGGAAGGGAAAGGTAGTGAAATCTCTTTGAAAGTAGCAGAAATTGTGGAGTATTGTGGTGAAGTGGAGACACCTGTCTCCCTTATTAGGGAGAGAGAGACAGCCTGTGGTATGTTGAATACCAGGTGAACGAGTAGTCTTTGGAGTATTGCAGGTCTGTGTCTTTGCTGTTGCTTTGCTGCACGGTTGAGTGCTCAGTGGTGGGTGCTGATGCGCTTTTATTTAACTGGTGTAGGGAGGGGATATCGTTTGTTGCTGCCGCTTGCGTGCTGGAGGATGCTTTGGGGTTCTAACATTTAACTGTCATTCATTCTTTGGGGGCACTCCTGTTTTTTTGTGGATGGCTGCTAAGAAAAAGCATTTCAGGATGTATATTGTATACATTTCTCTGACATTAGATGTACCTTTGAAACCCTTGAATGATCTGATGAATGTAGAGACTGGAGGGTGGAACTCTCCTCTCCAGGTCAAGAGTATGAGTAGAAATACAGTAAATGGATGACATGCAATCAGGGGCTTCATTCACAATGGTAGGGGGAAACTGTGTGTTCAGAAAGTAAGAAGACATTTCAGTTGCTGCTTGTATCTTGCTGCTTTCTGTTGCAATGGTGGTGAGAGGAGAGTGCTACCTCCTGATATCCTCAGGACCAAACTTTACTAGCTCTAACTCGCTACAGTTAATGTTCATATACAGGACAGGAAATACATTAAAACTACATAACATTAGCTCGGTCTCAGAAATTCAACAGGAAGTAAATTTGGTGTACCTTCCATTTCATGAGATGTTGGTTTATCCTTTCAGTGGTAAACAAGATTTTAATTTGTAGTAAAAATAAAAACTTTGAAAGCACAGCATTGATAAAATAAATTTTTCTTCAATTTTTGCAATTTTAAAATAAATAAAATGGATTTGGGAAGGAAAGCATGTCAAAATGGTTTTGTTTCTGAGGAACTTAAATCAGTAAATATCAGGTAATCATGTTTTATTTAAGGTGTTGCATTCAATGAATATAAAGAAATTTATGTGGGTTTGTGGAGAAGATTTTGTAAGATTGCTTTTAACCATATTTTGCTTCCTTTTGGCAATAGTTCTAATTTAAACTGATTGCAGTTAGATCCAAAAAAGTATCCCGGGCCTTCATGAATATGTAGGTTGTGGTGCCACTGGAGTTTGCAGATCTGAGACCCCTTTAATTGGAATGCAATGCAAAGGAAAGGCAGGTTATTTTCTCTCAAATCGTATTGCTTTGGTTTAATATGTTTTAATCAAACTATATGTTTTGACCTTTAATTGTTTTTTATTTTAAATTTTCAATGTCCCTAAACGAGTCGTGCAAGTATAGTACAGAAAGCAAAGCCCTGTCTCCATCTTCACAGTATACAGTGATATTTTAAGAATAAATTTCACTGCACTGCCTATGACACAGTTGCCATCCATAGTTTTGGAACTCTTGAGTTGGAGAATCAGAGAGAGGTTCTCTGCATGAAGCTTTCCTGATAAAGCCAATGGAGAACAATGCATACCATATCTGGGTAAGTTAGATAGAACTAGTATGATTGTGACTCTTATTTTGAATGATACCTGCTCAAAGAAAATAATTTTGATTCAAAATGTTTTTCAGAGTTCATTATTCTGTTTTACTTTATTGTTTTGACTTACAGTTTCAAGCTCTTCTCATTATATAGCTATCAGAATACCTGTTGATGAAAACGCTTCTTTAAGATCAATAAGCTGATTTGTTTGTGGCTTTGATAAATAATGAAAGGTAAGAGAATAAGTTTGCAGGCGACATTCAGATCTTTTATGGCTTCATGTATCTAGACAGTGTTTCACACCTTATCACCAGATCAATGAAACCACTCAACTCAAGCTACAGCAAGTATGCAAAACGTTGATGTTATGTGGTTCTCCCATATTGCCACATTTAATTGAAAATACAGTGCCTTGAAAAAGTATTCAGCCCAAAGAACTATTTTCACATTTTACTGTCTCATTTTCTAAACTTAAAATAGATTGAAGTAGGATTTTTTTGAGCTAATATACAAAATTTTGTATGCCATGTCAAATCAAAAGAAAAATTCCAAACCTGTCAACAATTTACTAAGAATTAAAAATCAAAACTGTGAGGCTGAGAAAGTATTCATCCCCTTTGTAATTGCTAGGCTAACTTTCCCTGGTACAATACTGTATATTACCTTTCAACTCACCCAATTTGTTGATGTAGACAATCGGAGGATCACCTGTTTTCAATGAATTCATAAGAATAAATACCCCTCCAACAGAATGGTACAAACCCCATTTCTAGAAAAGTTGGGATATTTTCCAAAATGCAATAAAAACAAAAATCTGTGATATGTTAATTCATGTGAACCTTTATTTAACTAACAAAAGTACAAAGAAAAGATTTTCAATAGTTTTACTGACCAACTTAATTGTATTTCGTAAACATACGCAAATTTAGAATTTGATAGCTGCAAACACACTCAACAAAAGTTGGGACAGAGGCATGTTTACCTTTGTGTTACATCACCTTTCCTTTTAATAACACTTTTTAATTGTCTTGGAACTGAGGATACTAATTGTAGTGGATTTGCAATTGGAAATTTTGTCTATTCTCGATTGATATAAGACTTCAGCTGCTCAACAGTCCGTGGTCTCCATTGTCTGATTCTCCTTTTCATGATGTGCCATACATTTTCAATAGGAGATAGATCTGGACTGGCAGCAGGCCAGTCAAGCACATGCACTCTGTGTCTACAAAGCCATGCTGTTGTAGCCCGTGCAGAATGTGGTCTGGCATTGTCCTGCTGAAATAAGCATGGACGTCACGGGAAGAGACGTCGCCTTGATAGCAACATGTGTCTCTCTAAAATCCTAATATATGCCTCAGAGTCAATGGTACCTTCACATACATGCAACTCACCCATGCCGTGGGCACTGATGCACCCCCATACCATCACAGATGCTGGCTTTTGCACCTTTCACTGATAACAATCTGGATGGTCGTTTTCATCTTTGGCACGGAGAACTCGACGCCAGTTTTTTCCGAAAACTAGCTGAAATGTGGACTCATCTGACCACAGCACACGGTTCCACAGTCTTTCAGTCCATCTGAGATGAGCTCGGGCCCAGAGAACTCGCTGGCATTTCTGCATAGAGTTGATGTATGCGTAATACAGTTTCAAGTTGCATTTCTGGATGCAGCGACGGACTGTGTTGAGTGACAATGGTTTTCCGAAGTACTCCCGAGCCCAGGTGGCTATAATTGTCACAGTAGCATGACGGTTTCTTAGGCAGTGCCACCTGAGGGCTCGAAGATTACGCGCATTCAACAGTGGTTTCCGACCTTGCCCTTTATGCACTGAGATGTCTCTGAATTCTCTGAATCTTTTCACAATATTATGTACTGTAGATGTTGAAAGACCTAAATTCTCTGCAGTCTTGCGTTGGGAAATGTTCCTTTTGAACTGACTAACAATTCTCTCATGAATTTTGGCACAAAAGGGTGAGCCATGACTCATCCTTGCTTGCAAAGACTGAGCCTTTGGACGCTACTTTTATATCCAGTAATGATACCTCACCTGCTACCAATTAGCCTGCTTAAGGTGGAGTCTTCCAAACCGGTGTTACTTGAATATTCTGTGCACTTTTCAATCTTATTTTAACTCTGTCCCAACTTTTGTTGAGTGTGTTGCAGCCATCAAATTCTAAATTTGTGTATGTTTACAAAATACAATTAAGTTGGTCAGTAAAACTATTGAAGATCTTTTCTTTGTACTTTTGTCAGTTAAATAAAGGTTCACGTGAATTAACATATCACAGATTTTTGTTCTTATTGCATTTTGGAAAATATCCCAACTTTTCTGGAAATGGGGTTTGTAGACTTTCGATAGACCAAACCAAAATGAAGATAAAAGGACATTCAAGACAAGTCAGAGAAGTGATAATAGAGAAGCACAAATCTAGGGAAGGATAGAAAACCATCTCAAAGCCACTGAACGTGCCTCGGAGCTCAGTGCAGTCCATTGTGCAAAAAACGGACATGATATGAAACCACAGCCTAGGTCAGGCTGCCTCTTTAAACCTAGTCACCAGAGAAGAATGGCACTTGTAAGAGAGGCTAATGTGTCACCAACAGTCACTCTGAGTGAGCTGCAGAAGTCAGTGGCAGCAACTGGCGATGAGTTCACAGTTCCACAGTCTTTTGGACCTCCTTGCCTGTAACGACTTTGCAAAGTGACACTTAGTAGATACTATAAAGATGTGGAAGAAGGGCTTGTGGTCAGATGAGCCTGCAGTAGAACCTTTTGGCCTTAACACTTAACAGTACCTGTGACATAAATCTAATACGGCACATCAGTAACACCATCATCATTATGCAGTATATCATATGAGGTAGGGGATCATGGTCTATCCATGCCCATGGTTACTCTTGGCAAACTTTTCTACCAAAGTGGTTTGCTATTGCCTTCTTCTGGGCAGTGTCTTTATAAGACGGGTGACCTCACCCATTATCAGTGCTCTTCTGAGATGGTGTGCCTGGTGTTAGTGGTCACATAACCAGGACTTGTGATATGCACCAGCTGCTTATACGACCATCCAGCACTTGCTCCCATGTATTCACATGATCCTGATTGGGTGGGTAGGGGCTCAGCAGGTGCTACACCTTGCCCAAGGTTGAACTGCAGACTAGCAGAGGGAAAGAGAACCTTGCATCTCCTTTGACAGAGGCGTATCTCCACCCTGCCATGTACTATCATCCCTACTATAAAGTATGGTGGAAGTAGCATTATGCTATGGGCTTGCTTTTCAGCAGCAAGTACTGGAAATGTGGTCAGGATTGATGGGAAGATGAATGCTACTAAATACAGAGAGATCCTAGATAAAAACCTGCTAATCTCTGCCAGAAACCTGAAACTGGGAAGGAAGTTGATCTTTCAGCAGGGCAATGACCCAAAGCACAGTGCCAGAGCAACCACAGGGTGGCTTCAGATAAAGAAAATTGATATCCTTGAGTGGTCTAGTCAGAGTCCTGACCTTAACTTGAGTGAACATCTCTGGCAAGACCTCAAGATTGCTGTCCACCTCTGCCGCCCAACTAACCTGTCACAGCTTGAGCAATTTTGCAAGGAGGAATGGGCAAATATTGCTCCATCACAATGTGCAAATCTAATAGAGACTTACCAAAAAGACTGCTGGCTGTGATAGTTGCAAGGAGTGGCTGAACTGAAGGGACAAATACTTTTGAAATGGTGACATTTCTGATTTTTGAATTTTTAGTTTTTCATGCTATACAATTTTTTTCTGGGTTTTTTAAGCTCTGCTGTAAAAAAAAAAGGAGCATGTAATGCACAAATAAAAATTCTCAATTAAATTGATCAAAATCCCTGGTTGTAATACTCATTTATGTGATTAAAGGGCTGGGAGCTGGATACTTTTACAAGGAACTGTGTCCCAGTCTTTCATTTTAATATGGATTAGTGTCAAAACAAACTGGGACAATTAAATGATAATTAGAGTATGAATTAACCTCCAGTTCTATCAATTTTGAATAGTCTTATAATCAAGAACTTGTAGTTTTATTAATTACATTTGAAAATACTTCATACATGTTATCTAACTTCAGTAAGATTGGGTGCAAATATCAGTTGTACAAAGCATTAAGGATTTTTTAAAAGTTTGATGTCAGAATTTTTCAAACTAGGGAAGTGAAAGTTTAAGTGCCTCAAATAACACAGTAAAAGGTGCAGCCCTGAGCTTCTCTGAAGTCATGAAACTGTTACAGAAGCTTGATTCTTTGTTGTCAAAAGCCTGTGGCTCATTACTGCATAATTAACAGAAATGTTCAAGGTATTGCATTTGAAAGAATATTCTGGAGCCTTGGACTAAATTGGTGTGTACATTATTTATTAGTGGACACTTCAAGTAGAATTTTACTGGTTCAGTTTAAAAAGTATATAGAAATGCATATTGGTAAAGAAGTTGAACCACATATGTAAAGATCGATGACATGATTGAGAGCCATGACATGAAGACTTTGTGCATTACTGTGGAATGATTTTTTTTAGAACTTGAGTGCCATTTTGACTTCACAGTCAAATGCATTTCCTGTCTTGACCTTGTGTTCAACTGTAAAATTAAATGGAAAGAAGGATGCACATTAAGTATGCAGTTGTACATACTTATCCACTGTCTTCTTTAAAATGGCCCATCAAAGCCATTATTTGATTCCATTGCAGCATATTTAATACGTGATCCTGCCCATGGAGCTGACAGTATGCCATGGATCTTGTAGACTTAGATGGAGCTGGTCTGCCTGGGAAGGCAGTCCATCTAAGAGAGGGAAAACTCTGATCTCAAACCTCCGCTGCCTTGTGGCCATACCCACTCATGGGAAAGGCTTCGGGAGTAAACCCTGAGGACAAATCCGGAGTTGGAGTCCCTAAGGCAGTCCAACGTTGTCTTCAACTTTGTTCTGGCAACTCCTGTGACGGCACCGGTGCCAAGCTGTATCGGCCCTTGCCCTTCCCTTGGACAACACCGGTGGTATGGAGAGGGGAGACTTGCTGCATGGGCAACTGCCAGTCTTTCATACAACCTTGTCCAGGCCTGCGCCCTGGAGAGGACACTGCAGCGTCACCTCACCGTGACGGCACAACACAGAAAGTAGCAGTCTACCGGTTATAAGCCTGTGCTCGATTGGCGTAGAGCAAGGCGCCAGGGGTTGCTTTCGATGGAGGGAGAGACCATCGCGTCTCCCTGGACAGCTACTGCCTGCCTCAAGCAGGGCAGCCCCCAGCCGATTAGGTGCTGTCCCGCGACAGTCCGCCCACTCCACTGGGTGCGTGGAGCTTAGAGATACAAGTAGCCCGAACTCAGACTGTAAACACTGCACCAGGCACAACAAGAAGACAAAGAAAGAAGCCAGCACTCAGACTAGGATACTGGAATATACAGACCATGACCACTGGTATATCAAATGACCTTTGGGAGATCAGCGACACATGCAAGAGAGCAGTGATTAACGATAAATTGTCGAGACTCCAAGTGGACATCGCAACGCTCTAAGAGACATGTCTCGCAGAATCGGGAACCCTACGTGAGAGAGACTGTACCTTCTGGCAGGGGGAGGGCTCAGACAAGACCAGAGAGCATGGTGTCGGCTTTGCCATGAGGAATTCGCTGCTGAAGATGGTAGAGCCTAGCAAGAAAGGGATGGAGCAGATTTTCTCACTTCGACTCCACACATCCGACGGGCCTGTCAACCTTGTCAGCATCTATGTCCCAACCCTCTACTCTACACAAGACACAAAGGACGAGTTCTACGCCTGGCTCTCAGTGATGATAGAGGAGATCTCAAGTCAGGAACAGTTGATGCTACTTGGCGACTTCAACGCCAGAGTGGGCGCCGACCACGACTCCTGGCCAAGCTGCCTGGGGTGGTATGGGATTGGCAGCATGAATGACAACGGGCAACGACTGCTCGAGCTTTTCATGCTCCACGAATTGTATGTCACCAATACCTACTTCCAGACCAAAGCTCACACAAAGTGTCTTGGCGACATCCCCACTCCAAACACTGGCACCAGCTAGATCAGATAATCACAAGATGCTGTCACCTGAGAAACGTGCTCATGACTCGCTCCTTTCAGAGTGCTGACTGTGACATGGATCACTCTCTGGTTTGCTGCAAGATCAGACTTCGGCCAAAGAAGATGCACTATGCCAAGCCTCCAAGCAAGCAGTGCATCAATGCCAGTAAGACACAACACCTAGACAAAGCGGTGGAGTTAATCAAGTCACTGGAGGTTGCTGTCCTTGCAAACTCACCAGAAGGAGATGCTCAGCAGAGCTGGGACTGTCTCGGGGACGCTATCCACAGCACTGCACTCAAGGCCTTCAGGAAGAAATGGGACAAGGCACAGGACTGGTTTGAAGTGAGCTCAAGTAAGCTCACCGCTGTCATCAAGGTAAAGCGTGTTGCACTACTGGAGCACAAACACCACCCCACCCAGGCAACACTGCAGGTGCTAAGGACAGCAAGAAGCAAGGCCCAGGAAACAGCCAGAGGCTGTGCAAATGACTACTGGCTACAACTATGTGAAAGCATTCAGTCATTATTTGACACAGGCAACATCCCTGGAGTGTACGAGGGGATCAAGAAAGCCATCAGGCCAACCCAGAGCAAGACAGCACCATTGAAAACCATACCAGGTGAGATCGTCAATGACAAAGGCAAGCAGACGGAGAGATGGGTGGAGCATTACTCTGAACTCTTCTCCAGAGAAAACAGCATCTCGGACAGTGCGCTAGACGCCGTGGAATGCCTGCCTGTCATGGAGGAACTGGATGCATTGTCGACTGCTGAAGAGCTGAGTAAAGCCATCGACAGCCTGCCCACTGGGAAGGCATCAGGATTGGATGGCATTCCACCAGAGGCCATCAAGTGCGCAAAGGGCGTCCTGCTAAATCACCTGCACGAACTACTGTGCCAGTGCTGGGTAGGGGGAGCAGTGGCCTCAAGACATGAGAGACTGCAACATTTTCACCCTATATTAAGAACAAAGGGGACAGAAGCGACTGTAACAACTACAGGGGAATCTCCTTGCTGAGCATTGTTGGGAAGGTTTTCGCCCACGTGGTCCTGAATAGACTGCAGAAAATAGCCGAAAGGGTATATCCTGAGTCTCAGTGTGGTTTCAGGTCAGAATGCTCTACAATCGATGTGATCTTCTCCCTTCGACAGCTACAAGAGAAATGCAGAGAGCAAAGACAACCACTCTATGTCGCTTTCATTGACCTCACGAAGGCCTTCGACCTCGTGGGCAGAGGCAGCCTGTTCAAAATCCTTGCCAGGATTGGTTGTCCCCCAAGGCTCCTCAGGATAGTTCAGTCATTCCACACAGACGTGAAGAGTGTCGTTCAGTTTGACGGCTCTTCTTCGGAGGCCTTCAACATCCGCAGCGGTGTGAAGCAGGGCTGTGTGCTTGCCCCCACCCTGTTCGGCATCTTCTTTGCAGTCCTGCTGAAGCATGTCTTTGGAACATCAAGTGATGGTGTCTTACCTCCACACTAGATTAGACGGGAGGCTGTTCAGCCTGTCCCGGCTGAGGGCGAAAACCAAGGTTTGTGAACTACTCAACAAGGACATGTTGTTTACAGACGACGCGGCACTGACAGCACACTCTGAAGGGCAACTGCAGCGCCTCATGGACAGCTTCTCTAGAGCCTGCCAGCTTGACCATAAGCCTGAAGAAGATCAACTACGAGCTGGAGGAAGTTCACGAGTTTATATACCTTGGCTCCACCATCATGGACAGTCTCTCCCTAGACCCCGAGATCAACAGACGGATCGGACGAGCAGCCTCAACATTCGCCAGGCTGACAAAGAGAGTCTGGGAGAACAGAAAGCTGATGACGCACACCAAGGTTGCAGTCTGCAGGGCCTGCGTCCTCAGCACACTGCTTTATGGCAGTGAGACCTGGAGCCTCTACTCCAGACAAGAGCGGCATCTCAATGCCTTCCACTTTCACAGCCTGAAACACATCCTGGACATCAAGTGGACTGACTGAGTCACCAACAATGAGGTCCTGGCCATGAGACCCAGCCTCTTCACCCTGCTCCAACAACGCCGTCTCCGCTGGCTGGGCCACATACACCGCATTTCAGATGGGAGGATCCTGAAAGACCTGCTGTATGGGGAACTGGCCTGTGGCAAAAGAGCACATGGGCAGCCCCATCTTAGTTTCAAAGATGTCTGCAAGAGAGACATGAAGTCACTGAACATGAACATAGAGAGGTGGGAGGAAATTGCAAGTGATCGCTGTCACTGGAGGCTGGAACTACGCAGAGATCTAAAAAGAGAAGAGAGGCTGAGACTTGCTGCTGAAGAAAAGCGCACTCGAAAAAACAGCACCAAGACAACACTGGAGGACAGCGCCTTCAAGTGCAGTTGCTGCAGCCAAGACTGTCACTCCCGTGTGGGCCTCTACAGCCACAACAGATGCTGCTCTACCAACACAGACTGAAGCAAGACTTTCCAGGCGCAGATCCAAGGTCTCGTGAGACTAACAGATGCCACTATACTAGTATTGGACCATAGGTATATCTGCTCTTTGTATTATTCAGCTTTTGGTTATCTCAATAATTTATAGGTGGTTTGTGGGGAGAGGAGAAAGTAAACGATGTATATTTTCTGCATATGAATCCAGAAAGATTCTAGGGCTGGAAAAAAATTGGAGAAGGAAGCTGATTAAATCTGTAGCTCCAGTCACATTGAGATGCTGCTTCCTGTGGTTGCTGCTCCAAGGAATTTAAAAATAAGATTCTCACCAACTCTTTCCAACTCCTTGTTATCTGGTATCTTCCACAACAAAGAATAAATAATATTATGTCCTGTAAAGTGTTTTGGTGGTTGTAACTGTCAGGAATAAATAGCTTTTGGGGTGTGAGAGTATCTGCAGAATCTGTTTATCCCTCTTTTATACTGAATGTCCTGACTAATGAAGACCAGTACCTCATTCACTACCTTTATCACCCTATCTTTTAATTGTTTTTAATATATTTATAAAATGCCCTGGGATTCTCTTTAATGTGACTTGCCATATCCCCTTTTAGCCTTTTTGATTTATTGATTAAACTCTTTTCAGCTTCTTTTATATTCCTTAAGGGCCTTGTTTGAATTCTGCTTCTTGAACCTTACATATGCTTCCTTTTAGTTTTTAACTAAATTTGCAACATCTTTGGTCATCCAAAGGTCCCAAATCCTGCCACCCTTGTCTTCCTCACAGGAACATGTTGATCCTGAATTCTGTTGAGCTGTTGGCAAGTTGACGGTGTCTGGAGGTTTATGGCAGGGAGTTTCTCCCTTTTGCCACCGCTATCGGGGACTTGGGAGTCGATCGACTTGGGGACTTTGAGACTATTTTTTTTTACTGTGCCTCTGGACTGTTCTTCATCAAATTATGGTATTGCTTTGCGCTGCTGTAACTATATGGTATAATTATGTGGTTTTGTCAGTGTTAGTCTTTGGTCTGTCTTGTTTTCTGTGATATCATGCTGGGGAAACATTGTATCATTTCTTAATGCATGTATGCATTTCTAAATGACAATAAAAGAGGACTGAGTGTTCTCATAATCTAATCTAATATTCTAAATGGCTCCCTCCATATCAGACTTGCCAAATATTAAGTAAAACAGTTGTAATTAGCTCAGCCCCTCCCCATGTCTTATCCTTATCTAAATCTGTCTGAAAACATAAAAAGTAATGATATATGTTCCAAAAATGTTCTTCTACTGTAACTCTGATCACCTGGCCAATTTATTTTCTAATATGAGGTTCAGTATGGTTGCTTTCATATTTGGATTATCTACGTAATGTGTAAGGAAGCCCTCTTGGATGCACCTAACAAATTCTGCTGCATCAAAGCCTTGGGTTAAAAGGGAGTCCCAGTCTATATTGAGGAAATGAAAGTCACACACTGCAACTGCCCTTTGCAATTGCATCTTTCCATAATCTGTGTATATACCTGTTCCTCTATCTCCAACTGGCTGTTGAGATACCAAGAGTATAACCCCATCATATTGATTGCATTTTTTTAAATTTCTAAGGTCTATCTACATTGCCTTGAGGGATGTTCTCTTCCGTATATACTCTCTTCGTGCTTCTGTGACATCTCACTGAACCATAGAGTATCTCCCCCCAGTCTGAATCCTAAAGTGCTGAACTGCCAGTCCTGTCCTTCTCTCAACCAAGTCTCTGTAAAGGCAACAACATTGTAATTCCACATACTAATATAGGTTCAAAGTTCCTCCCTTTGAACTGTATACTTAATAAATAAAAATAAGTATACTTCATCGGGTATACTTCATTGGATGCATGTCAACACTGGTAGGGTTTGCAGGATATTACTTCCTACAAAGCGAAACCCCATAGCATGAATGGTAGCGATGCTTCACTACCTGATGAGTTCAACTCCTATGCCCACTTTGAAAGGGAGAATATAACTACAGCTATGAAAACCTCTGCTTGCACCTGGTGACCCTGTGATCTCTTATCTCGGAGGCTGATGTCAGACTGCCCTTTCCGGAGGGTAAACCCTCACAAGGCTGCAGGCCCCAGTGGACTACCTGGTAAGACTATGAAAACTTGTGCCAACCAATCTGGTGGGAGCATTCAAGGACATTTTCAACCTCTCACTGCTACAGTTGAAAGTTCCCACCTGCTTCAAAAAGGCAACAATTATTCTAGTGCCTAAGAAGAGTAGAGTGAGCTGCCTTAATGACTGTTGTCCAGTACCACTCACAACTATGGTGATAAAATGTTTTGAGAAGTTGGTCGGGCTAGAATCAACTCCTGTCTCAGCAAGGAGCTGGACCTTCTGCAATTTGCCTATTGCCACTCTAGGTCTGAGGCAGATGCAATCTCATTGGTTCTTCACAAAGCCTTAGAGCACTGGGACAATACACACACATTTCAGGATGCTATTCATTCACTATAGCTCAACATTTAGCACCATCATTCCCACAGTCCTAATCAATAAGCTACAGAACCTGGGCCTCTGTACCTCCCTCTGCAATTGGATACTCAAGTTCCTAACTGGAAGACTACAATCTGTGCAGATTGGTGATATCTCCTCCTCGCTGTCTATCAACACTGGCATACCTCAGGGACGTGTGCTTATCCCACTGTTCTACTCACTCTATATCCATGACTATGTGGCTACATATAACTGAAATGGCATCTATAAATTTGTTGATGATACAACCATTGTTGGTAGAATCTCAGACAGAGATGAGAGGGCATACAGAAGTGAGATATATCAGCTAGTTGATTGGTGTCACTGCAACAACCTTGCACTCAATGTCAGTACAACAAAAGAGTTGATTGTGAACTTCAGGAAGGGTAAGATGAGTGAACATGAACCAATCCTCATAGAGGGATCAGAAGTGGAGAGAGTGAGCAATTTCAAGTTCCTGGGTGTCAAGATCTCTGAGGACCTAACCTAGTCTCAACATAAAGAAGGCAAGATGATGGCTGTATTTCATTAGGATTTTGAAGAGATTTGGTTTGTCATCTAAAACACTCAAAAACTTCTATAGATGTACCATGGAGAGCATTCTGACAGGCTGCATCACTAGAATGGGGGTCTATTGCATAGGATCAAAGGAAGCTACAGAAAGATGTAAAATTAGTCAACTCCATCTTGAGTACTAGCCTTTGTAATATCCAAGACAGCTTCAAGGAACAGTGCCTCAAAGGCAGTGTCCATTATTAAAGGACCTCCATCACCCTGGACATGCTCTCTTCTCATTGTTACTGTCAGAAAGGAGGTACAGAAGCCAGAAGGCACACACTCAGTGATTCAGGAACAGCTTCTTTACCTCTGCCATGTGATTCCTAAATGGACATTGAACACTACCTCACTTTTTAAATATATATTATTTCTGGGTTCTTTCTGCACTATTTTTAATCTATTAATACACACAAAAAACACTTTTTCTATATTGTCATGTATTGCATTGTACTGCTGCTGCTAAGTTACCAAATTTCACAACAGGTGCCAGTGATATTAAACCTGATTCTGATTCAACCCTTTAGCCCCACCATTCCTAAATTGACCTAACCTCTATATTCCCCTCATTTCTTCCACTTGCTGCTCTGGTTTTCATCCTTCTGACCTCACTAATTTAAACCCTCCCGACTAGCACTTGGAAACTTTGCTATAAGGATAAGTTCGACTGCATTTCTGGACCCCATCTCTCCGTAAGAGGGGGAGTGGGAGGGGGAAAGGAAGAGGGAGATGAGTAGCTACTTTACACTAGCTCTTGAATGTCAGGCCTCTCATTCCCTTGTGAATGAATCTTGTTTTTGGTATGATCCCAATGCATTATCAAAAAACAATCTACTGTAGATACAGGTGTCCCCTGCTTTTCGAACGTTCGCTTTACGAAACCTCGCTGTTACAAAAGACCTACATTAGTTACCTGTTTTTGCTAACAGAAGGTGTTTTCACTGTTACAAAAAAAAAGACAGTGCGTGATAAAAAGGCAGCGTGCGCCCTGAGCAGCCAAGCTCCTCCCTCGGAACGGCATTCTCGCCGGCATTGCTTAAACATGTGCCTGTGAGCAGCTGTTAGCAAGATGAGTTCTAAGGTATCAGAAAAGCCTAAAAGAGCTTGTAAGGGTGTTACACTTAGCGTAAAACTAGACATAATTAAGCGTTTCAATCGTGGTGAATGAAGTAAGGACAAACTGAGTTTGGCTTGTGGCAGTTGATGAAGATGATGTTGAAGAGATTTTTGGCATTCCATGACCAAGAACTGATAGGTGAAGAGCTGATGCAATTGGAAGAGGAAAGGATAACAATTGAAATTGAATGCAGTAACGAACGGGCTGAAAGTGAAGTCGTCCAGAAACTGAGCGTGAAGCAACTGCATGAGATGATAGAAAAATGCGCGAGGCTAGCAGACAAGCATACTGTCATTTTTCAAGCCTTCCACATCCGCCACAGCAGATGATGAACCTTGACCTTCGACATCGAGACAGGCAGACATAGAAGAAGATGACCTGCCTGCCCTGATGGAAACAGACGACGATGAGATGACACCCCAGTGTCCCACCACCCCAACCCCCGGGCCGCGGACCGATACATTGCCGCGGTAGCTGGGACGCACCCAACACATCTTTAAGAAAAAAGCCGAAATAAACAAGCTAATTAATTAGGTGCCGTCCAGCACGTAAACGTGGGCTCAGATCAGAGGCGATTGCTGATTGCGTCGCCTCTGATCTGGGCTGACATTTACATGCTGGGCGGCGCCTAATTAATTAGCTTGTTTATTACGACTTTTTTCTTAAAGATGTGCTGGGTGCGTCCCGGCCACCGGTGTACTGCTGCATGCTTCGCAAATCAGTATGGGGGTGGGCCACTGCACCACCCCAACCTCCGACGACTCAGCCTAACACATCATCATCAGTGTGCTTGGCACTGTCTTCCCAATTCTGGTAAGTGATACTACACTGTACATACATTATTTCTACTTTATATAGGCTATGTATTTTTAAGTGTTTGGTATGATTTGGCAGCTTCATAGCTTAAAGATTACTGAAGAGAGTGTTTCTGTCGGGAGCCCTAGCATGAGATTTTCGCTATGGAGAACAGTGCAGCAATGATTGTAGAAAAGTATTTCTACTTTATATAGGCTGTGTATTTATCATATCATTCCTGCTTTTACTATATGTTACTGTTATTTTAGGTTTTATGTGTTGTTTGGTATGATTTGGTAGGTTATTTTTTGGGTCTGCAAACGCTCACGAATTTTTCCCATATAAATAAATGGTAATCGCTTCTTCACTTTATGACATTCTGGCTTACGAACCATTTCATAAGAACGCTGTACCTTTGGATGGTGGGGGAAACCTGTACTCAGCTCCATGAAGCAGGTCATGGAGCATTTGCTGAGGGAAAGAAAAAAACAGGAGCCACAGAAGGTTGTTCTTTCCATATGTGCTACCCATCTTCCATTCCGGGCACCACGGTAGGTATTACAGTTCAGGTCGTTTCAGAGTTCAATTATGGTACTGTTTGTATGTTCTCCCTGTGAGTATATAAGTTTGCTCTGGTTTCCTCCTACAGTCCAAAGGCATGTCAGTTAGTTGGTTAATTGATCATTGTAAATTGTCCTGTAATTAGGCTAGTATTAGATAGATGGGTTGCTGGACCATGTGGCTTGTTGGGCCAGAAGGGCCTGTTCAGTGTTGTATCTCTAAATAAGGAAAAATAAATAAATTATCAAAAAAATTTGATAATTCTCTGTTGCATTATTCAGTTATTCCTCCAGGTATAACCTTTTCAGTTTATACTTGCCATTTCTGCTAAATGCAAGCATCTTTGCTTTGCCTTTTAAGCAGTTCTATGAACTCAGCAATATGGGACACCTTGCTGATCAATGTCAGTGCTGAATATCTTGGCTTCTGTTGATTCTACATATAAATCTTGGCAATAGAGAGCCCCAGTTTGACAAGATGACAACACCAAAATTTCCTCATTATCTTTGAAAGTTTTCAACTTGAACTGTTCTTGCCTCCAATAATTAACCCATTCTAATAACATGTCAGAGCTTTATGGGTTGTTTTGCAGAAGTTATGGCGTACAACTGATCTTTCACTGGTTCATAGTGTGCAAGGCTAGCAGATGACTCTTTCCTACGTTAGGTTCAATTTTTAAGCAGTTTTGTTATGAGTAATAGTCACATGCTATCTGTCAATTTGCAACAGTAAGTAACCACTTATTTGATTAAATGACTGTTTTTCTAGTATCTAATGTATTATTTTGTTTGTAACAATAAACCCCTCAAGTGTATTGAAGAGTGGTCTTATAATTGATTTACTGAAAATTAATCATCTGGATTCTGTGAAGCTTGTTAGCTGATACATGGATTTGGATCCTTTCATTGGTAGTTTCATTTATCTGTACAAATGCCAAACCACAATATTAGCAGTGTTGTAGACGCATTACAATTGCCACATTTTTGCATGCCTTTTGTAGTTCTACAATGTAATGTGCTGCATTAGATTTTTTTGATTATGTTGCATTCACTTCCAGGACTCCTGAATCTCCCCTTAAGAGCTTTAACATCCTTTACCTCTTGCTATTGTGCTTATTCTTTACTGGAATGTTCATCCCATATTATTCTACTTTTCTATTTCTGATAGTTATCTTTCATTGGTACCATATGAGTTTTCTTCTGACAGTTATGACTGATTTTGTCACCTAGCAGCTTTTTCCATAAACTAAGATTTATTTGGTCATTCACTGTGCTCACATGGTTTTCCTCCTGACAAACCACTGTAACCAGTCACATATGTCAATATGAGAAGTACATTTAAAGTTTGTTTTCTGAGTGGGATGATAGTTTTGCTTTTCTGTGCAGCTCCTATAATTTTGCTGTTGTGGAAATTTAGAGAAAATGTATGCACATCTGTCTAAAAATAAATTCACCATAAATTGATGAGAACAAACAAAGAAAGAGTTGATTTGGAAAGAAAAGTCACAAATGAAATTAGAGCATGTTTTGAAAATACCTGAAATCTCAAGTAACAAGTTCATCAAAAACAGAATGATTTAGGAAGTTGTGTACTTCCCTGTAATTGAAAACAGTTTTTTTTATTGTATTTAGAAATGTGGCTCACTGAAATGTTGATACTGCAGGGACTTCCCAGGTTTTTAAAAGGTAACTTTTCATGAAAAGCTACAATGAAATTCTCTGGCTGGCCTGCTGCTTTGAAAGTAAGTGTGTTAGTAAGAAGGAAAACATGTTGTAAATCTGATGACTTGGGGTGGTAAGGACCCATGAACAAATAGAAAACGAATTTTAAAAAATGTTATTACTGAACTACCTTTAACTGCAATATCAGCCATAAATTTAGATTAAACCAAATATGGTAATATTGCCCTTTTTTAAAAAAAACAAATGCTACAAAGACGTGGGGAATTTTCTAGATTGTCATAGTCATATTTTATTGATCCCGAGGGAAATTGGGTTTCCTTACAGTTGCACCAACCAAGAACCAAGAATAGAGTATAAATATAGCAATATAAAACCATAAATAATTAAATAATAATATGTAAATTATGCCAGGTGGAAATAAGTCCAGGACCAGCCTATTGGCTCAGGGTGTCTGACCCTCCAAGGGAGAAGTTGTAAAGTTTGATGGCCACAGGCAGGAATTGTTAGCAATGTTGTGGGAGATGCAAGCTTTTTTGATTAAATACTTATGTAGTTTGCTGCAGTACAAACAGTAGCAAGATTAAAAAGTATATTAAGGACAACAGCTGTGTTTTTAACCTTGAAGAGGATTTGGTGTACAGGATTGCAGAGAAAGACTTTTGCATCTCCAAATGGATCGATATATATATAATATATATTTTATTCATTAGTTTTATTTGGAACTATTTGTTGTGTACTATTTTAACATAATTCAAAATTTATTATTAATAATGTTGGTATTTTGTATGCATCTTGAGGAAAGCAGGAATCTCTGTTGCTCAGTAAACTCTTAAATTTTTTTTGCCAGGTCTGAGGTCAACTTTCAAATGTTTTTTTCCCTAACCAAAATCTGTGCTAAGGATGGGAAGGTAGCGATGAATTTCCCTAATATTTGATGTGGCCAAGTGGTTAATATTTTCTGGTTCTCACTCTCAAATTTTGTAGTCTAAGGGCAGAATGATAAAGAGGGGGAAAGCTACTTGATGACCTTTGTCTTCCAGATGTTGAAATAGAAATTGATGTTGACTTCAGTCATACTTCAGTGAATGAGTTGACAATAGCTTTCGAATTCAGCTTCGAAGAATGCATCTGTCATTTGTTTACTGTAGTTCAACTACTGAGGTTGGGTGACCGAGTTCTGAAGTGTAGGTGCCTTATGTTGAGTTGTTTCCCATCAACTCCACTCCTGCAGGAAATTTGTTGGAGATGACGTGCAACATTGTGGCAAGTGAATTTTTATGTCAAGTGTTGGGGGCCATAATTCAGCCATGTTTGACATCAGTGTTTACTGAGATTTGTTCTGAGTCTACACCCCTGGATAGCATGCTCTTGTAGAGCTGTTCCTAGCGCTTTTCTTGGAGTTGTCGCATGGTGCCCGCAATGCCCATTGTGCCTTTGAATGGACAGACTCTGCACTGAAATTTAAAAAGCAGCTTTTTGATTACCAGAAGGAACCATTCAGAATGATCTTGGCTTTAAATTAAAGGCATCCATTAGTCTTGCGAGACCATGGATCTGCGTCTGGAAAGTCTTCCCTCTCCAGGGTGCAGGCCTGGCAAGGTTGTGTGGAAGACCGGCAGTTGCCCATGCTGCAAGTCTCCCCTCTCCACGAGACCGATGTTGTCCAAGGGAAGGGCATTAGGACCCGTACAGCTTGGCACCAGTGTGGCCGCAGAGCAATGTGTGATTAAGTGCCTTGCTCAAGCACACAACACATTGCCTTGGCTGGGGTTCGAACTCACGACCTTCAGGTCGCTAACCACTTGGCCACGTGCCCATTTGGCTTTACTATGACAGATAACAGGGATATCTACTATAGTTTCCAGCGTTAAACTTGTTTTCTTTCTTGAAGATAGTCATGATTGCAATATCACTGATGGCCCCTGATTTATGCATCTCTTCTCAGAAGAGACACTGGATTTGTGATTGAAGCTGTTCAATTATCGACTGGGAAAACGCTCTACTCTTAAGACTGCATTGGAGTTTGTTCCTTAAAATAGATCATTTATGTTAAATCTAATTCAGTTTAATATTCCTTCAAAGTACTGATCTTGAAACTAACAATTTCACATGTTAGCCTCTCATTTTGTTAGCCATGTTGAGAGAGTGTTTAGCAAATCCAGTGGGCCTTTGAGCTTTATTAATAAAAGCTTTTATGTCCAAAAGCAGAGAATTTGAAACTTCTATAAATACTCGCGGTTATGGACTAGTCAGGGTTCTATAAAGCTTCAATCTTGCACTTCCTCTCAGGGCTCAATTCTGATAACAACATGTTTCAGGAAGGATATAAAGGTTCTGAAAAAGATACAGAAAAGATCGAAAAGGGAATGGTTCCCGGGCCAAGGAAATTCAGCTGCAGAAGTTGAGATTTTTCTGCTTGGAACAAAAGTGAGGTGAAAGGTTTGGAGGTATATACAAAATTAAAGTAAGTTTAAATATAGTAAATATGCTTTCATTAGCACGTAGGTCCAGGACCAAATCATACAGATTTAAATTGATAGACACAATGGATTGAAGAAGTGGTATGTAATTGTAATCTGAAAGTTGGTTATCTCCCAAATGTAGAGGAAATGTAATGTGTCAGGCTTTTCATATGAAAATTTGATAGGCATGAGGAAGATCAGTCCTGTGGGAAAGATCTGGGGATTGAGACTGATTGAATTGCTCTAGTGAGTTGGGACTGATTTAAAGAGCAGATGACCATAGTAATTATATGATTTCAAATTGATGAAACAAAATCAGCAGAAATCTCACTTTCATTTGCATTCACTGTATGCAAATAAGTGTTCCTCTGGATGAATTCAAACATTTAACTCAATTTTTAAAATTGTTAATGGTGTTTTTGCTTCAGACAATAAAGACTGATTTTCTTTAATTGTTTTGAAATAGTTAGACAGCTCTTCATGTGTGTCTTAATTGTTCAGCTTTTGCAGATCCTGAAGAGAATGTGATTTAATGGCTTGTAGAATACAGCTTTAATAAATCAAAACGAAAAAATATATGGGGAACACTGAGTAGGCCAGGTAGTATCTTTTGTGGCTATAACCTTTATCAGAGACTTCATCAGAGTCTTCTGGTGAATGATTTTAGACATGAAATGTTAATTTGATTTCCCTTCTGTTACCAGCATTTACAGTATATGTTTCATCTTTCCAAGCTGTATCTTTTAGTTGAACCAGAGGGAAGGAAACCATTGGCTTTATTTTTTATGAAGGCTGATCTATTAACACTCAATGATTGCTTCCGATCCTTGTGCTCAAATTATATTATTTGACTAAATATCTTGACCCGCTCCTTCAGATCCATTACTATAAAACTACTGAGTATCTGATTTTGTGTCTAATCCCCAATGTTGTGTAGCATTTGGGGCCCCCTTCTCCCATCCTCTGAAATTCTCTTCACTTGCCTCTTCTTCAGTCTCTTAGTCCTTAACATTATTGATGTACTTGGTATTCATAATCATGATAGATTGGCCTTCTTCAGTTATGTACTACTGCAAAAGGATTTCTTCAGGACAGGAAATGAACCTTGACATACCTGAGTTATCTTTTGCCCATTAAAGACAGATTTTTAGATGATGTTTTGCAGGAAGGTAAGAAATTGAATGATTTTTATTGTTAAGATTGGAGCCTTACTTGTAAGACTGGCATTTACAGCTCATCTTTAATTGCTCTTAAGAGGTGGCAGTGAACTGTCCCTTTGAAGTAATACAGTCGTTTCTAGTGCAGATACTCCCATTGTGCTGTTGGATGGGGAGTTCCAGAGGTTAGGCCAACTGATGGCGAAGGAAGTGTGATATATTTGCAAATTAGGATTGTGCGTGACTTAAGCCTGATTTATACTTCTGCGTCAAATGTACGCTGCAGGTACTGTGTACCCTACGCCGTAGGGTGATGTGCACCTCCCCAAAACGCAGACCGCAACAGCTGTGATTGGTCCACTTGGTAGCATCGCATTTCCTCCTACGCATTTCTGGTTGCTTTTCTCCGCCACGTCTGTACATGGATGTGAAATAAATGGTTGGAGATGATGAACCAAATCGTCAAATCTACCTGCCGATATCCGAAAATATTTGAAATGCATTTCCTTGTCCATGTCTCTCACGAAGAACCTCAACACAATGGCATAGAAACCCCACTGCCAACTAGCGTTTTGGCGGTGAATTGCAGAGCGATGCAGACACAACACATGCTCGCTACAGCGTAGGGCTATGCAGAAGTATAACTCAGGCCTACAGCATAGTCTGTACGTACAAGTATAAATCGGGCCTTACGCGCAGACTGAAAGTGGTGACATTTCATTCTTTTGCTGTTGTTGTTCTCAACTAGGAAGTTGCAGGTTTAGATAATCTTATTCAAATAACAAGTGCTGTTGGATAAGTGCTGTTGGATAATCTTATTCAAATAACAATAAAGTATGTTGTAGATGCATGAATTTTACTCTACATTTCAGGGCTTAACAGGTTTAGGCTTCTTATACCACTCATCAGTTGTACTTTTTGTTTTTATTCAAAGCTCATAGTGACCCTTCATAAATCATACAACTGGGCAAGTGCATTATTAGAAATACTCTGAGAGATATTAAACCTAATTCTTAGGTACTTACAGATGGCAATATGAAATCCTGTAAATCTGAAATGTGGGATCATAGTTCTTCAAGAAAATCTACCAGAAATGTATTGGTGTGCTGTGAAGCTCAATTAGCCTTTTTTTTAAACCTCTCTACTTTTATTTCTCTGATCCTTTGTGATCCATTACCCATTACAAGATCTAGAAATAAGTACAACTTAGGTTTTTTACACACACCAGTTACTTAATGTAAGGTACCTTATTACAGAATGAAAAAAATATATAATAAGTACTTTAGTTTATGTATTGGCTTCCATTAACACAAGTCTGTTAACTTTAGAAACTGATTTGGCATACAAGTTCCTGAGGTGATTCCATCACAGTTTCTGCTATTATAGAACATAGAATAGTACAGCACAGTACAGGCCCTTCGGCCCACAACGTTGTGCCAATCCTTAAACCCTACCTCCCATATGACCCCCCGCCACCTTAAATTCCTCCATATACCTGTCTAGCAGTCTCTTAAATTTCACTAGTGTATCTGCCTCCACCACTGACTCGGACAATGCATTCCACGCATCAACCGCTCTCTGAGTAAAAAAACCTTCCTCTAATATCCCCCTTGAACTTCCCACCCCTTAAAGCCATGTCCTCTTGTACTGAGTAGTGGTGCCCTGGGGAAGAGGCATTAGCTGTCCACTCTATCTATTCCTCTTAATATCTTGTATACCTCTGTAATGTCTCCTCTCATCCTCCTTCATTTCAAAGAGTAAAGCCCTAGCTCCCTTAATCTCTGATCATAATGCATACTCTCTAAACCAGGCAGCATCCTGGTAAATCTCCTCTGTACCCTTTCCAATGCTTCCATATCCTTCCTATAGTGAGGCGACCAGAACTGGACACAGTACTCCAAGTGTGGCCTAACCAGAGTTTTATAGAGCTGTATCATTACCCCGTGACTCTTAAACTCTATCCCTCGACTTATGAAAGCTAACACCCCATAAGCTTTCTTAACTATCCTATCTACCTGTGAGGCAACTTTCAGGGATCTGTGGACATGTACCCCCCAGATCCCTCTGCTCCTCCACACTACCAGGTATCCTGCCATTTACTTTGTACTCTGCCTTGGAGTTTGTCCTTCCAAAGTGTACCACCTCACACTTCTCTGGGTTGAACTGCCACTTCTCAGCCCACTTCTGTATCCCATCAATGTCTCTCTGCAATCTTCGACAATCCTCCACACTATCCACAACGCCACCAACCTTTGTGTCATCTGCAAACTTGCCGACCCACTCTTCTACCCCCGCATCCAGGTCATTAATAAAAATCACGAAAAGCAGAACCAATCCTTATCGGACACCACTAGTCACAATCCTCCAATTTGAATGTAATCCCTCCACCACGACCCTCTGCTTTCTGCAGGCGAGCCACTTCTGAATCCACCTGGCCAAACTTCCCTAGATCCCATGCCTTCTGACTTCCTGAATAAGCCTACCATGTGGAACCTTGTCAAGTGCCTTACTAAAATCCATGTAGATCACATCCACTGTACTACCCTCATCTACATGCCTGGCCACCTCCTCAAAGAACTCTATCAGGCTTGTTAGACACGATCTGCCCTTCACAAAGCCATGCTGACTGTCCGTGATCAGACCACGATTCTCTAAATTTCCATAGATCCTATCTCTAAGAATTTTTTCCAACAGCTTTCCCACCACAGACATAAGGCTCACTGGTCTATAATTACCCGACTATCCCTACTACCTTTTTTGAACAAGGGGACAACATTCGCCTCCCTCCAATCCTCCGGTACCATTCCCGTGGACAACGAGGACATGAAGATCCTAGGCAGAGGCTCAGCAATCTCTTCCCTTGCCTCGTGGAGCAGCCTGGGGAATATTCCGTCAGGCCTCGGGGACTTATCCGTCCTAATGTATTTTAACAACTCCAACACCTCCTCTCCCTTAATATCAACATGCTCCAGAACGTCACCCTCACTCATATTGTCCTCACCTTCATCAAGTTCCCTCTCATTGGTGAATACTGAAGAGAAGTATTCCTTGAGGATCTCGCTCACTTCCACAGCCTCCGGTCACATCTTCCCACCTTTATCTCTAATTGGTCTACCTTCACTCCTGTCATCATTTTGTTCTTCACATAATTGAAGAATGCCTTGGGGTTTTCCTTTACCCCACTCGCCAAGGCCTTCTCATGCCCCCTTCTTGCTCTCCTCAGCCCCTTCTTAAGCTCCTTTCTTGCTACCCTATATTCCTCAGTAGACCCATCTGATCCTAGCTTCCTAAACCTCATGTATGCTGCCTTCTTCCACTTGACTGGATTTTGCACCTCACTAGTCACCCATGGTTCCTTCACCCTACCATTCTTTATCTTCCTCACCCGGACAAATTTATCCCTAACATCTTCACACAGAGAGTGGTGGGAGTATGGAATGAGCTGCCAGACGAGGTGGTAAATGCGGGTTCTTTTTTAACATTTACGAATAAATTGGACAGATAAATGGATGGGAGGTGTATGGAGGGATATGGTCCGTGTGCAGGTCAGTGGGACCAGGCAGAAAATGGTTCGGCACAGCCAAGAAGGGCCAAAAGGCCTGTTTCTGTGCTGTAGTTTTTCTATGGTTTCTATGGTTTCTATCCGGCAAGAGATCCCCAAACATTGACCATATGTCCATAGTACATTTCCCTGCAAAAACATCATCCCAATTCACAACCGCAAGTTCTAGCCTTATAGCCTCATAATTTGCCCTTCCCCAATTAAAAATTTTCCTGTCCTTCCTGATTCTATCCTTTTCCATGATAATGTTAAGTGCCAGGGAGTGGTGATCACTGTCCCCCAGATGCTCACCCACTGAGAGATCTGTGACCTGACCCGGTTTGTTACCTAATACTAGATCTAGTATGGCATTCCCCCTAGTCAGCCTGTCAACATATTGTGACAGAAATCCGTCCTGGACACACTTAACAAACTCTGCCCCGTCTCTGCCATTGGAACTAATCAGGTGCCAATCAATATTAGGGAAGTTAAAGTCACCCATGATAACAAGCCTGTTATTTTTGCACCTTTCCGAAAACTGCCTCCCATTCTGCTCCTCGGTATCTCTGCTGCTACCAGGGGGCCTATAGAATACCCCCAGTAGAGTAACTGCTCCCTTCCTGTTCCTGACTTCCACCCATACTGACTCAAAAGAGGATCCTGCTACATTACACACCCTTTCTGTGGCTGTAATAGTATCCCTGACCGGTAATGCCACCCCTCCTCCCCTCCCCCCCCATCCCTTTTAAAACATTGAAATCCAGGAAAATTGAGAATCCATTCCTGCCCTGGTGCCAGCCAAGTCTCTATATTGGCCACTACACCACAATTCCATGTATGTATCCAAGCTCTCAGTTCATCACCTTTGTTCCTGATGCTTCTTGCATTGAAGTATGCGCACTTTAGCCCTCTACCTTACTACCTTTACATCCTTTATTCTGCTTCTCTTTCCTCAAAGCCGCTTTGTAGGTTAGATCTTGCTTTACTCCATGCACTATACTTGCAGTTCTCGCATGACCTTTATCTTCCTCCGCCTCACTATCTGCTCTAACACTCTGGTTCCCCTCCCCCTGCAAATCTAGTTTAAACTGCGCCCCCCACCCCCCCTCCCCGGAGCAGCATTAGCAAACCTTCCCTCAAGGATGTTAGTTCCCCTCCAGTTCAGGTGCAACCCGTCCTGTCAGAACAGGTCCCATCTTCCCTGGAACAAGGCCCAAGTGTCCAGAAACATGAAGCCTTCCCTCCTGCACTAACTCCTTAACCACGTATTTAGCTGCATTATGTTCCTATATCTGGCCTCACTAGCACGTGGCATGGGTAGCAATCCTGAGATTGCAACCCTGGAGGTCCTGTCCTTCAACTTTGCACCTAACCCCCAAACTCTCTTTGCAGGACCTCCTCCTCCTTCCTATACACGTCATTGGTCCCTGCACGGGTCACGACATCTGGCTGCTCACCCTCCTTCCTAAGAATATCAAGAACTCGATCCGCGATATCGCAGACCCTGGCACCAGGAAGGCAACGGACCATCCGTGATTCTCGACCTCTCCCACAGAACCTCCTATCTGTCCCCCTAACTATCGAATTTCTTATCACTACTGCTTTCCTCTTTTCCCTCCTTCCCTTCTGAGCTGAGGGGTCCAGTCTCGGTGCCAGAGATGCAACCACTGCAACTTGGCCCTGGTAGGTTGTCCCCACCAACAGTATCCAAAACTGTATACTTATTGTTGATGGGAATGGCCACAGGGGTGCTTTGCTCATTCTGTCTATTCCCCTTTCTTCTCCTGACAGTCACCTAGCTACGTGTCTCCTGACTTTTAGGGGTGACTATATCCCTGTAACTCCTGTTTATTTCTGCCTCTGCCTCTGCCTCAGCCTCACAAACGATCTGAAGTTCATCCAGCTCCAACTCCAGTTCCCTAACTCGACTTGCCAGGAGCTGCAGCTGGATGCACCTTTTACGGGTGTAGTCATCAGGGACAATTGTGCTCACCCTGACTTCCCACATACTGCAAATGGAGCACTCGACTGCCCTAACTGCTGCCTCCATTACCAACTTCGAAGTTAATTAGAGTAATTAAAGGAACTTACCTGGCCTTACCTCACTGGGAGCAAGCTCGTCCTCAGCCCCTGCTTGCTGAAGCCTCTCAAGCCAAAGCCTTCCTACTCTGTCTCCCACTACTCTGTCGCCCACTCCGTTAATCTGCTCGCTTTTTAAATTCTCCCACTGTCTCACATTTTTTCATTTAGGAACCCTATTAAAAGGCTTGACAGATTTTGTTAATTCTTTAAACAAACTCCACTCCAGAGCCACCAAATACTCCTCATACATTTATTTCCGCAATCATTCTTGTGAACCTTTTCTGGACTCTTATTCCAAGGCCCAAAATTGCTAATAGTATTTGAAATGCAACCTAACCAAAACTTTTATAAAACCTCCACAGTATGTCTTTGCTTTTATATTTTAGTCTTCTCAGAATAAATGCTAACAGTGCATTTGTCTTCCTTACTAATTACAAGCAGGATAGACAAAGGAGATGCAGTGGATGTGGTACAGTATACTTGGATTTTCAGAAGGCCTTTGACAAGGTTCCGCACAGGAGGCTGCTTAGCAAGATAAGAGCCCATGGAATTACAGGGAAGATACTAGCATGGGTGGAACATTGGTTGATCAGTAGAAAGCGGAGAGTGGGAATAAAGGGATCCTAATCTGGCTGGTTGCTGGTTACCAGTGGAGCTCCACAGGGGTCAGTGTTGGGACCGCTGCTTTTTACGATGTATAGCAATGATTTGGACTACGGTATTGATGGATTTGTGGCTAAATTTGCCGATGATACAAAGCTAGGTGAAGGATCGGGTAGTATTGAGAAAACAAAGAGCCTACAGAGAGACTTAGATAGTTTAACCTTTTTTGCAACGCGGACCTGTTTATTATTGACAATATTCTTGCGGACCAGCTGACCCTGGGGGGGGGGGCGCGGTAGGCGGTAGGAATGCCAACAGACAAGAGTAGCAGTCAAATACGTTGTGTTTACCCCAAGAAAGACTACAATGACCATGAAGCCTTGTGCGGGCACCAGTGCGCATGCGTGTACGTGCCGATTTTTTCCTACAAATCGTTTTTGGCGATTCTATTTGGGGGGGGGCGGGTAGTGTTAATCACGACCGGAATATAGGTGATATGTGGCTAATACACTCAATTTTGTTTCTAAAAGGGTTTATGTAACGAATTTAATATTAAACACACTGCGCATATTTTCCTCGCATGAATATAGTGATAAGTCAATTATCGGGGAGGACGGCGGAGCTTGAAGTAGGAGTTGAACGAACTTCCAGTAGAAGTGGTAGAGGCAGGTTCGATATTATCATTTAATGAAAAATTGGATAGGTATATGGACAGGAAAGGAATGGAGGGTTATGGGCTGAGTGCAGGTCGGCGGGACTAGGTGAGAGTCAGCGTTCAGCACAGACTAGAAGGGCAGAGATGGCCTGTTTCCGTGCTGTAATTGTTATATGGTTATATAAGTCACTTATAAGTCAATAGCATCATAACATTTTAAGTAACATTTGGATATTAAACACACAGCACATATTTTCCCCGTATGAGCATATAAAATCATTGCAACACACCAATATCGCTGAATCAGTGGGAGCCCTTGGCTTGTTTCCCTGCAACAAGATGGTGCCATCGAGGGGGTTCCTTATGTCCAGTCTATTCTACAATTTAGTTTTCATTGCATTCATCGCAGAGATATGTTGGAAATGGAAGCAACATTTTCAGTGCTTTCGTGGCTATCTCAGGAAATTTAGCCTTGACTTTGATCCAGAATGCCGGCAGAGATGTTACGTCAAACATACTTTTCAGCCCGCCGTCATTTGCAAGCTCGAGGAGTTGATCTCCTTCCCGCACTGACATGGATGGCGCGCGAGTAATGACCTCGCATGCGTTCAAGCTCCACAGTGGGCGTGACAGGGAATGAGGAAAGTTGCAGCTGACTCATATTGCCAAATCATAAAGTTTCCTCGCAGCACAGTAGCACATGCTTTGCAGCCCGGTGCTTGGGGACCGCTGGTTTAGGGGAATGGGCAAAGAAGTGGCAAATGAAATACAATGTTGGAAAGTGTATGGTCATGCACTTTGGTGGAAGAAGTAAACGGGCAGACTATTATTTAGATGGGGAGAGAATTCAAAATGCAGAGGTGCAAAGGGACTTGGGAGTCCTTGTGCAGGATACCCTAAAGGTTAACCTCCAGGGTGAGTTGGTGGTGAAAAAGGCAAATGCAATTTTAGCATTCATTTCTAGAGGTATAGTATATAAGAGCAGGGTTGTGTTGTTTGGGGTCTGTAAGGCACTCGTGAGACCACACTTGGAGTATTTTGTGCAGTTTTGGGCTCCTTATTTTAGAAAGGATATACTGACATTGGAGAGGGTTCAGAGAAGATTCACAAGAATGATTCCAGGAATGAAAGGGTTACCGTTTAAGGAGCACCTGGCAGCTCTTGGGCTGTATTCCCTTGAGTTCAGAAGAATGAGGGGGAGTCTCATAGAAACATTCCAAATGCTAAAAGGCCTGAACAGATTAGATATGGCAAAGTTATTTCCCATGGTAGGGGAGTCTAGGACAAGAGGGCACGACTTCAGGATTGAAGGACGTCCATTTAGAACAGAGGTGTGGAGAAATTACTTTAGTCAGAGGTGGTAAATCTGTGGAATTTGTTGCCACAAGCAGATGTGCAGGCCAAGTCATTGGGTGCATTTAAGGTAAAGATAGGTTCTTGATTAGCCAGGGCATCAACGTGTTGGCACATAGCCAAGTGGTTAAGGTGTCGGTCTGGTGATCTGAAGGTCGCTAGTTCGAGCCTCAGCTTAGGCAGCGTGTTGTGTCCTTGAGCAAGGCACTTAACCACACATTGCTCTGTGACGACACTGGTGCCAAGCTGTATCGGCCCTACTGCCCTTCCCTTGGACAACATCAGTGGTGTGGAGAGGGAAGACTTGCAGCATGGGCAACTGCTGGTCTTCCATACAACCTTGCCCAGGCCTGCGCCCTGGAAACCTTCCAAGGTGCAAATCGATGGTCTCACGAGACTAATGGATGCCTGTTTTCTATTTAAAGGGTGTGGGAGACAAGGGTATGAGAAGACAAGGGAGTTGGGATGACTGGAAGAATTAGATCAGTCATGATTGAATGGCAGAGCAGACTTGATGGGCCAAATGGCCTACTTCTGCTCCTGTATCTTATGGTCTTATGGACTCAACTTGTAATAGGACTCCCAAGACTCTCCAGTGTAGGGCATGGAAAAAAGATTAGATTATGAAGACACTTAGTCCCCTTTTATTGTCATTTAGTAATGCATGCATTAAGAAATGATACATTATTTCCTCCGGTGTGATATCACAAAACACAGGACAAACCAAGACTGAAAAAACTGACAAAACCACATAATTATACATATAGTTACAAACAGTGTAACAATACCATAACTTGATGAAGAAAGTCCGTGAGCACAGTAGAGTTCAAAGTTTCTCAAATGTCCCACATCTCACGCAGACGGGAGAAGGAAGAAAAACTCTCCCTGCCATGCCGACCACAATCCGACTCTGAATCATCCAAAAACTTCGAGCTCTGATCAGCTCTCTGACACCGAGTACTGAGCAGCATCTCTGCCGAACGATTCGACCTCCTTCTCGGTCACCAAAAGCAGGCGAGGCCGGGGATTTTGAGGCCTACCCTCCGAAAGATTCCCGACCACACAGTAGTGACAGCAGTGGACAGGCGTTTCAGAAATTTCTCCAGATGTTCCTCTGTGCTTTCACATCCATTCTCCATCAAATCAGAATTGTCCACGGCCCCTATTTAACAGATACAACATCATTTTTCACCAGAGAGCTGCACACGCGCGGCGCACTGCCATCTTTTCCTCCCACCGTAGATTGGCTAGCTGACAAGAGATAGTAGCTGTAAATAGGTCAGTATACAGTAAGTGGTGTGCCTCAGGATTATACTGGGGCTAACCTCAACCATTACCTGATGAAGGCACTCGTGAAGGCCAGGAGCTGGACTTGGTTGTCAGAGGCTATTTGAGGTATATGACATTGGGAGTGTTTAATAGGTAGTGGGACTTGTCCCCATTACCACCCCTGTCTATAACAACCTTAAGGAGCCATTTTGGGAGTACTGTGTGTAATATTAGTTTCTTACTTGAGAAACATAGAACAATCCAGCATAAGTTTAGGCCCTTCAGCCCACTGTGTCTGTGCCAATATAAAGTAATCCCATCTGTCCGCACATTCCTTGTCTGTTTATGTGCCAATCTCAATACCTCTCGAACATTATTATTGCACCTGCTCCCACCATTGCATCCTAGGGACTTACCACTCTCTGTGTAAAACAAAAACTTAACTCAAAAAATCATCTTTAAGCTTTCCCCTCTCATCTTAAAGCTAAGCCCTCTAATATTTGATACTTTGCCCCTGGAGAAAAGATTGTATATCTAGGTTCATCATAATTTCATAAACCTACTCGGGTCTTCCTGCAACCTCCCAGAGAAAGCAATACAAATTTATTCACTTGGAAATGGCGTGTGATTGAATTTCTCAATGATTGTGTTTCCACAAGTGGAGAAGAGCAAAACTAGACATTATAACTATATATTATTGATAAAGAATTTTAATAGAGAATTAGGACAAAAATACTTTACTCGGAGTAGACTAGATATACTTCTACTTTCTACTTGTTGAGATGCATCATAGAATGGGTCCTTCTGGCCCTTCAGGCCACAGCACCCAGTAACCCCCAATTCAATCCTAGCCTAATCATGGGATAATTTACAATGAACAATTAACCTACCAACTGGTACATTTTTGGATTGTGGGAAGAAATTGGGGCACCTGGAGCAAAATGCATACAATCACAAGGAAAACATATAAACTCCTTGCAGATAGTGGAGGGAATTGAAACTGGGTCGCAGGTACTTTAAAGTGTTGTGCTAACTATTAAGCTCATTACCATTAAGAGGAGTTGAGTTGAATAGATGGAGCCAGGATAGGCAAATATGGGAGAAAGGAAAAGAGGATAAGATATGAGTTGGAAGAGAATGGACTTTCAGGAAGCATAAATGACGATATGGTTTGGTTGTGCTGCTTGATTTGTTTGTATACAAGGTATGGCTCTAATTCTGGAATTTTCCAGGAAGAACATTGTGATGGTAAAACTAAAATTAAAACAAATGATGCATCTTCACTCCCATTGTCATTTCCTTATAACACAAGGAAACATAATTACTGGAAATGTTTAGCAGACTCAGTGAGGTTTACCACAAATTTTTACAAAGTTATCCAAAATAACACCACTTGTCACTGGGGAGAAGTCCATGGAAATTAAAGCATGTTCTTATGTGATTAAAATGACTGACACTTAACGTTACCAGGAATGTTCAAATCTTTCCTAACAAATGGGTAAAATGTCCGTAAGTTTTACATTGGGTTAAAAGGAATATTTATTCCAGCTTAGACATCTTTAAGTAAATTGTCGTTATTGTTCAATGGCTATTTGCTTTAGAGATTGCTACTCAAGCTGACTCCTTTTAGTTATGTATGTTGTGTTTGTTTCTTCTTCCCAGGTCTTCATGCATGTTTTACATTTATGGATGGAAATGAAGACTCTGAGATGCCAAAATGATAATTTTACAATGCAAAATAAAATGGTACAAACACTGCATCTGTAAGGTATGAACTGAAATTTGTTAAATATAATTATTTGTTTGGAGGCTGCACAAGGTTATGGATTCAAATATTATTGCAGATATTTGGGCACATAATCTGCGCCATCTGCCTTCTCATTCCAGCCTTTTCATGAACAGTTTAGAATTTCCTATGATTGTAGCTTTATTGCTGTTAGCTGCTCTAACTTTTCTCCAAATAATGTAAGTAAAGATGATCTGCACCATACTCCAAATTAGTGCAAATGACCACTTTGCATTTTTGAATTCAGAATCAGATTTATTATCACCGGCATGTGATGTGAAATTTGTTAACTTAGCAGCAGCAGTTCAATGCAATACATAATATAGAAGAATAAAAAAACAAAATATAATAATAAATAAATTACAGTATATG
Organism: Mobula hypostoma; assembly: GCF_963921235.1. Lineage (NCBI taxonomy): Eukaryota > Metazoa > Chordata > Chondrichthyes > Myliobatiformes > Myliobatidae > Mobula > Mobula hypostoma. Next base: position 29,523,806 of record NC_086123.1, on the reverse strand, counting down.
TACATAGAATAGATTAAAAATCGTGCAAGAAACAGAAGTAATATATATTTTAAAAGTGAGGTAGTGTCCAAGGGTTCAATGTCCATTTAGGAATCAGGTGGCAGAGGGGAAGAAGCTGTTGCTGAATGGCTGAATCACTGAGTGTGTGCCTTCAGACTTCTGTACCTCTTATCTGATGGTAACAGTGAGAAAAGGGTATGCCTTGGGTGCTGGAGGTCCTTAATAATGGATGCTGCCTTTCTGAGACATCGCTCCTTGAAAATGTCCTGGGTACTTTGTAGGCTAGTACCCAAGGTGGAGCCGACTAAATTTACAATCCTCTGCAGCTTCTTTCGGTCCTGTGCAGTAGCTCTCCCTTACCAGACAGTGATGCAACCTGTAAGAATACTGTCCACAGTACATCTATAGAAGTTTTTGAGTGTATTTGTTGACATACCAAATCTCTTCAAACTCCTATTGAAGTATAGCTGTTGTCTTGCCTTCTTTATAACTGCATCGATATGTTGGGACCAGTTTAGATCCTCCGAGATCTTGACACCCAGGAACTTGAAACTGCTCACTCTCTCCACTTCTGATCCGTCTTAGGATTGGTATGTGTTCCTTCATCTTACCCTTTTGGAAGTAAACAATCAGCTCTTACTGACCTTGAGTACAAGGTTGTTGCTGCGACACCACTCCACTAGTTGGCATATCTCGCTCCTGTACGCCCTCTCATCACCACCTGAGATTCTACCAACAATGGTTGTATCATCAGCAAATTTATAGATGGTACTTGAGCCCACATTCAGTGCAGATCAGTAATAACATCTCCTCTTTGCTGATGGCCAACACAGGTATGTGCTGAGCTCACTGGTCTACCCTCTCTACACTCATAAATGCACAGCTCAATTGTCATCTATAAATTCGATGATATTACCACTATTGTTGGCAGAATATTAGATGGTGATAGAATGCATACAGGAGTGAGATAGATCAGTGGTTGAATAGTGTTGCAACAACAATTTGTGATCAATGTCAGCAAGACTAAGGAATTGATTGTGGACGTCAGAAAGGGAAAGTCGGGAGAACAAATACCAATCTTCATCTAGTGGTTAACAGTAGAAAGGGTGAGCAGCTTCAAGTTTTGGATGTTAGCATCTCAGCAAATCTATCCTGGATCCCACACGTTGAAGTAATTACATTGAAGGTACACCAGCAGCTGTGCTTCATTAGGAGTTTCAGGAGATTTGATGTGTCTCTAGAAAATTTAACTGTACGATGGAAAGCCTTCTGACAGGTTGCATTACCACCTAGTGAGGGGACTGTAATGTATAGGATTGAAAGAGGCTGCAGAGAGTTGTAGACTCAGCCAGCTCCATCACAAGGACAACCCTCCTCTCCATCAAGGACATCTTCAAAAGGCAATGCCTCAAGAATGTGAATCCATCATTAAACTGCCTCACCATCTGGGACATGCCCTCTTCTCATTTCCACCATCAGAGAGGAGGTATGGGAGTGTGAAGGCACACATTCAACATTTTATGAGTAGCTTCCTTCCCTCTGCCATCAGATTTCAGAATAGTCCATGAATAGTACCTCACTATTTAGCCATTATTTATTTATGTACTTATTTATTTATTGTGTCTTATAGTAATTTTTATGACTTGAACTGCTGCCACAAAATAATAAATTTCGTAATCATTTGCCAGTGATAATAAACCTGATTCTGAACACCTGCCACTGAAACATTCTATTGTACACAAGATCCAAATAAGTGTCAAAGACATTGTTTTCTCTTTGCATACTCATTATGTCCTTCCAATAATTTACTTTCCTAATTTGCACTGTCGACAAACTTAAACACCCCTCATCTCTGGAATTTGTTGGACGTTGGACAACCTACCTTCATGAGGACTTGGCCCTTGCCTCCAGCAATTTACTGAGCTGCCAAGTGTGTAAGAAGAAAGGAACTGAGGAAGATGGAACCTAAGACACTTCCTTTCTAATTAGAAATTATACGGGTGCATTTTCATTAAATGCTTTGCTAATTCATATTTGCACATAATCCCACATCTTGCATCCCATTAAAATAAGCATTTGTAGCCAAATTTATAAATAAAATTATGCTTATTGTATATAACAATAAACTAATTACTCTTGTGTTTCCCCTCTATTTCTGTGCCTTTAACTGCCTTTGTGCTCCAATACAATTACTGTATAATTACAGGATAATCTAGATTGACTGCTGCCCATGTCAAAATAGTTCAATAATCTGGGCTGGATGATTGAGTTTGAGCAAGGTCTTGGTGGAGTGGTAGGTAGAGGAGCTGGATGAGCATTGTTTGGTGTTGCATGGAGTCACTGCCACTTTCCTGGGCAAACACTATTGTGATGAAGGATAAATAATTGGAATGCTGCAACACTCTGTAAACTCTCATACATGTTTAGTCATTGTCCTGCTGGCAATCATCTGAGTATCATCCGCAGAATTTGGTCTGTGTTAAGCTTGTGCCTGCTTAACACAGACCAAGAGATTTGGATCTTGTTCCAACATAGGGACAGTTCAATCTTCTCGTAAAATAATACCTTGTACAAAAAGAAACTTTTAAACATGGCAAACATTTCATGGGTAAACCTATTCTTTGATTTTTGAAGACTATTCCCAGCAAAGTCCTCACCTGAAGCAAGTGTGCTTCCCTTGCCATTTCTCCTACCTGTAAGCCTCTTTTACCTAGCATCACAGGTAGAGGTCTCGCCTCTGTTGCTCTTTATGTTGCTGTCTGAATTGGTGTCTGTGAATACCAAATTAAGTGATTGTTTTACCACTGCAACCTCACCTTTTGAGTCAGATGATGATGCTTGTCTGTCTGAAATGAGAAATATATTAAAAGTGCTTTGCATGCATACCTATGCAGCCTGAAGCTTGTAAATCAGAAGGAAGTATGTTTGAGTAGGAAGTTGAATGTCATAGAAATTTATGACCCAGAGGGAGGGAGACTGTTTAGTTGAGGGCCATACTACCTATTTTCCGTGGACGTGTAAACAATGGCACAACAAATTGCTCTACAAATTATTTTTAAATATTTTCTGGACCTAAGCTTTTACCATTATTTCAGGTAGTGGAATCTACATTCCCACTACTCTTCAGGACAAAAATATACTTGGATTCACAAACAAGAGAAAATCTGTAGATGCTAGAAATCCAAGCAACACACACAAAGTGCTAGAGGAACTCAGCAGGCCAGACAACTCTGTGGAAAAGAGTATAGTCAATGTTTTGGGCCAAGACCCTGAAACGTTGACTATACTCTTTTTCCATAGATGCTGTCTGGGCTGCTGAGTTCCTCCAGCATTTTGTGTGTGTTGGTTGGATTTCTAGCATCTACAGATTTTCTCTTGTTTGTGATTAGTTCCCTTGTTATCATTCTACCTATCACTTTAAATATTCAGCTGGATTCTGGTTAAGGTAATATTATAAGGGCCCTCGTGATGTTTGCTGCTATTCAGTCAGTGGAGAGCCTAATATTAATGGATGTATTGAGCTATCTTTGGGTTTACTTTGCAATATCAGGAACTTTTTAATTCCTGTATACCTCCAAGTTAACATGAATGTGAATTGGAATAGGCCATGTAAAAAGAATAAAAGTTCACCCTCATTCTTTGTTCCTCATTATGCTGTTTCTAGAGATGTACAGTAGTTAGATTTGTGAAAAGGAAGGCTATATAACACCAAACATAAGATAATCTTTTTAAAGGAAGGGTTAATGAGGTCATTAATTTATATGGCTACTTGCACCATCACCATCATCAAGACTTTAAACTACAGATTTGCTTTGAATAATATAACTGTAAATACCTTTTGTTTCGTGATAGTTTGTGGACACTGTAGATCAATTTGAGCAAACAGAAGTGTCATCTATTTTCTTGTAGATTTTTGAAAAGGATGATTAGAGACAATGAGTAATGCGTTCATATTAGTTTATTCATGTACTGAAATAAGACACTAAAATGTGCAAGCTGCAACTTGCATATTGTGGTATGTAGAGCAGAGGAACGGTATATCAAAATCTTCAATAGCTTCATTTCTACTCCTGACTCTGATGTTAATCAAGGCTACTCCATTATGAACATCACTATCTTCCTGCAGAGCTGAGGTGATTTGAGTACCAGTTTTTCCTCAGATATTTCCCTTGAATAAGAGCCAGGCTTATGCCCAGTCTGCTGGTTGATATATTTCCCTCCACTGTTTCAACAGTGAAGGAGGCCGTCTGGTCATTATACTTCGCGGTTTGTGAAGACGTGTACAGTGGCATGCAAAAGTTTGGGCACACTTGGTAAAAATTTCTGTTACTGTGAATAGTTAAGTAAATAGAAGATGACCTGATCTCCAAAAGTCGTAAAGTTAAAGATGAAACATTCTTTTCAACATTTTAAGCAAGATTAGTGTATTGTTTTTGCTTTGTACAATTTTAGAGTGAATAAAAGGAAAGGAGCACCATGCAAAAGTTTGGGCATCCCAAGAGATTTGAGCTGTCAGATAACTTTTACCAAGGTCTCAGACCTTAATTAGCTTGTTAGGGCTATGACTTGTTCATAGTCATCGTTAGGAAAGGCCAGGTGATGCAAATTTCAAAGCTTTATAAATACCCTGACTGCTCAAACCTTGTCCCAAAAATCAGCGGCCATGGGCTCCTTTAAGCAGCTACCTAGCACTCTGAAAATTAAAATAAATGATGCCCACAAAGCAAGAGAAGGCTATAAGAAGATAGCAAAGCATTTTCAGATAGCCATTTCCTCAGTTTGTAATGTAATTAAGAAATGGCAGTTAACAGGAACGGTGGTGGTCAAGTTGAGGTCTGGAAGACCAAGAAAACTTTCCGGGAGAACTGCTCGTAGGATTGCTAGAAAGACAAATCAAAACCCCGTTTGACTGCAAAAGACCTTCAGGAAGATTTAGCAGACTCTGGAGTGGCGGTGCACTGTTCTACTGTGCAGCGACACCTGCACAAATATGACCTTCATGGAGGAGTCATCAGAAGAAAACGTTTCCTGCGTCCTCACCGCAAAATTCAGTGCCAGAAGTTTGCAAAGGAACATTTAAACAAGCCTGTTGCATTTTGGAAACAAGTCCTGTGGGCTGATGAAGTTAAAATAGAACTTTCTGGCCGCAATGAGCAAAGGTATATTTGGAGAAAAAAAGGGTGCAGGATTTTATGAAAAGCACACTTCTCCAACTGTTAAGCACGGGGGGGGGGGGGTGGGAAGTGGATCGAACATGCTTCGGCCTTGTGTTGCAGCCAGTGGCACGGGGAACATTTCACTGGTAGAGGGAAGAATGAATTCAATTAAATACCAGCAAATTCTGGAAGCAAACATCACACCATCTGTAAATAAAAAAAAAAGCTGAAGATGAAAAGAGGATGGCTCCTACAAAAGGATAATGATCCTAAACACACCTCAAAATCCACAATGGACTACCTCAAGAAGCGCAAGCTGAAGGTTTTGCCATGGTCTTCACGATCCCCTGACCTAAACATCATCAAAAATCTGTGGATAGACCTCAAAAGAACAGTGCATGCAAGATGGCCCAAGAATCCCACAGAACTAGAAACCTTTTGCAAGGAAGAATGGGCGAAAATCCCCCAAACAATAATTGAAAGACTCTTCGCTAGCTACAGAAAGCATTTACAAGCTGTGATACTTGCCAAAGGGGGTGCTACTAAGTACAGACCATGCAGGGTACCCAAACTTTTGCTTTGGGCCCTTTTCCTTTTTTGTTATTTTGAAACTGTAAAAGATGGAAATAAAAAAAAGTAATATTGCTTAAAATATTAAAGAAATGTGTCATCTTTAGCTTTATGCCTTTTGGAAATCAGGTCACCTTTTACTCGCTTAGCAATTCACAGTAACAGAAATTTTGACCGGGGTGCCCAAACTTTTGCATGCCACTGTATATATTGGTTGGAGTGATTCCAACATTACAATAACTTGATTACAATAATGTCTTCCTGTCAGCACTCATGAACAATCAAGTACTTAATCAAGTTAATGCAGAAGTATGAAATATTACTTCAGCCTCATTTGGGGCATTGTGTCCCATTTTGTTTGCCACAGTTTATAAAGTTTAAGGAGGCTTTGTATAGAGTAAAAAGATATGCCAGGATGTCGACTAGATTGGAGCCTATTAGCTGTGAGGAAATGTCGGACAAACTTGGTGTCATGGTCCGGTCCGTGAAGTCCGCATTCCGGTTCACGGTCCAGTCCGTGGACTTAGGACTCCTGGTCTTCCAGCTTTCCCCTTATTTGAATTAATCATAGGCACCTGATTCCCATCTTTGGGCTTGCAATATAAGTAGCCTTGGGACTGAGTGTGGGCTGCTGGTTTGTTTTGTCAGTTCTCCTTGGAGCAGCCTGCTGGTGGAAGGCTAGTGAAACCATTTGTGATCTCTAGGCCTGGTTGGAGGACCACTGCTTCATGGGTCCTTGTTGCCACTTGTTGGAGTAGTCTTTGCAGTATGGATTCGGCTGTTTCCTGGGCCAGCTGAGTGGGGATCTAGATAGGGATCAGCTGTTTCTGTAGCCAACTGAGATTGCTGGCTGAACTGAGACTTGGAGTTACCCCGGAGCAGAGATGGAACTGTCTGTTGTTCTTTGGTGTTTGCCTCTTCTTGTCCTCGCCTCCGTGGGGTAAATCAGGCCGTCTTGCCGTTGCCCTGTGGGGGGACATGTCTTGTCTTTGCCTCTGTTGGGTAAGTCTGGCCGTCCTGCCGTTACCCAACAGGTGTACCTGTCCCACCTTTGTGTGGAGATGAAGTTGAGTCCCGGCTTGTCGTAGGATAAGTCCCGGCTCTCTGTCTGTGTTCTGTCCTGTCTCATGTTTGTGTTGTACTTCATTGTCTGTGTCTCTCAGTTGGGTCCGTTTCCATCACCCCACTTGTGACACTTAGATTATTTTGTCTGGACTGTCAGTAACTGCTGCATGACCTGATAGACATATATAAAACTATGAAAGGCATAGAACTGGTAGAAATTTGAAGTAAACTTATTTTCTAAGTACGTGTATGTCATCATACACTACCCCAAGATTCTTTTTATTATGGCATTCACAGTAGAACAAAGAAATACAGAATGAATGAACTATACACACAGACTGACAAACAACCAATGTGCAAAAGAAGACAAACTATGCAAATATGAAATAACACTGAACTCACTTTCAAGGACTCTATAACTCATGTTTTCATGGGTTGTGTTCAGTGATCAGCTCAGAGTTGAGGTGAGTGAAGTTATCCAAGTTGATTCAGAAGCCTGATAGTTGAAGGGTAGTAACAATTCCTGATCCGAGTGCTGTGGGGCCTCAGGCTCCCATGCCTCCTTCCCAACACGCACAAAATATTGGAGGAACTCAGCAAGCCAGGCAGCATCTATGGAAAATCATCAGTCTTGCTGAAGGGTTTCAGCCTGAAAAGTCAACTGTACTTTTTTCCATAGGTGCTGCCTGGTTTGCTGAGTTCCTCCAGCATTTTGTGTGTGTGTTGCTCGGATTTCCAACATCTGCAGATTTTCTCTTGTTCATGCCTCCTTATCGATGGCAGCTGTGAGAAGAGACGGACTCTTTCTTCCGAAGTGGGAATATCAAATATTAGAGAGCACAGTTTTAAACTGAGAGGAGGAAACTTTAAAGAAAATTTACTAGGTAATATTTTTTTTAACACAGACTGCTACCTGCCAGGCAGATGGTAGAAGCAGACAAATAGCAACACTTGAGCTACATTTAGATAGACACCTGAATAGGCAGGTGATTGTGGGATATAGACCCTGTGCTGGCAGATGAATTTAATTTAGCATCATGGTTGTTGCAGACATGGGGGGCTGAAGTGCTTGTTCCCTTGTTGTATAACTTTATGTTTCTGTTTTGTACCTGACACACTGCATTTAGTTTGTAAACATTTTCTTAATCACATTAATACTAGTGTGTGATCAATCAATAGGAGAGAAGCTTGAAGAATGATTACTCTGTCTCGTTGCACCACCACCTTTAAAAAGAAAGCATCTAGGAGGGTGTCAGTAGCTGAATATAATAATTTGGGAGATAAAAATGGTGTATTTGGATCATTGTCTATGTATAATGGAGATGGAGCATCATGATTTACACAAAGGATAGTGGCAACTAACAGAAATGCAAACTCTTTGAAAACCAGTTGTTCTATTAGATTTTAGCCTGCCCTTATTACACGTGCTAGCAGATAAAATTGAATTAATTTATATTGTACATAATGGCATTGAAATGTACACGACTTGTTCATTCAAGTAGATTTAAAGATTCTGAAGATAGTAATTGAAGAAAGCCATTGATGCTTCATCCTTTCACAGGGTATCTGCAATATAATATTACAGTTTCCTGACAGTAACCTGAAAAGAATGGATGTGAACTGTTAACTTTTATTTGTTGATGTGGGCTATAATTAATTTTGCCCCAATTCTTGCAGGGTACTTGAATGAGACTAAAGAATGCTTACTGTATTATGTTTCTAGTCTGAGCTAGAGGCTGCCATCAAAAGAAACCTTTGTATTTCTGCTGTTGAGCATGCTCAGGGATCTGCTTTGTTGTTTAGAAAAACTATTATAATTGGACAGCCAACCAGAGTGTTGGCACTATCAGTAAGTTGAAAGACTTGATTGTCCAGGAAACCAAAGAAACATCCAGTTTTAAACTAATCTCAAATAGTGAACAACAGGAATTCTGCAGATGCTGGAAATTCAGGCAACATACATCAAAGTTGCTGGTGAACGCAGCAGGCCAAGCAGCATCTGTAGGAAGAGGTGCAGTCGACGTTTCAGGCCGAGACCCTTCGTCAGGACTAACTGAAGGAAGAGTGAGTAAGGGATTTGAGAGGGGGAGGGGGAGATCCAAAATGATAGGAGAAGACAGGAGGGGGAGGGATAGAGCCGAGAGCTGGACAGGTGATAGGCAAAAGGGGATACGAGAGGATCATGGGACAGGAGGTCCGGGAAGAAAGACGGGGGGGGGGTGACCCAGAGGATGGGCAAGAGGTATATTCAGAGGGAGAAAAAGGAGAGTGAGAGAAAGAATGTGTGCATAAAAATGAGTAACAGATGGGGTACGAGGGGGAGGTGGGGCCTTAGCGGAAGTTAGAGAAGTCGATGTTCATGCCATCAGGTTGGAGGCTACCCAGACGGAATACAAGGTGTTGTTCCTCCAACCTGAGTGTGGCTTCATCTTTACAGTAGAGGAGGCCGTGGATAGACATGTCAGAGTGGGAATGGGATGTGGAATTAAAATGTGTGGCCACTGGGAGATCCTGCTTTCTCTGGCAGACAGAGCGTAGATGTTTAGCTTCAACAAATTATGAATCAAAAACATGTTGGTGCATCTGCTCTCTAATAGGGAAAGCACAGAAGTAATTTAAGGACTTGAAGGTGATTCAACAGGAATTAATAAAATGTATATACTGTAAATGATCAATATTGAACCATATTGACAACCTGAACCCATTCTTTTTGCTTGATTGGTTATGAATAGTTCTTAAATACATCAGCATACAGATATGATGTAAACAATGTGCCTTAATGTATTTGCATTGATTGTAAAATCATGTGAATGAATTGCATATTCTTTGTTAGTTTACATTTGTGTATCTGATAGAACTTCCTTTGTGTCCTTCAAAATTTAATTGATTTTATCCTTTTTGTGCCCTTTGAAGTGATTGCACATCGGTTATCTTTTCAGTAATTAACTGATGGACAGATGAAAACCCAAATAGAGTTTTTTCTTATATGTACCCAAAGGTAAAATTTTGGAATTGTTGCATTAATGGACAGTGTTGTGGAACTAAATCCAATCACCTGTTTAGCCTTGTTATTGGTATGTTTCTGGGAGAAGATCAGATACAAATTTTCAAGGGATGGGTGCCTTATCTTGGCCAGTAATTTCCACACTTATCTCTTGGCTTTTGCAGTATTAGGAAAATGAAATGGGTATTCTATATTTTAATATGCTTTTGATATAAAATTTTCAGTAACATTGTAGTGCAGATAATTGTTTCCCCTGGTTTTCACAGTAATTATAAAGCTCTTGGGAGTGCTGGTGCTTGGTCACAGATTACAAATTAATTCTAATTTTAAAATTACCATCATGTGATTTAAACTAAACTCTACATTGACAGGCTTACAAATGGCCATGCAACTACCCAAAAATGAATTTTGTTTCATTGTAGAGCCTAGCTTTAAAAATTTTGTTTCAATAACATTATAAGGCCACAAATGATGAAAACGCTTTACCATTCAAAAACTAATACTTTTAGAATAGTCCATGTAGTCCTTCCTATGTTTTTACCTATGACCTTAATAAAAAGATCTGCAAAAATCATGTTAGTTACAGTTGAGATAAGATTCATTCCTTATGGGTAGTAAGGTTGGCATCAAGTCTTCACCAACTATGTGAACCCTTTCCTGGCTACAATCAATATGTAAATAACTACTGACAAATCAATGAACACAAAGTCCAATAATAAGAAGTTCAAGCCTTGGGTTCATTGGTTTGTTAGTAGTTATTTACATATTGATTGTAAAATGTTTTTCCCCATCTTCAATCAGCCACGTTTTCTGATCCATAGTGCATGAATCATTGTATTAGATAAAATCTCCTGAGTATTTGTTAGTTTGTCCATTTATAGGAACTCAGTGACAAGATGGGCTTCTTGCAGCTTGTATGTCTACCTCAAGTTACTTGTCATCTTGCTGAGACATCAGACTATTATTTGAAAGGCATTCATGTGATCTCCAACACTTTTTTGGGTAACATATTGCTTTTCTCCTTATTTCTAGCCCTATTCCAATGATTACCTAAATAGCTTGTCTTCAGTGTAGGGCTGAGCTGCCATTAGTAAGGTCTACATGAGTAGACATCAATCACAATGTGTAAGTGTACTTGTAAGGTAACTGGGCTCCTCATAATCCTAATGTTCTCATCAGGCTTTAATTACATACTTTACTAATTATGATACATTTAACTCTTATTTATTGTGAGACTAATGGAAGCTATTTTCTAGATTTTCCATTATGGGTTGTTTGTAGAGTACCACTAAAGTGATTTGCACTACAGATTATGTTGTAAATTGCACTCTATCAAACAGATGAAATAAGAGTTTCTAGTCAAAAATGTTTACAGATTCATTTGGTACAGATTCATCAGAATCTATTGATTTGAGAGATTCTCAAAAGTGTCTCAAGGCCACTTTCCATGGAACTTCATTTGTAGTTATTGTTGATGGTGAGCTGCATCTCTCAGAGAGGCAGGAAAGAAACGTGCCTTGTCTCAAAGTGGAATTACAGGTAACACAGGCAAAGCTCCCTTTAACTTGGTTTTTAATTGGTTTTTAATGTGGCAAGCATGTATACTGTTATTTTATCATTTATTGGACAGAATCAACTCAGGAGCAGTAAAATCAGCATGTTTTTACATTGTTTTATTTCTACACAAAATCAATTTAAAATCCAACTATCATTGAAGTCAACAAAATGACATTGCATTTATAGGTCCAATTCACATTATATAAGAAAAGTAAATAGAAAAATGTTTAAAGTTTTTGGGAAGCATTTTGATTGATGACATTGTAGAGTGTGTGGCCCTCTGTTACAAAACAGGGGTGAAGATCATTAATGCCAGGAGAAAGATTACTAATCCTGTTTTGGGCACATATTATAGAATGCATCATGCTCTATCATCAATAAGAGATTTTGTTCAACGAACTTCAGAATCTCTCTTACTGCCTGCCCTCCTCCATATCTTCAATCTTGAGGGTACCATTCAATTTTAGCTTCCAAGTAGCCATTCTAAGACTTTAAAAGTTTGGCAGTTTTTACAGGCTCTTTATTCACATAATCATATGGATCTGGAATATAATATATATATAATAATCATTGAAATACATGAGAGTATAAATAAAGACAAAGGAAGCTGATGCTTAGAAGCCAATTTTTTGTTAACTAATTTGTGAATGGTATCAAGGACATATTGTCCCTCTTGTATACCCCATATTTGACAGTCATGGGTGTTTGAGGTAGTATAGTTTCCCTAGTGCAAATTTGCATGTAAAACATTCTTAAACATTCATCATTGTTTCTTGTGTGTTACTGTTTTATATGCTCAGTTAATCACAGCACCATTAAAATTGCACAATTGTCATGCAGTATTTTAACTGAGCACTTTTACTAACAGCAATAATTTCTGGTCTGTGGTGTCCCTTGATTTCACATGTCCTGCAAAAGTGCACCTTAGAAGGTGATCCACCCTCAATAATATAAAAAAAGTCTGTCGGCATTACTGAAGATAGAAGGAGCTATGTTAATGCTAAGTGATCTGTTTTTGTTTTCCTTTTAGATATGCATTGAAAGCCTGCTGAAATGAGCAAAATACATGGAAGCTGAAAACAGTGCCAAGCTGAAAAGTTAAATTATCAAATATGCGTATCAGCATGAGAAGGCTTGTTCTGCTCCTTTGCTGTGCTGTTGCTACAATAATGGTAGTTCATATGGGCCAGCACATGTGGGAGTGTCAACAAATACTAAATGAGAATGGAGGATGGTTTCATGGCCGACGAACACACAGCATGATGAAACCTGAAAAGGAAGAATTTGTCATGTATAATTCAAACCACATTGAATATCGCTACAGTAAAAATATGCCCCTAATCTTCATAGGTGGAGTCCCACGAAGTGGGACAACATTAATGCGAGCCATGATGGATGCACATCCAGACATCCGCTGTGGTGAAGAAACACGGATCATCCCACGTGTGCTGGCCATGCGTCAGGTGTGGTCTAAATCAGAACGTGAAAGGATGCGCTTGAATGAAGCAGGAGTGACGGACCAGGTCCTGGACTCAGCATTGCAAGCATTTATCTTAGAAGTAATTGCAAAACATGGTGAACCTGCAAAATATTTGTGCAATAAAGATCCTTTCACCTTAAAGTCTTTAAATTATCTATCAAGACTGTTCTCAAAATCTAAATTTATATTAATGATCCGAGATGGACGAGCATCTGTGCACTCAATGATTACAAGAAAAGTGACGATTGCTGGCTTTGATCTTAGTAGCTACAGGGATTGTATAATCAAATGGAACAAGGCTATTGAAATTATGTATAGCCAGTGTATGGAGGTGGGACCCTCCAGGTGTCTCTCAGTTTATTATGAACAGCTGGTATTGCATCCTAAAAAGACAATGGAGCAGATCATGACATTTTTGGATATTCCATGGAGTGATGCTGTTCTGCATCATGAAGAATTAATAGGAAAAGCAGGAGGTGTCTCACTTTCAAAGTGTGTTTGTATTTTGTGTTTTTCTTTCCCCCTCCTTCCCTTGAAGACATTGTGTGGATATGCTACACTTCAGTTGCAGGACCAGTACTAAAAGCTTATTTAAGTGGTGAACATCACAGCTGAGCCTTTAGCCATGCAATGTCCACTGATATTGGATACCAATAGATCACTATATTTCACAGTTAAGAACTTTGTTAAACTTCTCTCAGCACAGTGATTCCATAGCTAATCGTAGCAACCACACTGCTCTCTGCCTCTCCAGAGCAGCTAACCTGGGACAAAGTTGGATTTGTAAATTTTTGTTTGAATGGTAGTATTTATTCTCAATATGTATTTTAATTAAAGCAAAGGAACATGATACAGACAAAGTGTTGGTACCATTGAATTCAGTGGCAACATATTGGTGTTACTCAAGTTTTAGAAGAAAGCAATCAATAAGTTGGTAAATTGGTTTATTACTGTCACACATACTGAGGTACAGTGGAAAATTATTTTACATGCTGACAAAACAGAATTTAATTGCAGCTAAGTATTAAAATAGCACAAGAGAATACAGAATAATGTGTTACAGTTACTGATGAAGTGCAGTATGTATAAACAATATGGTGCAAGGCCTTAACAAGGTAGACTCTGAGGTCAGGAGTACCTCTTAACATACTAGGGAACTATTTAATAGTCTTATAACAGTGGAGTATAAGTCCTTCTTGAACTTGATGGTATGTGCTTTCAGGCTTTGTATCTTTTGCCTGATGACGGGATGGGAGAGGCGCGGTGGGAGAAGAGAGAATGTCAGGAATGGCCTGGGTTGTTGATTATGCTGGTTGCTTTACCGAGGCAGTAAGAAGTGTAAACAGACATTAGAGGAGAGGCTGAGCTATGTCAACAACTCTGCACTTTCTTGCAGTCATGGGCAGGGCAGTTGCTATAGCAAGCTATAATGTATCCTGACAGGATATTTCCTGTGGTACACCGATTAAAATTGAGGACATGGCAAAATCTAGTAGAGGTGCTGAAGAATGTTTTTTGGCCATGGCTTTATGTGCTTGTCCCAGGACAGGCTATAACTGATGTTCACTCCTAATTACTTGAAGCTCACAATTCTTCTGACCTTAGCACCATTGATGTAAACAGGAGCCCTTCTCTTCTTGAAGTAAATGGCTAGCTCTTATTTTACTGACATTGAGGGAAAGGATGTTGTCATGAGACTACTAGGTTCTCCATCTCCTTCCTGTACTCTGACTCATCAGTATTTGAGATTCAGCCCACTATGGTAGTATCATCTGCAAATGTAGATGGAATTAGAGCCGAATCTGGCTACGCAGTTGTGCGTGTATAGAGGGTAGAATAGGGGGCTGAGTTTGCAGTCTTTTGGTGCATCAATGTTGAACATAATTGTGCCTATCCTTACTGATTGCAATCTGTTGATCAGGAAGTCAAAGATCCAGTTGCAAAGGGCGATGTCAAGTGCCAGATATGGGAGTGTGTGTGCAGATGCATTTGCTTGAAATTGTAGTGTTGAAAGTGAAGCTGTAGTCGATTAACAATAGTCCGCTATCAGGTGTTTAGCTCCTATAATGTCAGTTACATTAAAATTGGGAATTGAGAGCTGCATAGCAGAACAGCTCATAGAGGAGATGCCTTGGAGTACTAAACGTTTGGGTTCAATTCTGACCTTGTGTATGTCCATGTTAAGTTTGCACATTCTGTTGATGACCAATGATGTGGTTGATAGAACTGACCACTGTAAATTTTCCTTGGTGTATTGGTGAGCTGATGAGAATGTAGGAAGGATTTTTTTAAAAAGGGATTAAAAAGGAAGATCAGTGCAAATCGGTATTTGATGTACATTGTGGACTCAGTAGCCTGAAAGACCTTTTGCATGCTGTATCTATGATCTATGACAAGGGGATGGCATTGGAAGACTTGTGATTAGAGAGTTATTTGCATTAAAGCACGAGATAGCGGGCAGACTGTAGAGGATGAGACTTGAGATTAAGATGTTGCAACAATTGAATGTAACGTTGATCAACAAGCATTTGACTGATGAGTAGTTCTTGATGCAAGTTAGGATAAATGACAAAACTTATCAAAGTCATAGCTTTCAAGAAACATGCTAAAGGAAAACACAAGAATTTAAAATAGCAGTAGTTAGCCATTTGAACCCATTCCTTTTCAAAGTTCAAAGTACAACCCTGAGATTTTCTTGCAGGCGTACTCAATAAATCCAATAACAATAATAGAATCAATGAAATACTGCACAGACAAGGTGGACAGCCAGTCTACAAATACAAAAAGATTTTTAAAAATAAACAAATCAGCAGTAAATATTGGAGAGCATGAGATGAAGAGTCTTTTAAAGTGAGTCCATAGGTTGTGGGAACAGTTTAGTGATGGGGCAAGTGAAGTTATGAGAAGTTATCCCCTCTGGTTCAGGAGCCCTGATGGTTGAGGGGTAATAATTGCTCCTGAATTTGTTAGCATGGGTCATGAGGCTCCTGTACTTTCTTCCTGATGGTAGCAGCGAGAAGAGATCATGACTTGGGTGGCAGGTGTCCCTGATGATGGAAGCTGCTTTCTTGTGACAGCGCTCTGTATCAATGTGCTCAGTGGTGGGGAGGGCTTAACCCGTGATGGACTCGGTTGTATCAAACTACTTTTTGTAGAATTTTCCCTTCAAGGGCATTGGTTTTCCCATACCAGGCTGTCAGGTAATGATGAATATTTTACTTAAGTGCCATTTTCATGCATTAATTTCATCCATTAAGAGCAAAAGTAAATTTTGATCTCGTGTTGAATATACTCAGTGACTAAGCCTCTAGATTTCATCGTGGATGAAGAAGTTTCTTGATAATTCTGTCTAGAATGGCAGAATATTTATTTTGAGATTTAAAGTCCAGTCTCTAAGTACTTCTTCCAAAGGAAATGTCATCCCTGCACCTACCCAGACAAGCCTCATGTGAATGTTGTATATCTCAATTGGATAAGCTCTTATTCTTCTAAATTCTAATACTGGTACAGTCTGCTGAATTTCCCCTTGAACAATAAACTTGTCTTTCCAAGAATTAATTGTGAACCTTTCACATTCTTGCCACAAGTGTATCAACGTTCTAGAGAAGACACACCATTTACGTGTCCCAAATAGATAGCACAGAGTAGATATTTAATTTGCTCTGGCTTTCAAAATGATGTCAGTGATTGGCTGCTTGTTTTTTAAAAAAAAGTTTTCTTCTTACATGATTGGAAGTACAGCTTTTTATTTTAAAAGACCCATAGTTCTAATATTAAGTTAAGAATACAGTTTGAAGATCAACAGTTATTTACTTCTCAAATCAAAAAAAGGAAGTATGTAACCTTGATCCAAACACAGTGTTTAACTAATGAGTTCTACTGGTATTTGGTTGCTGGTGTCAGGACTGTTCATCTAGCATCACCAGTCCATGTTTTTTTTAAGAAAAAAGCCTCTTAAAAGTTTCTTTGTATCCTAGATGAGGATGATTGGAGGTCACTTTTTGTATTGAGAAAATGTTTTACTCTCGTGCAATTAATCCTGATGTTGAGTTTTGATCTTACTATATTTTATGCTTGAAATAAAGAGTGGCTTGAGTTCCTAAATTAACCTTTGCAAAACATTGAGTAAACAGCAGTGGCACAGCCATAAATATCCAAGCTTAATCTTAGCTTTTGACATGCAATCCAAACTATTAAAGAAATTGTTTCAAGATATTTCATTTTGATAAGTTAAAAGAACTTGTGAAAGATTGTTTATTTTCTGTATATTTTGAATTGTATGTTTTTCAATCTGTAGTTCACAGAGCATGGATCAGGAGCAGTCCCTTTGGCACATGATGTCTATGCCGACTGTAGTGCCAGTCCATATCCTTCCATTCCATGCATGTCAATGTTCCTGTATAAATTACTTAAATAATACTATTATATCGGCTCCAACATTCCATGTTAGCATGATCCAAGCATCTACCACACTGTTAATTTACACAATCTTGCTTCACAAATCTCCTTTCAGACTCCCCCCCCGCCTTTCACTTTAAACTTAAGCTCTCTGGTCTGTGACATTTCTATCCTGGAGAAAATGTCTCTGACTACCCAAACTACATCCGTCATAATTTTATAAACTTTTACTAGGTTTCCCCTCAACCTCCAGTGTTCCGGAAAAAACAATCCAAGTTTGTCCAATCTCTCCTCATAGCTAATGCACTGTAATTCAGGAAACCTGGAGAACTTCTACAAACTCTCAAGTCTCTACATCCTTCCTGTAATATATTGACTAGAATTGCCCAGAATACTACAAACTAACTAAAGCTGTGTACAGCTGCAACATGACTACCTGACTTCTATACCCAATACCCCGATCAATGAAGGCAAGCATGCCACTGTACCTTCTTTACCACCATCTCTACTTGTGTTTCGGGAAACTATGAACTTGCACCTGCCCTTTACTGCATTTCCCTTATATTTGATCCTCACCCTTAAAGTGCAACTCCTCACTTGCCTGGATTAAATTCCATCTGCCATTTCTCTGTCCATTTCTCCGATTGATCTATATCTTACTATATCCTATGAAAACCACCATCATTACCCATAACTCCACCAAATTTTGTGTTGCATGCAAACTCTTTAATCAGCCCATCTGCAGTTTTGTCCAAATAGTTGAGACGTCATAAACAACAGAGATCCCAGCACTGGTTCCTGCAGAATTCCATTGGTTACAGAACACTGTCTTCTGTCCTCTATGGCCAAGCCAATTTTGAATCTAATATACTAAGTCAATTTGGATCCCACGTGTCTCAATTTTCTGTATCAGCCTACCATGACGGGCTTCAAATATCTTACTAAGCCCATCTAGACAACATCACTCATCTTAGTCACCTTCTCAAAAAATCTCTCATCAAGTTTGTCAGGCATGACCTGCCCTGCACAGAGCCATGCTTACTATGATGCTTTACAAATGCACGCAAGTCCTGTCCGTAAGAATCCTCTCCACTAAATTACCTACCCCTGATGCAAGATTCACTGGTCTATAATTTGCTGGATTATCTCTGTTGCCTTTCTTAAACAAATCAATAATGTTGGCTGCCCACCAGGTCTCTAGGACCTCACCTATAACTAGAGAAGATACAAAAATATCTGTCAAAGCTCCAGCAACCTCCAACATGCCTCCCTGCTCACCCCTCTCAGTAACTGAAATAGATGCTATTAGGCCCAAGGTATTTGCCTAATCTAATGTTTTTCAAGAGGCCAAATACTAACTCCTTGCTACCAAAATTCCATTGAATATTAGCATTCCCCATGCTCATCCTGATATCCTTCATTTCCTTCTCTTTGGTGAATACTAATACCAAGTATTTATTTTGTACCTTTCTCTGGCTCCAGGCATAAATTTTCTCCTTTATCCTTGAGTCATCCTTCCCTCTCCCTAGCTGCCCACTTGTTTTTAATGTATAAAATATCTTGGGTATTTGCATTACCCTACTCAGTAAAGACATCCCAGGGCCCTGAATGATTTCAGTTTTCTAAAACTTAAATATGAATTTTTTTCTCTGATTAAATATTCCAATGTATATTTTATAGCATTGTTTTGACCAGTCAAATGTGAAAAAGTAACTCTACTGAGGATGGGCAGGATACGGAGGATCAGATTGGAATAATGATGAGCAGCTGAGGATTCTGGAAAATCTCAGCCACGATCAAACGAGCCTCAGGAAAACCGGTCAAATCTAAGATGTTTCTTTTAAAGCTCCCATCTATGTCCCCAATCTTCCAAATTTAGGGTACTAACTAGTAGTGAGTAGTAATATTTGATAGAGCTAATCATAAACCTGGTATTTTATAAAACTGTATTTTTTCTCCTTTTGCAGAATAGAGAGATCCACTGACCAAGTTATCAAGCCAGTTAATCTTGAGGCTTTGACCAAGTGGGTGGGACACATTCCTGATGGTGTGGTTGAGGAAATGGCAAGGATAGCACCAATGTTGGCCAAATTAGGCTATGATCCCAATGCCAATCCACCAAATTATGGAAATCCTGATGCATTAGTAATTAATAACACCAAAAGGGTATGTTCAAACATCTTACTCAAAATACTTATAGCTTTCAAGTTTTAATTTTTTTATTGTATTGCAGATAAGGCACTTCTTGGTCTATAATTATTGTCAGTTAGTGCATGTGAATGGCTTATGGCTCTCAATTTGGTCCTTGTTTATGGACTTATTAATTTGCTATCTCTTTCACTGTGGTCATGTCTGCTGCAGAGGGTATCATGCCAAATAATTATTCTTTATTTGAATTTTCAACTGGGTCAGTATCAAACCCAAGCTCCATACCATTTTCTTATGATGTCTGTACTTCCTAGCAAGGATTAATATCTGGTTTAAAAAATGCTTCCCCTTTCTTCCCTGGAAGCAATGAGATTAATTTAAGTCCCATCCATCAATCTGCAATTTAATTTTTTATGTCTAAAAATGGTGCAATACAGTTTTCTGATGGTAAGAATTTGATATGTAGTGAATCATGGATATTGATCAGTGCCTTATCACACTGTGGAAATAATACATTGGTTCATCAACTATTTCAAGAATTAATTTTTCATTGTACATTCAAAGTTTGAGGGTTTTTTTTAAGGTTGATAAGTAATGGAGCAAGGTTACTATATTAATATAACACTCACACCACGCTGGAGGAACTCAGCAGGTTGGGCAGCATCTGTGGAAACGAGTCGACGTTTCGGGGCGGAACCCTTCATCAGGACTGAAGAGAGAAGGGGCAGAGGCCCTATAAAGAAGGTGGGGGAGGGTAGGAAGGAGAAGGCTGGTAGGTTCCAGGTAAAAAACCAGTAAGGTGAAAGATAAAGGGGTGGGGGAGGGGAAGCAGGGAGGGGATAGGCAGGAAAGGTGAAGAAGGAATAGGGGAAAACACAATGGGTAGTAGAAGGAGGCAGAACCATGAGGGAGGTGATAGCTTATTTTGTGTTTACTATATTAATGTACTGGAAGCAATAATTTTTATGTTTTTGGTTATTACAAGTTTCTGTCCCCTAAATAAGAAGTTTATAATGTTTTTCAATGGCTGAGTTGGCAGCAGCATTCTAGGGCTTCTAGAATGTGCATCAGATAAGGATATGATCTCTTCTTTCTTGCCCCTCGAACAGAATCCCACTAAGGAGCACCAGGCCGTTGTCTCCTACACCATCACTGACCTCATTAAATTTGGGGATCTCAACCTCTATGAGGTTGGACTGCTACCAACCTCATAGATCCCTCACCCCACACCTCCCGTTTCTACTTCCTACCCAAGATCCACAAACCTGCCTGTCCAGGTAGACCCATTATCTCTGCTTGTTGCTGCTCCACTGAACTCATTTGCATACCTCAAGTCAGTTTTATGCCTCCTGGTTCAGTCCCTTCGTACCTACATCTGTGACACTTCACACGCTCTTGATCTTTTCAATGATTTCAGGTTCCCTTATTTTCATCATGGATGCCCAGTTCCTATACACCTCCACCCCCCATCAAGAGGCCTCAAAGCTCACTATTTCTTTCAACACTAGACCCAACCAGTTCCCCTCAACACCACTCTCCTCCATCTGTCAGAACTTGTCCTCACTCTCAATAATCCTCCCACTTCCTTCAAACAAAAGATGTCGCGATGGGCACTCACCTGGATCCCAGCTATGTCTGCCTTTTTGTTGGCTAGGTAGAACAAGTCTGTTCTAAGTCTACGCTGGTGTCACTCCCCAACTTTTCCTATGCTACATCGACAACTGCATCGGTACTGCTTCCTACATCCATGTGGAGCTTGTCAACTTCACTGCCTCCAATTTCCACCCTGCCCTCAAGTTTATCTGGTCCATTTCTGACACTTCTCTCCCCTTTCTCGATCTCGCTGTCTCTATCTCTGCAGACAGATATCAGTAGAAAATCTGTTATAAACCTTTTGATTCACAGCTACCTGGACAATACCTCTTCCCACCCGGTTACTTGTAAAAATGCCATTTCCTTCTCTCAATTCCTCCGTCTTCATCACATCTGATCTAGGATGAGGCTTTTCATTCCAGAATGAAGGAGATGTCCTCCTCCTTCAAAGAAAGGAGCTTCCCTTCCTCCACTATCAACACTGCCCTCAACTGCATCCTTTCCATTTTGTGCACATCTGCCCTCACCCCATCCTCCCACCACCCCACCAGGGATAGGGTTCATCTTGTCCTCACTTACCACCCCACCAGCCTCCATGTGCAGCACATACTTCCCTCCTCCCGACTTTCTGCTTCCGTATGGATTAATCCCTGCGTGACTCCCTTGTGCATTTGTCCCTCCCCACTGATCTCCCTCCTTGCAAGCAGAATTAGTGCTACACCTGCCTCTGCACCACCTCCGTTACTACCATTCAGGGACCCAAACAATTCTTCCAGGTGAGGTGACACTTCTGTGGTCTCCTGTATATCAGTGAGACCCAACATAGATTGGGAGACCGCTTCATTGAGCACTTTCTCTCCGTCCGCCAGAAAAAGCGGGATCTCCCAGTAGCCACCCATTTTAATTCCACTTCCCATTCTCATTCTGACATGCCAGTCCATGGCCACCTTATTGTTGCGATGAAGCCACACTCAAGTTGGAGGAGCAACACCTTGTATTCTGTCTGGGTAGCCTCCAATCTGATAGTATGAACATTGATTTCACAAACTTCTGGTAATATCTCCATCCCTCCTCTTTACCATTGCCCGTTCCCATTTCCCTCTCTCACCTTATCTCCTTACCTGCCCATCACCTCCCTCTGGTGCTCCTCCCCCTTCTCCAGCCTTATATCTCTTTTACCAATTAATTTCCCAGCTCTATCTCACTCCTCCTCTTCCCAGTTTCACCTATCACCTTGTGTTTCTTCCTTCCCTCCCTCTAACTCTGACTCCATTTTTTTTTTTCCTTCCAACCTTGATGAAGTGTCTTGACCCGAAACGTCAGCTGTACTTTTTTCCCATAGATATTGCCAGGCCTGCTGAGTTCCTCCAGCATTTTGTCTGTGTTGATATGATATTGTGGTGCCAGTCTGTAACCTAATAATCGTATTTTTTAGTAGACATGAAAAATACTGCTGGAAGAATAGGGAAGAATACTGCACTGAGTAAGGGGTATCTTTTCGGTACAAATTGGGGATCTTATTCAGTGAATGGGAAAGATCATTTTAAAAAGATGGGAGTGCAAGTAACTTCAAGGGGATGTGTTTGGATTTTTATTTTGGGTTAAAATAAGCTAGAATCACAGAAGGGCAATAAACACAGTAAGAAATACCAAACTATTTTTTTTATCCTTTATGATTTACTATGAATTTGAATGTGCAAATTCTTGATAGTACTGTGATACAATGGATGATACAGTCTGCAGCTCAAAATGTGTTCACCAATGCCATCCACTGTAATAATGTTTTAAAGCCTGTTTTATACCTGTGTGAAATGAAGCTGAAATTGAAGATCTTGCTTTCAGTATATGGAGTTTCATTATCCTTTTGTGCCCAGCTCTGAATATTACTGACAAGTTTTCAATTCATTTAAAAATTAAAGGAATAGTGTGTGCTACTGGACTTGGCCACTGCAAACTTAAGTATATTGCTAACAAATTTTTGTTCATGTTATTCACAGCTATTGCAGGGTGACTTTAAAACACCTGCCAATTTGAAAGGACCTTCTCTGGTAGGTTGCGTGTGTTTTGCAATTTTGTCCAGTTCAAAATAGGCTTCAGACACCAAGCCAGTAACAATTTTCACTCATTTCTGATGTTTCTATTGTCTAATAATCTGCATATATCCATTTTATAACAAGTTGAAAATATTCATCTGTTTCTGGGGCTTTGTAAAATTAGCATGGGTGAAATTAAACTCAAGTAAGTCTGGCAGAGAATTCAGGTTTTATTTTAACTAGAAAAATATTTGGTTGTGATCAATCATTGGATTTTGTGAAGATCACTGCAGTGCCTTAAGCCCATCCTTGCCCTCAGAATTCAGGAACCCAGTATTCTAGCCAGGACTGAACTTGTTTAGCTGGCTCCCCTTTCTTAGCTCATTGTTGATCTACTACTTAGCTCATTTTCTTACTGTATTAGCATAAATGAGCTATGTCATAATAGATCACATGGCCACCCTGTAATTGACTCCAAACTGCCTTCTCATTTCAGGGCCAGATAAAGATGATCAAAAAGTGCTGGCCTTGTCAGTAATGATCACCTCCAATACAAGAACAACTGATGTTAAATTATGATCAGCTCTCTTTAATTAACCAACAGCTTTAAGAATTCAATAAATTCCCTCACTCTCTCTATCACTGGCTTTTAATCCTTTTTGTTACATGCAGGAATCACGTATCCTAGCATCACAACTGAGAATAACTGAGCTGTGCTTGCATGTGGCACAATCTTGGAAAATCAGTGTTTATACCTGCACTGATTAGAAATGTTATTTGCCTTTGTATAAAATTTGCATTGAGAACAAATGCAGGTTATTAAATTGTTCAAAAATGCTTTTGATAACTGTGTTATAATGAAAATAAGCAAGTTAGAATTCATGCATTCATTTTGTAGTTTAAATAGGGCTGTGTGTCACTTAAATCTATGTGTTTTTTTTTCTTTTTATAGGTAAAGAATGCTTCCATGACTGGATCTCAGTAACAATGCTGTAAAGACAGGTGTATATACTTCTCTTAGTACATAGAATGTAGAATAACGATTACTTCATCTATGACCTTTGGCAGACATGCTCTCTATATATTACCAGACCACATTACATGCCATGCATTAAATATTAAGTTATGTGTAACTTCTGCTATTCTATACTTTTTTTTCCATTATCCAAAAAAGGTTGATATCAGGATGTAGCTTCAATACATCGTGTAAGGTGTTTAGTTGAATAATATCAAATTTAGCATTAATATTACTCATAACTTGTATATCATATTGGACATCTCTTAAAAGTTAGCTTCACTCTGGCTGCAGGTGTGCCTTTCAGATGAATTCTAATCATGGCATCTGTTTAATGTTCCTTACTTATCAGTCTTCTGCATTAGAAGAACTGGTGATATAAGTAGGGAAGAGAAGGAAAGCCAAGATGGCTAAATGAATAGAATGCACAACAGCCCCAACTTAGTGGATAAACACAGAGCAGCTGAATTGCCAAAACATCGCTCCTGCTTATTAAGAAATGAAAATCAAAAGATTACAGACACTGGAAATCTGAAATCAAAATAGAAAATGCCAGAAATCCACAGTGACCCAGCAGCATTTAACCAATCGTGATACAAACAGTGAAAGCAAGTTGCATGAAGTTGTTGAACTTGATGTTGCAAGGCTGCAGTATGCTAGAAAGAAGGTGAGGTGCAGTTCCTCAAGATTACATTGGGTGTAGTAATAACAGTGCAGGAGGACACATGCCAGAGTAGAATGGAGAACTTAAGTGACAAACAAAAGGAATCTCAAATATGATCCTGTGGACTGAATGCAGATACTCCACAAAAAAGGCACCCAATCTGTTTCCTCGTGGAGGAGATGTTATGAAAATTTAAAGCAATACGCTGAATTGGAAGTAGTGCAAGTGAATTACTATTTCATCTGAATGGACTGTTGGGTCTCTGAAGAGAAAAGAATAAAAGGACAGGTGTTGCAACCCAAATATTATTCCCTGTCTTTATTGAGCATTCTAAAAGCATTATTACTGCATTACTGCCTAGACTACTCTCTATCTGCTGCACTAACAACTTGTATATGAAGTTCAACATCTTCAGATAGCCTGCTTTCTCTGGATCAGAACTGGCCAGTTATGCAGTAAGCCAATTATTCAGTATAATTGACTTTTGCACTTCAGTAGTATAGCCTGACTTGCTGCACAGGATTCAAAAACCTAGTGTCAAATAAACAATGAAAATACAGGTGATCGTGTTGATTTCATTATAGTAGACATTCAACAAAAGTATATCAATATTGTTCGGGTGCAGTAATAAGAATCATATGTATAGTTCTAGGAAAGAGGAAGGGTGGTCTATAAGTTTGTTTTTCATTAATTTTCTGCCTGGCAACTTTCATCCCTGTTCAACCTTCTCTTCTTTCCCTTGGAGAGGCTCAGTGGCAACTTCCCTTTGTATTCCAAAGTTATGGATCATGTAGCACATGATTATGAACACTCACTGTGGCTGTAGTGAAAGACTCCTCTCAAACTGTCCACACAATAGAACCACTATTTCAGGATGCCATGGTTAGTCAACCAGAACCCTTATTGAGTGGCTCATATTAGTTCAGTGTTCTGTATCTGTGTTTGGATTCCTGACAGGAGGTGAAAGCTCTTGCTCCTGGTATTCACTTTACTGCTGTGGTCTCCTTGAAACAAAAACCTATTGAGGTCTTTTCATAGTTATGTTGGCAAATTAGATTCAGGTCAACATCCCTTACTGCTTGAGGTCACAAGCAAATTCCTATTGAAAACTGTTGATTCTTGATGGGGAGTATGCTGATCTATATGCATATAGTCCTTGATATTCACTGCAAATAGGAATGGGGCATTGGGTGATAACCCAAGTGTTTCTTCTCACCTTTTTGTCAGGAAGCTAATGGGGTGATTGATTGAACTGACATGTTCAGAGCAAACTATCTGACATTAACAATGTTATTAGAAACAGGTTTGAAGAAGCCAGATCATTTGCGATCAATTTTAGATAGAATAGTTAAAGGGATTGTGATATCTTAGTCCTGTTAAGATCCACATTGTCAACAGAAACCAGCCTGTGGCTAATTCATTTATTCCACATGTTCCTGAACTGCCCATGTCTTTAATTATTCATTACAAATGCAACTTGGGTAAAAAAAAAAAAAAATTGCCAGTTAGATCCTTTTTTTCTTTTGGTATATCCAGAACGGAAAAAGAGAGGGAAACACATTCTGACCTGTACCATCTTATAGAGCATTAACAAAGTGATGAAAGGATTTTTGACAGTTCTCTTAAATGGTATCTACCAAACCTTTTCTTGCTCACAAATTTGATTTCCGCCAGGACCACCTGGTTATCCCAGATTTCAGAAGTGAGATGAGGGAAAAAAACTCTGCTTGATATCAAAGCAGCCTTTGCCAGACTTTGTCATCAACTCCTCCAGAAAGTAGAATTGGGAAGAAAGACGAGGGAAACTGTCAACTTGCTTATCTCAGCTAAGTCATACCTAGTGTAGAAAATAGTTGTGGGAATTTGAAATCAGTCATCTCAGTGCATAAGACATTCTACAACAGTTGCATCCAAGGTGTGACCATCCTCTATCACATCAGTGATTGTTTCTCCAACAATAAATCCTGTGAAGGTCTTACCTCATGACACATCTTACCTGAATGCACAGCACAATGGAGCTGTTCTCATCTGCATGTAACAAGATAGCAGATCAAGCCTGATTAAGTATTAATAAATTTGGGTAGCACAAAAGACTATCACCACCAAGAAAATCTCTTAACTACAACCCATTGATATCATGGAACTTCACCAAAAGTAACAGTCTGGAATTTGCCATTGGCCTATAAATCAGATATTATGATCTGTATCTTACTTACTAAAACTGTTGTACCATGTATAAGATAGAATTATAATTTGGTGCTTGCCTGCATGAGTGCACATTGAACAGCGCTCAAAAATTAACACAATCCACATCCAGCATCTTTAGTATTTATTTGCTCCTCAACCAAGCCATTATTGGAGGTGTGCAAAATCAAAAACATTGCAACAACACTCAATAGTTTTTTGAGCAGCGTCTCTAAAAGACCTACGTGAGTAAATAGAGAATATCACCAGCTTCAACTCACGCAAAATCCATATTTGGACATGTACAGTACTGTTCATTTGTCATTGCTGAAGCAAAATCATAGAATCCCTAGTTAACATCACCGAGGAAACACCACAAACACTAGCTGAAAGAGTCAGATCGATGCCAGCACTTAAAGACCAAGTAGGAGCTCACAAGAAATGCAGGCCTTAACAACAGTATCCCCTGTGAATAAATTATAAACAAAAGTAACTGAAGGTTTAAGGTTGCATTAAGTTACCCAAACAAGCAGTGGAGTACCAGCCATGGTGTTGAGTTTGAGTTCTTGCTCCTGTAAGAAGCATTAGTGATCTGTCTGTATTGAAGTGCACTGCCTTATGCTTCTAAGGGTGGGGATGAAATTCTTATGGGCAGATTCAACCTGATGGATTTTAATTTCAATTGATTGGTAATTGGTTCATTTAATTACCCTTTTGGGATATTATTCCACCGATGTTTGGAACATTCTGTGCTTAAAATTAATGCCTGATTTTCAGCAGGCTTTTTAACAGTGTGTCTTCATAGCATACTGAATTATTTTTCTCAATTAAAGAAACCTTTCTGGGAGGAGAGAACAAAATGGTGGAAATATTCAAGAAGTTGGGTGTCACCTGAAGAAACAAACAGTTAACTTCAGTTGAATAATCTTAATTAAAACTGCAAAAATTAGAACACAGGTTTGTTTTAGGTTACAGAAAGCTAGGGGAAGGATGGATAGGACAGAGGAAATATCTGATAGGCTGAGACCTTGCACACCTGAGTGATCCTGATATTTATTAAGTTAACTTGTTAACGTATTAATGAGACAGGTGGAGAAAAAACAAATAAAGGCACTTGTTAAATGTGAAATGCAGATCTTAACCATTCATGAAGCCAAAAGGTTTGTTATCAGATTTAGCTTAGTAGCTCCTGTATAGTCTCTTGAGATCTTCTATTTCATTAAAAGTGGTATATGAATAGTAGTTCTTGAGTTGTCAGATCAAAGTGCTACTGATGCTGAAGATACTTTTATTTATTTATTGAGATACAGTGCAGAGAAGGCTCTTCTGTCCTTTAGGCATGCTGCCCAGAAACCCCTGACTTAACACTAGCCTAATCACAAGATAATTTACAATGACCAATTAACCTACCAACTGGTACATCTTTGGACTCTGGAGGAAATCCACATGGTCACAGGGAGAACATACAAACTCCGTACAGACAGCAGCAGGCACTGAACCCAAGTCAATAGTGCTGTAAAGCATTGTGCTACCGTGCTGCCATTATTTATGCCAGGCAGTATTTGAGAAAAAGAAAAAACTTTTTAGATCAATGACGTTTATTCGAATCTGGTTAACACTAGAATCACAAAGGCTAGAGTCATAAAAATGAAATTAACTTAACTTTAATATCACATATATTCCTTGCTTTATGAATTTTCATTAATGCCATCTGTCTTCGATGTCCAATGTGTCATAAGAGAGTTGCCACAATGCATTATATCACTTAAAATATTTTGCAGGGACATTTTTCTAAATCAAGGATAGGTAGTAGTCCTTGCCACTTGACTGACCTCTGAGCATTCATTACATGATTACACAGCAGCATCTCTACAGTTCTATACATATCTACTAGCTGGACAACATACCTATCTGACTTTGGATGGACCACCAGTCAAAGTGATGAGATCCATAGCCAACCATGGATAAACCCTGGTTTCCTAATGCTGATATTCTGTTACTTTGGACTTTGTTCATTGTGCACATAATCCCATAGTGTCCTCAATACATTGTGTTTGTGGTATTGGAAAAAACAACTAATCAAAACAGAAAGCTAACTTACACAAGTGTTATGTGCTAAGGAAGCCTATTTTGTAGTTTGGTCATTTAATGTGAAATCATCTTTTCCAGGGACATCAAATTTACTTGGCAGACAAAGCAGAAAGTGAAGAAATGACTGAAAACAGTTCAGATTGGAAGCAACAAAATCTGCTGATACACAGTCTTGCATTCATGTTGTTGTGTGTTTGATGAATAATGTGAACCTGTGACAATCTTATCTGAATCTTAACATTTTGCAAGGAAAGTTACTTTAATGATACTTTCTTCCCCAAAGCTAACTATACTTAGTGTATCCAAGGTGAAGTCATTCATGCAATAATCTGTACATCTTCAGATTGTAAGGAACATTACATCACCAGTCTCCTGTGTGTATGTTCTATTTTAATGTGGTCATATTCTCTCAAATGTACATTTATTGAATATAATGCCTTGAGCAGTTCTTTAAGCTGCTATATTACTTTCAATCACCACTATGACAATCAAGAATGTATAATCCTTAAGGCTTTTATCCTACAAAGTATGTTTAATATTGGATACCAGAGGCTGTACTGGATGAAATATTGCTATTCTATTATATTAAAATCTACAGCTTACGGAAAAGATATTCACTGTCAGAAAAGTATTCAAGCAAAAGGTAAAAAATAGCAATTTACATTTAAATAGAATACTCTAATTTTAGTTTCTTAAACTCTTAAGACATCAGCTTTTGTTTTAAGTGGGTACTGTATAGGTTCTTCCCCCTTTTTTGTGATTTATTTTTTACTCGAGTAATATACCTGGTAGGTAGTGCTGCATCAACTGAAATTCCTAACAATTTTGAGAAGGGCTCTCAAATTATAAATCTCAATAAGAATCTGAGCTGAATTGGACCTAACTGCATTCATTGAAATTAGTTTATTGCAGCATTTTTTTTACTTGAGCTTTCAAGCAATAGCATTGATGGAAGCTGGTTTCCTTTAATATTATAAATGCCTTCAATGAAGAAACAACAGAGTAGGAGTAGACTATCCAGTCCTTTGACTCTGTATCATTCAGTAATCCAAGTGTAATCTCACCAAGATCCTGTATAATTTTAAAAGTACATAATGTAAGAAATATGAGCAGGGTAGGTCGTCTGGTCCAACGAACCTGCTCCACAGTTCAATAAGATCATACTGATCTGGCCTTGGACTCAGCTCCAGTGAATTTCTCCAAAAAGTGCCATGTGACGGAGGAATAACAGATTTTGATACAAAATTCTTAGAAATAGTTTTGTACAAAGTTATTGATGCTGTATAACTTGAGCTCTTAAAGCAAACTGGTAAAAATTAATAGTAATATTGCAAAGGGCCTTTTTCAATATGCAGTTATTCTAATTACCTCAATTTTTTTTTTCTCATTGAACATTCAGTATGCAAAACAGATGCATTTTCTGGGATTGTGTTCTGCATAAATTGATTGTCAAATTTGTCCCAAGGACAGGGTCAGCATTTCAAGCCAATTAAATATATATAAAGCACTTTAAAGTGTATGATATAAACTTATCTAAATCAACGTTTCTACCTTCTTCATCTTCAATCCCATTTGGCTCAGATTATCATACATATATATCAGTTGCTAGATGACCAAGAAAGGTCAATAGAAGTTTACTGCTGAAAATTTCTTGTCGTGGAAGAATTTCCCTGGAAGTAAAATCAAAATTATACGTAGACCTCCACTGAAGATCAGCTACCCAGCCTCTAACTATTTAGGTTTTTTAAATTATAAATGTTAACATTGCTCAGTCCTCTTTGATCACTTTTGCTAAAAAGGATTGAAAAATTCTGTTCAGATTCTCTGGACTATTTGGAGATAATTCCAGATAAATTGTAACACAAGGTATTAACTGGGTCTGGTAAAGTATCCATTACATAGGATGCTTAAATCTTTTAATTCCTCTTTACCATGATTATCATATTCAATATTTAGACCTTTCCCAGATTCTCTGACACTTTAGTCCTTTTGATTTTACTTGCTTTTTCTTTCATGTTCCCTTTTTATTGTTACTGTATTAAGTGCATGGTATCTGATATAAACTTGCATTATTTTGACATATTCGATCTCAGTGCACCTTGACAATAGGAAGTTCTAGATTTTGTGGTCTCACCTTTGTTCTTTGTGGGAAGGCATGCAAATTAACCCAGTTAATCTTCTCCAAAACTAATTTGCTTTCAAGAAGCAGTTTCTAGTATACTTTTCTGAATCATTTTTCAATGTAATAAAATTCATTTTCCTCCAATTTAGCACCTTTTTACTACTAATTTATCTGTTCTTTTCCAAATCTGGGTTGTAATCATGGTCACACAAAAGCCTCTATTACTGATACTTCTTCCACCAGCCCAGATTCTCTAAAACTAATTCCAGGAAAGCATCCCCTTTATTAATTACGGTACATAAAACATAAAACAGTACAGGCTGTTTGACCATGTTGTTGTGCTGACCTTTTAACCTACTCAAAGATCACTCTAATGCTTCCTTCCCACATAGCCCTCCAAGTCAAGTTACAAAGAGAATGCATTCACAGAAAACCATCCCCAGCATGATTTTCCATAATGTGGAAACTTGAAAAAGGTTGACAAAACTTGTTGTTTCTTTGCATTTTGTTTATTTTTTCTGCAAGTTTTGCAGGAGTATTTTTAGTAGTGAATTCTGTAAGGACCAGTTTCCCAAACTGTGTTGATACTGGGTGTACTGCATTGATTAAAATTCTCCTGAATGCAGTTTAAGAATTCTCTGCCCTCATATATTTTAGATTGATGTAATTCCAATTACTTTTAGACAAAATGAAATCTCTCATTATAACTGTCCTAGTCATTTGCACTTAATTGAAATCTGCTCTTAGACCTTCTTCTTAGGTCAGGGGTTCCCAACCTGGGGTCCATGGACTCTTTGCTTAATGGTATTGGTTCATAGCATAAAAGGTTGGGAACCCCTGCTCTAAGTGTTTAGAGGCCTCATCTTACTACATCTTTCATCTCAGCTCCTATGACCAATATTGCTATATTCTCTTCTTTTGTTATTCACTCTCAGTAAACCCTATTATTAGAAGTGTTAAATCTTTCAAGTTTGCTCTGTTTCACATTTCCATATATAAGATATTTCTATGTATGAGTGACAGAAACTGACACTTCTATTAGTGTCTTCAGCTCGATCTGTCTTATTCACTACATTCCTTGCATTTGGTACATGCATACTATTGGGCACACCAGTATTTTTATAAAGCTCTTGCTTTCTCTGGCTTTCAAACTCTCGATAATTGTTTAGTCTTGTATTTTCATTTCTTCTTTTCTCCTTTAGAGTCTTTCCAGTTTTTTGTTCTTTTAATGTCATGTGGTTTTTGAAAACACTTGACCATTTTTTCCTCTTAAGTTTCAAGTCACTCTGAGGAAAGGAATATCCCTTCATTTCATGTTTAGATTTAGTGATAACTATATTTGGTTTAAAAAAACTTACTGGATTTTGACATAAGGAGAAGCATTCTCTCTTCCTCTGCCATATCCAGTCCATTCATAATTTTAATGACCTGAATAAACCAATAAGCTAACATTTTGTTGATAATTAAAAGAAAATGTCTCATCTATGCGTTTTCAGTTCTGATATCAAATTGATAAATTCTGTATTTTACTTCATGCTTTATCCTTTTTTATATAGAGAGACCCTAAACAGTACTCCATACTTGAATGGAGCTTGAAGAGGTTCCAAGCATAGCTTGTCTACTAAAGAATTCTATACCCCTAAAAATAAATCCAAGTGATTTTCAGTGTTTGTTTGCCTGTAATGTTATTTGTTTAATGTTATTTTAACTTTGAGCTTACATCTCTTTGGTCCTCTACAACTCAGAGTAATGTTACTATTTTTCTTATAAATCAATCTGTGTATAGTTCTTTTAGCATCCAACTACTCAGTCTATCGCTAGGTTTTATTTTGAAAGCTTGCTAATGATTTTTAAACTATCACCATTGGCAACATGTCCTATATTCAAATCATTCTGAAGTTCTTGTAAAAAGTCACTCTTTTTCTTAGTTATATCCTTTAGTTTCATACCATGTTTGTATAGCTGTACAAATAGTCCCAAGTACAAATCATTAGTGTACATTATGAGCAACAGCAGTTCAATTATTTGATTGGTCTGTATTCCTCTATTTTTGAATGGCTGTTATTTATCACAACTCTGATGTCCACATTTAACTAATTTGCTGTCAAATTTTAGAGCATATGAATTCACATGCTCTAGCTTTCTATTATGAGCCTGCTATATGTTACATTAGCAAATGTTCGTTGTTTCTTCCTCCTTGAAACGTGTTGAAAAATCAAAGTGTAGATATGTGTTTTTATTTTAGATTTCAAAGTGATAGAAATGTTCAGGAGATCAGGAAGCATCAGAGGAGAGAGAAAAACAATGTTAACCTTCATTTAAAGTGTTAATTTTGTTTTTCTATAAAGTTGTCAGATTTGCTGATACTGAAATCATTTATGTAATCATTGCAAGATAAAATCAAAAAAGTAATGTGCTCTTTGTTTGCCTATTCAAGTCAAATGGAATTAAAAATGTGACTTTTCAAAACTAATTTGCTTGTTGGTTCAGTCACCAAATTAAACTCGTAACTAAATATGGGATGAGATTTATCTAGGATAATTACTAAGTCCCTGAAATATTTAACTGCCCTTTTCTTTTCCATCCTATTTGTAAAAAAAGCATAATTGTATCATTTTGATGCTGCAACAGGTTGTACACTGGCCTTTCATTGTAGGTTCTTGAGCAAGACCTACAGGATGAAAGTCTTTTTATCATGTAGCACTGAAGTAGGTTTGATAGCCTCAAGGCTGTTTTAGTGGACAGGAGTCCACATTACAAAACTGTTATGAAGGACTGGATTACCACCGAGGTAAAACATGAAGTGCTCTTTTAAAGGTAGTGCGGAGACACATTGTTTCAGTAGATTAGAAGGAATATTGTTCGCAGTCTGATCCTTACATGATCTGAAATGCTTGATTTTAATCCTAGTTATATAAAAGAAATTTGCTTAAAAATTGTACTGTGTATGACTCTTTTTAGTATTGCGTGCTTGAAATTTTGTAATATTTAAATTTGCAAAAAATGTAGATAAACTCCACCAATCAAAACCACAAATTCAGTGTATTTTGGCACACACAAGGCATGAGCATGAGGAGTGACATTATCTATGGAACAAAGTTTATTTGTGGTACTGACAGCTGAAACAGGATTCATTTTTCCATTTTGAAAAATCACTATATACTCTCAGGGGAATGTTTAATTATTATGCCCCACGTATTGCAACTTCACTTTTGAAGGTTGTATTCACTCAATTATACTTCGTTTTGGAGAAGTGTGAAGACAAGCTATTAGATTGACGGTGGATGAGATATTCTGCCCTTACTCCACATATTAACTATTTGTCATCAGTGATTTTGCTGCGTTCGGTGTACCAGTTGGAGCTATGGGACAGTTAAGCTGGGCAGGATTGACCTCCCTGGAAATCCCAAACAAAAAAGAAAAGAAAACCTGTCTCTCATAAATGGTCAGAAAGCAACAGTCCTCCAATTCTCTGAAATAATGGATGCAGAGGTTGAAGTTTGCAATGTCAGTCATGACATATTTCTATCAATATTGGAAAAGATCTCCATGCATCCAACTGTGTAAGGACTGCTCTCTCCACATACATGAAGCTCATTCTCAACTTGATTTTCCTAAATTCCAGGCCATTCTGGTCAGCAGCACACAATAATCTATGTGTGCTATACATTACATCACAACTTACTTTGAGGTAAAAGTTTCTGAACTGCAAAAGTATGCAGACTTGCAGAAACTTCTGGCTTCCTGGAAGTTTTGAGAGTGGTAAACTCCACTTGCATAATACTTTCTTGAGGCATGGTTGGGAAAACTGTGCCCTCTGGAATAGAAAGATAGTGGAGCCTAGATTATAGGAGATTATCAACACATTGATGAAGGTAGAGTGATAGATGTAGTGTATATGGATTTTAGCAAGGTATTTGATAAGGTACCCCATGCAAGGCTTATTGAGAAAGTAAAGAGGCATGGGATCCAAGGGGACCTTGCTTTGTGGATCTAGAACTGGCTTGCCCACAGAAGGCAAAGAGTGGTTGTGGACAGGTCATATTCTGTATGGTGGTCGGTGATCAGTGGTGTGCCCAAGGATCTGCTCTGGGACCCCTTCTCTTCATAATTTTTATAAATTACCTGGATGAGGAAATGGAGGGATGGGTTAGTAAATTTGCTGATGACACAAAGGTTGGGGGTGTTGTGGATAGTGTGGAGGGCTGTCAGAGGTTACAGCGGGACATTGATAGGATGCAAAACAGGGCTGAGAAGTGGCAGATGAATATCAACCCAGATAAGTGTGAGGTGGTTGATTTTGGTAGCTCAAATATGATGGTGGAATATAGTATTAATGGTAAGACTCTTGGCAGTGTGGAGGATCAGAGGGATCTGTGAGTTTGATGTCAGTGGTGGGTAAATTGATGGAAAGTATTCTTAGAGATGGTACATATCATCTGGATAGACAGGGTCTCATTAGGAACAGTCAACATGGATTTGTGCGTGGAAGGTCATGTTTGACAAATCTTACTGAATTTTTTGAAGAGGTTACTAGGAAAGTTGATGAGGGTAAAGTGGTGGATGTTATCTATATGGACTTCAGTAAAGCTTTCGACAAGATTCCACACGGAAGGTTAGTTAGGAAGGTTCAATCATTAGGTATTAATATTGAAGTAGTAAAATGGATTCAGCAGTGGCTGGATGGGTGACGCCAGAGAGTAGTGGTGGGTAACTGTCAGATTGGAGGCCAGTGACTAGTGGTGTACCTCAGGGATCTGTACTGGGTCCGTTGTTGTTTGTCATATATACATTAATGATCTCGATAATGGGGTGGTAAAGTGGATTAGTAAGTATCACATTATGAGGGCACTCAGTCCTCATTTATTGTCATTTAGAAATGCATGCATTAAGAAATGATACAATGTTCCTCCAGAGTGATGTCACAAAAAAAGTACAAAGCAAAGACTAACACTGGCAAGACAATATAATTATAACATATAGTTACAGCACTGCAAAGCAATACCATAATTTGATAAAGAGCAGACCATGGGCACAGTTAAAAAAAAAGTCTGATCGACTCCCGATAGCAGGCGGCAAAAGGGAGAAATTCTCCCTGCTATAAACCTCCAGGCGCCAACAACTGCCGATGCATTGGAAGCACTGGACCACAGCTGACTCTGAGTCCATCCAAAAATTTCGAGCCTCCCGAGCACCATCCTCTGCCGAGCGCTTCGACCCCACCCTGGCCACTGAGCAACAAGCAAAGCCGAGGACTCGGGGCCTTCTCCGGACTTTCTGGATCACCCAGTAGCAGCAGCAGCGAAGAAGGCATTTCAGAAGTTTCTCCAGATGATCCTCCATGGTCTCACGTCTGAAACCATCAAATCAGGATTGTGCATGGCACCCTACTTGACAGATAACAGATATCATTCACCGGAGTGGCAGCTGCGCGCTGCGTTGCACACCATCTTCTCCTCCTCCATTATGCAGATGATACTAAGATAGGTGGCATTGTGGATAATGAAGTAGGTTTTCAAAGCTTGCAGAGAGATTTAGGTCAGTTAGAAGAGTGGGCTGAAAGATGGGAAATGGAGTTTAATGCTGATAAATGTGAGGTGCTACATTTTGGTAGGACTAATCAAAATGGGACATACATGGTAAATGGTAGGGCATTGAAGAATGCAGTAGAACAGAGGGATCTAGGAATAATGGTGCATAGTTCCCTGAAGGTGGAATCTCATGTGGATAGGGTGGTGAAGAAAGCTTTTGGTATGCTGGCCTTTATAAATCAGAGCATTGAGTATAGGAGTTGGGATGTAATGTTAAAATCGTACAAGGCATTGGTAAGGCCAAATTTGGAGTATTGTGTACAGTTCTGGTCACCAAATTATAGGAAAGATGTCAACAAAATAGAGAGAGTACAGAGAAGATTTACTAGAGTGTTAACACGAGGAAATCTGCAGATGCTGGAATTTCAAGCAACACACATAAAAGTTGCTGGTGAACGCAGCAGGCAAGGCAGCATCTCTAGGAAGCAGTACAGTTGATGTTTCAGGCCGAGACCCTTCATCAGGACTAACTGAAAGAAGAGCTAGTAAGAGATTTGAAAGTGGGAGGGGAAGAGGGAGATCCAAAATGATAGGAGAAGAGAGGAGGGGGAGGGATGCCCTTACACTTCCTCCCTCACTACCATTCAGGGCCCCAGACAGTCCTTCCAGGTGAGGCGACACTTCACTGTGAGTCAGCTGGGGTGATATACTGCGTCCGGTGCTCCCGATGCAGCCTTCTATATATTGGTGAGACCCGATGCAGACTGGGAGACCGTTTCACTGAACACCTATGCTCTGTCCACCAGAGAAAGCAGGATCTCCCAGTGGCCACACATTTTAATTCCACATCCCATTCCCATTTTGATATGTCTATCCACGGCCTCCTCTACTGTCAAGATAAAGCCACGCTCAGATTGGAGATACAACACCTTATATTCCGTCTGGGTAGCCTCCAACCTGATGGCATGAACATTGACTCCTCAAACTTCCGCTAATGCCCCACCTCTCCCTTGTACCCCATCCGTTATTTATTTATATACACACATTCTTTTTTCCCTCTCTCTCTCCTTTTTCTCCCTCTGACCCTCTCACTATACCCCTTGCCCATCCTCTGGGCTCCCCCCCCTTTTCTTTTTCCCTAGGCATCCTGTCCCATGATCCTCTCATATCTCTTTCGCCAATTAACTGTCCAGCTCTTGGCTCCATCCCTCCTCCTCCTGTCTTCTCCTATCATTTTGGATCTCCCCCTCCCCCTCCCACTTTTAAATCTCTTATTAGCTCTTCTTTCAGTTAGTCCTGACGAAGGGTCTCGGCCCGAAACGTCGACTGTACCTCTTCCTAGAGATGCTGCCTGGCTTACTAGAATATTACCTGGATTTCAGCACCTAAGTTACAGAGAAAGGTTGAACAAGTTGGGTCTTTATTCTCTGGAGCGTAGA
This sequence comes from Mobula hypostoma, assembly GCF_963921235.1. Lineage (NCBI taxonomy): Eukaryota > Metazoa > Chordata > Chondrichthyes > Myliobatiformes > Myliobatidae > Mobula > Mobula hypostoma. The sequence continues at coordinate 29,485,756 of NC_086123.1, read as the reverse complement.
AGGTTGAGGGGGGATTTAATAGTATTTAAACTTATGAGGGGGATAGGTAGAGTTGACGTGGATAGGCTTTTTCCATTGAGAGTGTGGGAGATTCAAACAAGAGGACATGAGTTGAGAGTTGGGGGCAAAAGTTTAGGGGGAACTTCTTTACTCAGAGAGTAGTAGCTGTGTGGAACGAGCTTCCAGCAGAAGTGGTAGAGGCAGGTTCGATATTGTCATTTAAAGTTGGATAGCTATATGGACAGGAAAGGAATGGAGGGTTATGGGCTGAGTGCAGGTCGGTTGGACTCGGTGAGAGTAAGCATTCGGCATGGACTAGAAGGGCCAAGATGGCCTGTTTCCATGCTGTAATATGATCTTGGGGTCTGAGTTCATAGGACACTCAAAAGTTGCTACACAGGTTGACTCTGTGGATAAGAAGGCATACGGTGCATTGGCCTTCATCAACTATGGGATTGAGCTTAGGAGCTGACAGGTAATGTTGCAGCTATATAGGACCCTGGTCAGACCCCACTTGGGAGTACTGTGCTCAGTTCTGGTCACCTCTCTACAGGAAGGACCGTGGAAACCATAGAAAGAGTGCAGAGGAGATTTACAAGGATGTTTCCTGGATTGGGGAGTGTGCCTTATGAGAATAGGTTGAGTGAATTCTGCCTTTTCTCCTTGGAGCGATGGAAGATGAGAGGTGACCTGATAGAGGTGTATAAGATGATGAGAGGCATTGATTGTGTGGTTAGTCAGAGGCTTTTTCCCAGGGCTGAAATGGGTAACACAAGAGGGCACAGTTTTAAGGTGCTTGGAAGTAGGTGCAGAGGAGATGTCAGGGGTAAGTTTTTTACTCAGAGAGTGGTGAGTGTGTGGAATGGGCTGCCGGCAACGGTGGTGGACTCTCCTGGATAGGTACATGGAGCTTAGGAAAATAGAGGGCTGTGGGTAACGCTAGGTAATTTCTGAAGTAAGTTCATGTTCGGCACAGCATTGTGGGCTGAAGGGCCTGTATTGTGCTGTAGGTTTTCTATGTTTCTAAGATGTTTTTTCAAGAGCAAAGAAATGAGGACAATGGAGAACTGGCACAGAAGAGTCGAAATCTGTGGCAGATCTGCCATGATGATAATGAGTGCTGGGAGTCTTAAGGGACCTTATTAAGGTAAATGTCACATAACTGGAAAAAGGTTGGTCTTGGGCTAATAAATTGCACCTTGAAGATGGTTGGGGATAATAGGGGTTCATACGTAGAGTATATTCAGATCAAAGTTATTGTATTTAATATTTTAATAATATTGTATATATATTATTTGATTAAGCATTCTTTGTTATTTATATGATTTGTGGGTTATATGTAAGAAGTATGTACAGTATTGTGCAAAAGCCTTATGCACATATATATAGCTAGGGTACCAAAGATTTTTGCACAGTAATATATTTGTCAATGTGCAGCAGAGAGTGATTTTGTAAATCTGGCAGGAACAATGAATGTTGGGAATGGCAAGGCTGGAGCACCACCGGGATGGTGTGGGACAGATGGCAGAGAAGGAATGCCAAAGGCAGGGAGTGACAAGGATGCAGACACACACAGACCTGAGACACCTGGCAAAGTAATTTGATTCCAAACAATTAGTTTATTGATTATTACAGAATGTCTTTCTGGTCCTTCCTGCTCCTTCTTCTCTCCCTTCCCCTTTTTCCAATCTTGACTCCCCTCTCCTTGCCCCCTTCCCACTCTCAGTTCATAATAGAGACCCGTATCAGAATCAGGTTTATCATCACTCACATATGTCATGAAATCTGTTTTTTTTTGTGGCTGCAAAACAGTGTAATACATAAATTTACTACAGTACTGTGCAAAGCTCTTAGGCTCCCTAGTGACATATTTGCCTAAGACTTTTTGCACAGTACTGTAAATGGCATAGATTATTACATATATGGTGTCATGTGTGAATGCCTCATGAAAGGAATGGAAAATAAAACCAAGTAGACAAGTTTATCCCCAGCTCCTGTGTTTTCCTTTTGATTAATTTCTGGAGGTACAAAAGATAACAAAAGTGAATTAAAGTCTTTAAGTTTTGAGAATGTGGAGTTCATGCAGGAATGTGGCCCTGAAGTAATTGTTCAGGTGTGATCTATTTAAAGATCATTAAGCCAAATGAACTACTTCTATTCATGTCTTTCTTTGGATTCTAACTGGAATTTAAAATGTAGGGGTAGCTCAATGCACTTTGATTATTGCCATGGAATTGCTGGAAGGCTCATGGAGAAAACTGCTTTGGTAATCTGAGATTCCTCTGGCTGGACCTTTCTGATGCCCTACAAGTCTGAATTTAATAAAATTCCAACCATACACCTGTCAGAAAACTTGCTTAAGCGTGCAGCAATTCTATTTTTTATTGAGGTGAAAGTTGGCTAAATAAATAAACAAACATTATCTCTATGATGTGTTTGTTCTTGAACATCTACAATAAATAAAAGATATTGATGCAAAGAAACTTACACCTTGCAGCACCCTGTTTTTCCAAAGCTTTCCTTTTTGTTCTTGCTATTTAATTGAAATAGGCTGAAATGATTTTGAAGAAAGGATTTTAGTTTAAATTGCAGAATATCAATATTAAAGGAGATTTATTTACACAATGATATTAATTGTTATTAATTATACAGTTGTGCTAATTGTTCTGGGTGTACAATGTCTCACTGTACCAATTACCACCTGTGTCAGCAGCCCAGCCGGTGGAAGACTGATTCTTTTAGTGTGATTTATTGCATCTGGTTCTGATGAAGATTTGTGTGTTTCCACATATTCCCACTGGCACTCTTGTGGGCCTGGACATTTAATTATCTTGCTTGGCCTGGATTGTACAATTGAAATTGCTGACAATTGAAATGTTGCAATAACATTAACAATCAATTTTTTAATGGCAGCTGAAAGCTCGATAATTGATCCTGATGAAGGGTCTCTGCCTGAAACATTGACTGTACTCTTTTCCATAGATGTTGCCTAGCCTGCTGAGTTCCTCTGGCATTTTGTGTGTGTTGCTTGGGTTTCCAGCATCTGCAGATTTTCTCCTCTTGATAATGGATCTAGCTTGCTCCAGTTCTTATCTCTGTTTTTGAAAAGTAGAAGTTTGATCCTGGGTGCCAACAGGCAGAGCACTGATTAGAGTGGCCTAGCAAATTACTGAGGAATGAATACTTGGGGTGACCCTTTGTCTCTGGTTCATCTAAAACAGAAACCATTTCAATGAGTTGCAGCCCTGTGCTAGTGTCAACATCAGCTGCTTCTAAGGTGAATGTTTTTTAATTGTAAAGAGTGTGCGCTTGCCTCACATAAAGTACTCTATCTTGCAGCTTGGCATCTCACAGGATTTCAGAGAGGCTATTTAAGGCACAAATCATCAATGGCCCTTGTATTATATGCTCCCCTTTTGTAGTCCTCATCCACTCTAATGTAACATTTCTAGTTTCAGTCTCTGTCCTTAAACTAGTGAAATCTGCAAATGTCAAGTTCTTTCCACTTGAAACTTGGGCCTTTAATCTAGTCTTTTTTTGTAATATCAGTATGAGCTGGAGCTTGGTGATACCATCTATGATATTTATTTGCCATCACCCTTGGAATATGAGAGGTATTCTGATTCAAGAATTTTGACTGGAGTTTGGTGGCGCATGTTAGCAAGCTTTTGCATCATTTGCTCAATGAAAAGGGGGAGAAGAGAAAATATCTAAGGTGAGAGGTTTCGTTAATTATGTTGGCAGCTGTTCTCAGGCAGCAAGATGTGTAGATGGAGTCCATAGAGATGAGACTGGTTTTTGTGATTGACTTCCCAAAGTCCACAACTCTGCAATTTCTTGTGGTCTCAGGCAGAGCAGTTGCCATGTAAGCTGTGATGCATCCAGAAAAGATGCTTCATATGATGCACTAAAAAAAATACATGAGGATCAATGGGGATATGCCAAGTTTTCTTAGCCTTCTCAGGAAGTAGAAGTGTCGGTATGTTTTGTTGGCCACAGTGCCTACGTGGTTGGACCAGGACAAGCTATTGGTGATGTTGACACCCACCTAGCACCTTGAAGCTCTGAACCATCATTGATATTTACAAGGTTTCTGATCCTCAAGTTCCACCACCATCTGTTCGTTACCCAGAGGAGGAGCTGGGTGGTGTGTCAAATGGAGTATTGAACCAAAGAGGCAGCCTGAAGCTTGCAAAGTTAATTAAGTAGTATCATGAGTGCTACAATAAATTTGACAAATGTACTTTTGCTTGATTTGGATTCAATCAATAGCAACCCATGGTGTGCTCTGTTTCTTGCAATGAGCCCACAGTATGTTTTTAACCATCATTCTTGCTGTGTTCCATCAAGATGCATAACTTTAAAATGGATTTTAGCAATTTGTAATTTCTACGACACCAACAGAATCAACAAACTCATTCATAAGGCCAGTGATGTTCTGGGGATGGAACTGGACTCTCTGACAGTGGTGTCTGAAAAGAGGATGCTGTCCAAGTTGCATGCCATCTTGGACAATGTCTCCTATCCACTACATAATGTACTGGGCACAGGAGTACATTCAGCCAGAGACTCATTCCACCGAGATGCAACACAGAGCGTCATAGGAAGTCATTCCTGCCTGTGGCCATCAAACTTTACAACTCCTCCCTTGGAGGGGCAGACACCCTGAGACAATAGGCTGGTCCTGGACGTATTTCCTGGCATAATTTACATATTACTATTTAATTATTTGTGGTTTTATTACTATTTAATTATTTATGGTGCAACTGCAACAAAAACCAATTTCCCCCGGGATCAATAAAGTATGACTATGACTATGACTAAGAGTTATGTGAACAGATGTGAGAGAGATAGATAGAAAGTCAGAAAAATCTCAAAGAAACTGAAGCATATGAGGCTGAGGATATTACAGATTTCTGTTTCATTAGGAATGTGTGTTTCCTGGGAAGTTTATTTTTAGTGTTCTTTGATAAAGCATATGGCATTTTTCTGATTGGAAGTCAAATCTCAGAGCAGAATTTGGTTAAACATTTGTAATCCTCAGGTTGGGTCGGCAGTGTAAGTCTAGGGAAGACAATCTCTGGCCCCACCAAATGTGTGAAATTTGAGGTGCAAAACCTTATGTTTGTGTGGATGCTGTGTGATTTGTTCCCCTGTGACAAATCAGTACCACAAAATAACAGACAGTACAAAATATGCAATTAAACAATTTAGCTTTATAATTCTTAATTTGACTAAAGGGTTAGTAAAGAAAAACAAAAAGAAAAGGGCCCATTTTAATGAAACAGTCTACTGTGCACAAGTTGGAGCTCAGGGTTTCTCTTCCACTGCTCCTCCATCGATTTCTCTGGGCTTCATCGACTCCGAGTCCACTCCTTTCTGGTGTCTACGGCCTCTCCTTTCTGGAGTCTTCTCTCTCCATCTCTCGCTGAACAAAAAACCCAGATAACCTCAGTGTCAGGCACACAACACGAAAATGCACTCCCCTCATTGACAAATGTACTTTTGCAGCAAGATGCTCACATTCCAAAGCACCGTTATCTCTAACCATAACCCAAACACTGCTGCTACAGAAAGACCATTACATTAGCAGTGCTTCTACAGAAAGACCATTCCATTAGCAGTGAAACCTTTCCCAGGGTGTTACACATTCATTGGCAATGTTCTAAACATTTACATGATTATCTTCCCATATGTAGATTACAGATAAGCTTAATGATCTTGTCCAATATTGCTTCAATAGCTTTGATAGACCTATCCCATATGAATTAACTGATAATTTCAGTATCAAGTAGGAGTTTTGTCACAGCATGTTAAAATGGTATTGAGGTTCCATTTATGTATCAGGTTCCCATTTTAATATGTTTTCCTTACTCCTTTAGTGGCAGTTAGAATGGTGGAAATACATAATTATTAGTCATGCAGTAATTTTAACCACCATTCCTGCCCTGTTCCCTCCAGCGGGCAGCATGAAAATAGTTCTTGGATAATTAAAATTGCTAAAATTTGTAAGAAAGATTTTAAAAAATCATCAGAAGAATGAAAACCCTGAGATATGTTTGCTTATTTTGATATAATTTCTTCTTTAACTATTACATTTTGGTAATATTGTATCATTTCTTAATGCATGCATTACTAAATGACAGTAAAATAGGACTACGTGTTTCATAATCTAATCTAACTCCTTAAGTAAAATGGATTGGAGGAATGTGCATTTTATGTATACATTAAAAACGAAAGTAGGTAGGACTACACAAGGACAAAGAAAGGAAAGTATATGCCTGTAGTTATCAGAAGTGGGTGAGGTACAAAAAGGAGTAATTTGTGTTGGTATTCACCAGGGAGAAGAACTTGCAATATAGTGACATCATAGAGGGGTATGCTAATATTCCAGGACGTGTTCATATCAGAGAGGTGGTAGTGTTTGGTTATTTGAGGAACATTAAGCTGAATAAATCCCTAGAATTTGATGGGACCTACCTCAGGTTATTGAGAGAGGTAAGAGAGGAGATTCCTGAGGCCTTGACAGCAATCATTGTATCCACTTTAGCCACAGGTGAGGTCCCAGTGATCAGCACAGAAGCCACTGTTCCTTACATCAGTAGTAGGGAAGCTATTGGTGTGGATTCATAGGGTTAGGATTTACTTTAATTTGGAAAAATTTGGGCGTATGTAGGACAAAGATGTCAGCGTGTATGGGAGGTCATGTCTTTAAAAATTTGATTAACTTTTTTGAGTCGGTAACAGAAGTGTAGGACAGCGGATTTTAGTAACACATTTGAGAAGTTCCCTCGTGGCAGGCTAACCAAGAAGATTAGGACACTTGTGATCTACAGAGACTTAGTAAATTGGAGTCGAAATTGATTTGGACATAGAAGACAGAGGGTAGTGGCGGAGGGGTGTTTCTCTGTAACCAGTGATGTGCTCCATGGAGACCAATGCTAGGGCCTCTTGTTTCTGATGGATCTAAATCATTTGGATGAGAATATGGATTAATAAGTTTGTGATCAACACAAAAATTGGTGGAGTTGTGAATAGTAAGGAAGGTTGCCAAAAGATATACAGTTGAAGTCAGAAGTTTACATACACCTGGGCCAAATACATTTAAACTCCGTTTTTCACAATTCCTGACATTTAACCTTAGAAAACATTCCCTGTCTTCCTCTACTGTAAAGATGAAGCCACACTCAGGTTGGAGGAACAACACCTTATATTCCGTCTGGGTAGCCTCCAACCTGATGGCATGAACATTGACTTTTCTAACTTCCGCTAATGTCCCACCTCCCCCTCGTACTTCATCCGTTATTTATTTATATACACACATTCTTTCTCTCTCTCTCTCCTTTTTCTCCCTCTGTCCCTCTGACTATACCCCTTGCCCATCCTCTGGTTCCCCCCCCCTTGTCTTTCTCCCCGGACCTCCTGTCCTATGATCCCCTCAAATCCCCTTTGCCAATCACCTGTCAAGCTCTTGGCTCCATCCCTCCCCCTCTTGTCTTCTCCTATCATTTTGGATCTCCCCCTCCCCCTCCCACTTTCAAATCTCTTACTAACTCTTCCTTCAGTTAGTCCTGACGAAGGGTCTCAGCCTGAAACGTCGACTGTATCTCTTCCTAGAGATGCTGCCTGGCCTGCTGTGTTCACCAGCAACTTTGATGTGGATTCCCTGTCTTAGGTCTGTTAGGATCACTACTTTATTTTAAGAATGTGAAATGTCAGAATAATAGTAGAGGGGATGATTTATTTCAGCTTTTATTTCTTTCATCACTTTCCCAGTCGGTCGGAAGTTTACAGACACTTCGTTAGTATTTGGTAGCATTGCCTTTAATTTGTTTAACTTGGGTCAAATGTTTTGGGTAGCTTTCCACAAGCTTCTCACAGTAAGTTGCTGGAATTTTGTTCCGTTTCTCCAGACAGAACTGGTGTAACTGAGTCAGGTTTGTAGGCCTCCTTGCTCGCACACGCTTTTTCAGTTCTGCCAGCAAGTTTTCTATCGGATTGAGGTCAGGGCTTTGTGATGACCACTCCAATACCTTGACTTTGTTGTCCTTAAGCAATTTTGCCAATCTTTGGAGGTATGCTTGGGGTCATTGTCATTTGGAAGACCCATTTGAAACCAAGCTTTAACTTCCTGGCTGATGCCTTGAGATGTTGCTTCAATATATCCACATAATTTTCCTTCCTCATGATGCCCTCTATTTTGTGAAGTGCACCAGTCCCTCCTGTAGCAAAGCACCCCCACGGCATGATGCTGTCACCCCCATGCTTCACGGTTGGGATGGTGTTCTTCGGCTTGCAAGCCTCACCCTTCTTCCTCCAAACATAACGATGGTCATTATGACCAAACAGTTCAAAATTTTTGTTTCATCAGACCAGAGGACACTTCTCCAAAAAGTAAGATCTTTGTCCCCATGTGCACTTGCAAACTGTAGTCTGGCTTTTTTATGGCAGTTTTGGAGCAGTGGCTTCTTCCTTGCTGAGCAGCCTTTCAGGTTATGTTGATATAGGACTCGTTTTACTGTGGATATAGATACTTGTCTATCTGCTTTCTCCAGCATCTTCACAAGGTCCTTTGCTCTTGTTCTGGGATGATTTGCACTTTTCGCGCTAAAGTGCGTTCATCACTAGGAGACAGAATGCATCTCCTTCCTGAGTGGTATAACGGCTGTGTGGTCCCATGGTATTTATACTTGCGTACTATTTGTACAGATGAATGTGGTGCCTTCAAGCGTTTGGAAATTGCTCCGAAGGATGAACCAGACTTGACATCATTTTCTGACCTCAATCCGATAGAAAATTTGTGGGCAGAACTGAAATAGCATGTGCGAGCAAGGAGGCCTACAAACCTGACTCAGTCACACTAGTTCTGTCTGGAGGAATGGAAAAAAATTCCAGCAACTTACTGTGAGAAGCTTGTGGAAGGCTACCCAAAATGTTTGACCCAAGTTAAACAATTTAAAGGCAATGCTACCAAATACTAATAAAGTAAACTTCTGACCGACTGGGAAAGTGATGAAAGAAATAAAAGCTGAAATAAGTCATTCTCTCTACTATTATTCTGACATTTCACATTCTTAAAATAAAGTAGTGATCCTAACTGACCTAAGACAGGGAATGTTTTCTAGGATTAAATATCAGGAATCGTGAAAAACTGAGTTTAAATGTATTTGGCTAAGGTGTATGTAAACTTCTGACTTCAACTGTAGCAGTTTATAGATCAGTTGTAAGTGTGGCCAGAGTAATGGCAGATGGAGCTTAATAAGGACAAGAGTGAGTTACTGCTCTTGGGAAGGTCAAACGTAAGTAGAAAGAGCACAGTATGTTGTAGGATCTTAGCAGCATTGATATAAGTAGGGAATAAGGCATCGAAGTCCATAGCTTCCTGAAACACAAGGAAATCGGTTGGGAATGAAAGCATATGGCATGCTTTCCTTGATCAATCATGGTACTGAGTAAATGAGTCAGGAAGTTATGTTGCATCAGTATAAAACTTTGGTTAGGCCACATCTTGTGCACGGCAACCAGTTCTGATTGCCACTTTACAGGAAGGATGGGAGGGGGTGCAGTGGTTGCTTTTGAGAGGATACAGAGTAGTTTCACCAGGATGCTGCCTGGATTAGAGTATCAGTGATAAGCAGTGGTTGAAAAAACTTGGATTGTTTTCTCTAGAGTGTAAGAGGCTGAGAGACAACCTGATAAAAGCTTATAAAATTATGAGAGACATAGGTAGGATAGTTAGATTTTTTTCCCCTCAGGCTGGAAATAATGAATACTAAAGGGCATAGCTTTAAGGCGAGAGGGGGGAAGTTTAAAGGATATGTAGGCAATTTTATTTTCTTCAGAGAGCGGTAGATACTTCTTGGCAAGAGGAAATTAGATGAAGAGTAGGAGAGAAGAGCGAAAATGGAAAAGAATGAAAGAAGAACAACAAGATTATCTGCAACAGAAACTGTTAAGAAGTCAAATTACAAATTTATCTAATTATGTGCGCTTGAGATGGGGGAGAACTTAAATGCATTTTTTTGCATCGGTATTTACTCAGGAGATGGACGTAGTCTGAAGAAGTAAGGCAAAACGGCATCGATTTCATGCACTCCATACAGATTACAGAGGAGGAGTGTTTGCAGGCTTAAGGCAAATTAAGGTGGATAAATCTCTAGGGTTTGACAAAATGTTTCCTCAGACCCCACGGGATGCAAGTGCAGAAATTGCTGTGGAACCTAGCAAGGATAATTAAATTATCCTTAGCAACAAATGGGGTACCAGAGGATTGAAAGATAGCCAATGTTGTTCTGCTGTTTGAGAAAGGCTCTAAAAATAAACCTGGAAATTATAGGCCAGTGAATCTGACAGCAGTAGTGGGAAAGTTAAGTGTTTGGATAGACAGGGACTGATTAAGGATAAGTCAGCATGGCGTTGTGCGTGGTAGGTTGCCAATCTTATGGGGTTTTTAGAGGGAGTCTGGCATGGGGGGGTTGGTCAAGAAGGTTCAACCACTCAGCATTCAAGATGAGGTAATAATTTGGATTAGACACTGGCTTTGTGGGAGAAACCAGAAAGCGGTAATAGGTGGTTGTTTCTCTGACTGGAGGCCTGTGACAAATGGAGTGCTGCAGGGATCACCGCTGGGTCCATTGTTGTTTGTCATCTATATCAATGATCTGGATGATAATGTGGTTAAATAGATTAACAGATTTGTGGGTGACACCAAGATTGGAGGTGTAGTGGACAACGAAGAAGACTATCATGGCTTGCAGCGGGATCTGGGCCAACTTCTTTATGGGTTTGTGGATGGTATTAATCCAGTATTTCTTCAAGATCCTGGCAATCCTTTCAGAAACCATCACGCGTCTCAATGTAGAGTGGTTCTTTCTACCGGGTCTTAGGACTGCTGGTGTTTACAGGAGTCCCTGTGAAAGTGGAGCAGTGTATATGGCCAGAAGGGATTCACAGTGGAAACCTGCATCAAGAAGCTCAAGAGGTGTATCCATTTGGGTTACCCAGAGAGATCGGTGGTAGCAGAATATCGCATTCGCAATGGCTATGGGATTGACTTCAGTGGCACAAAACTATTGTGCCATGCCAATGGCTTTTGGAACCATCTGGTGAAAGAAGCCATTGAAATAAAACTAGAAGAAAAGAATTTTAACAAAGAAGAAGGCCTTGCTCTAAGTAAGAACTGAAATTCGATCGTAAACAAGATGGGACAGTGAAAACCTGATTGGATGAAAACTAACCAGTCAGGAGGGCTGGACAACAGGGTATATATACCACTGGATTAGACATGTCCAGACATCATCCCTGATGAAGATGGCAGAGTTTGTCATCGAGATGTTGGTTAAAATCAGTACTGTACCTTTACCCGGCTGGAAGCCAGAGAAGAGTTTAAGGTTGAAAGAGTACAGAGAAAATTTATAAGGGTTATTGCCAGGTCTGGAGGACCTGAGTTATATGGAAAGATTGAATCAGTTAGGACTTTATTCTGAAGGGCTTGTTTCTATGCAGTACTTTTCTATGAATCTAGTGATAACCCCAATATGAGCTGGGAAACGTTAAGGTTACCTGGTCACTTCTTGAAAAAGCAATGGAGAATCAGATTTCTGAGATACACAAGAATCGGGGAAGTGGTGAAGCAACTGGATTATGCTATAACCTTAGCAAGAAGGACCATGTAAAGATTGTGCATCTCCCTGCAGGCCCACACAAACAATTCCACTAGCAATGAGTGCTTTTGCATTTTTGTTCTGAATTCCTTAAATTATCCAAAAGGTGATCGAGTTATAGCTGATAGTTATCAAATCAAAACTAGTGAGATTAGTGTTAATTGGTATATTTGTGCCACTTTTTCATACCTCCTTGTTTAATTTCTTGTTTTAGTTCCACAGTTTCTTCCTCTTCTTGTTTTATACATTGCTCCATCAACATTTATTTCTATTTCTAAATGTTCCTTGTGATTTAAAATTCACAAAAAAATATTTTCAAATATTCAGTCTGGCTATTTAACAGGAAGTGGTGGTATCTCACACCCAGTTGTATATTATTGTAAAAAGTAAATTATTTATACCCTTTTCTGTTATCTATTTATCTGTCATGTATATGTATTAATTGTTCCGTGGCCTTTATCATTGTCATCTGAAACTTAGAACAAAACAAAAATGAGGGTTTTCTATGTGTGTTCAATCCAAAACAAAATGTAAATTTGGTCTCAGTCCTACCAATAAGGCAGAAAGCTAAGTGTTGTGATGTGTAAAATCGATGTGATGTCACAAGGTATAATACACTTACACAGCTAGGTGACATAATATAAAGACTGTACAAACTTGGAAAAATTATTATAGTTTAAGTTGCACTGTGAACTTATTAAAATTTCATGTTTCTTATCCAATCCATTATAAAATGCAAGTGTTAGAAGAACAGCAACTAAAATGTATGAAGGCAGTTGAGAAACTCAAATAACATTTGGAAGGGGTGAGTAAGATAAAGGACACCCTAAGTTTGCCTGATCACTTTTTGAAAGAACAATGGAAGAATTTTCTGAGATGCTCAGGAATGGAGGGCGCGCTGAAGCTATTGGACCAAGTTACAGTTTTCACAAGAAGGACCATCCGAGGCTTAGGAAAGACTGTGCATATCCATGCAGGTCCACATTGATGTGCTGGGAACCATATTCAAACCTGATGCCAATTAACTGTAATAGATACCAATCATTCTGGAAACCGGATACAAATGATCAGTCTGATGAAGAAACTGAAAATACCTGCAATTTCCATATTTCCTGGGCAAATCCATACTGTGACAAATTGGTGTCAAAAATGATTAAAACATTGTTTCAGGGCACAATCCAGAAAGAAAATCGGGAAAGAACAAAATATTACAACAAAAAACCAATCCTTCCTGAATTTACTCTACCTCTTAGTCAGTACCAAGATACATGCCGCATACCAAAGTTCAAAGAAGAATTTGGTGAGAGTTCTTCAGTCTGTGGATGTCCATATCGTAAAGATCACACAGTGAAAAATATCCACAGAGAAAACAAAACTGACAAACTATTGGCCATATGTCAGGACAGTGAGAGCAATTTCAACCCTTGCATCATTGTAAAACCCATGAAAGTGGAAGAAATCGATAGATTCCTTCACGGAGTCACCGAAGATGATTCAAGAAGGCTTTTCTGATGTTATAGGTGGAAACTTAGAAGACCCTCAAGGCAATACATAGAAAACAATTTTCTGCTTTAAGGTGCTATATGCAATGACAAAAATGATCAAAAGGCAGTGCATTGGTAGGAATCATGGTATTCTAATATGTAATTAAGGACAAGGAGCCGAACAATAAAGATGAGAAGTTAATAGAGAAAACAAGACTAGTAGTGTTTAATTTGTCACAAAATTAAGATTAAAGTCATATTTAAGTGTAATTTTTTCAGTGTAAATCAGAGGAGCACTGGAAGTGTTTACATTAGGTGCAACAGAATAGAGCTGGGAATTCTGGTAAAGGTAAACAACTACAACTTTGATTAAAAACAGGATAAAGTTTGATCATGATGGCAATGAAGAGTCAGCAAATTGCTGTACACATAAGAAGTGAAATTCAATAATGATCAGAACAAAGGAAGAAAACTCTCCTTACTACATCAATCATTTTGTCACAAAAGTCAGCAATTTGGTATTTAATTGTAGTGCACACGAATTATTTATAAAAGAAGATTTACAACTAAGCAGCAGCCAGTCGCTAAATACATTACAATCAGTAGAGTACATTTTTAATGTTATTATTGTGTAATAGGAAACAATTTGGGGTATATCAGACTCTCAAAAGCAGCAATAGGAATTTTAAAAGAAAATGTGATAAAAACAGAAAATATTCAGCAGGTCAGGCAGCAACTGTGGACAATGTAAATATTTCAGATTTGAGACCTTAGGTCAATACTGGCATAGAGAAAACAAAAGCAAATTAGTTTTCAGTAGCAGAGAAGGTGGGGAGTAATTGGTAGAACATGGTTTCTCTTGAAGAGGGTGAGCCAAATCCAATATAGCAGAAGTACATTACACTACTTTGTCTGTATTATGTATAGTGGGGCAAAAAAAAATCTGAACCAAAAAGAAATTGCAGATGAGCAACTGACGGAAAGAGCTGGTTCTGATAAAGACAGAAAGAAAGGGCAAGGTACATAAAATTAGAGAGTTCTGTTTTGAACTTTGGAGGCTGCAACGTGTCCAGATGGAAGAATAGGTGTGGTTCCTCAAACAGTGTAGGAGGAAACAGATAGGTCAGAGGGAAAGTAGGATGGTGAATCAAAGTGGCAAGGAGTAGGAAGCCAGGGCTATCCCTGTGGACAGAATACAGGTAATTCATAAAGCCATTACCCAATCTACCCCTGGTTTCTCCATTGTAAAGACAACCATTTTATGAACACTATTTCACTCAATTGGAAGTAGAGCAAGTGAATCATTGCTTCACCTGGAAGAAGTGCTGGGTCCCTAAATGGTGGGAAGGGAAGAGGTTAAAGGACAAATATTGCATTCCTTGTGGCTGTATAGGAAAGTGCTGTACTACAGACAGTGGCTAGATGGAATGAAAGGGTAGACCAGGGAGTCACAAATGAAGAAATCCTTCAAAATGTTGAATGGCAAGAGAAATATGGCTCAAACCAGAATGAGAACTAGATTTTTATCACTAAAAACATGAGATTGTTGTTTTGATGCATCAATACAGTGCAAGGCCAGAAATATTGATAAATTACCAGAATAAATAAATCCCCAAGTCCTCTAGTTGAGTCTGTTGGTTATGAGCACAAGTGTGGTGAGGTACAGGTACAATGAAAACTTGCTTGCAGCAGCACCATAGGCAGGTCGGTACAGACAACACACAGAAAATAAATTATACAAGATGATGAAGAGAGAGAGAGAAAATAGGGCTGCCAAAACAAGGCATTAGGAATAAAAGGACACAATCAGAGACAGGTCTGTGAACTGTAACAGGTGATCCCTAATGTTCCATGGCCATGGTACCATTTGGGTTGTGCAGATTGATTCAAAGGCCGGATGGTTATAAGAAAGCATCTGTTCTTAAACCTAGTGGTGTGGCCTCTGTACCTCCTGCCTGGCAGTACTAGTGAGATAAGAGCATGACTCAGATGTGGGCATTCTTGATAACAGATGCGGCCTTGAGACAGCACCTCAGTTGTGGAGAGGTCTGTGTCATGATTGACCGGGCTCTGTCCACAACTCTCTGCCACCTCTTGCTTTCCTGTGCATTGGAATTGTCACACCAGACTATGATGCAACCAACCAGCCAGGATACTTCTGTCTCTTGTGTCGACGTGAAGCACTAACCAGGATACTTTAAACAGTCCATCTGTAGAAGTTTGTTAGTGTATTTGGTGAATGGCAAATTTCCTTAAACCTCTAAGAAAGAAGAGGTGCTAGCATACCTTCATGATGTGGTGGGCTCAGGAAAGGTCATCAGAATTTGTAGCTGTTTACCCTGACTGCCTCTGAACCACCAATGAGAATGTAACGTGATCTCCCAGGTTCTCATTTCTGACATCAACATTAGTTCCTTGGTTTTATTGATATTCGAAGTTTTAAATTAATTTATTATACATATATGTCACCATATACAATACTGAGATTCATTTTCTTATGGGCATATTCTGTAAATCCAAGAAACACAATAGAATCAGTGAAAGACCACACCAAACAGGACAGACAAACAACCAATGTGCAAAAAAAACGAACTGCCAAATACTAAAAAAAAATGAATGAATGAATGAATAAATGAATGAATGAATAAATAAATAAACAAACAAGCAAGCAAGCAATTTCAAGAACATGAAATGAAGAGTTCTTGAAAGTGAGTCCATAAGTTGTGGGAACAGTTCAGTGATGAGGTGAGTGAAGTTGAGTGTAGTTATCCTCACTGGTTCAAGAGGCTGATGGTAGAGAGAAAATAACTTTTCCTGAACCTGGTGGTGTGCATCTCTGATGGCAGCAGTGAGAAGAGAGCAGTGCTTTCATTGTACATACGTACTGGGCACAGGACAGTTCCTCTTTTTTTTTTACCGTGCCCATGGTCTGCTCTTTATCAAATTACGGTATTGCTTTGCTTTATAACTGTATGTTATAATTATGTGGTTTTGTCAGTTTTAGTCTTGGTTTGTCCTGTGTTTCTGTGATATCTTCCTGGAGGAACATTGTATCATTTTTTAATGCATGCATTTCTAAATGACAATAAACGAGGACTGAGTGTCCTCATAATCCAATCTAAAATGATAACAGCAAGGAGTTTAAAGTTGCTGACCTTCACCACCTCTGATCACCTGATGAGTAATTTCCTCCTCTTGAAGTCAATAACCGGCTGTTTGGTCTTGCTGACATTGAGTGAGAGGTTGTTGTAGCACCACTCAGCCAGATTTTCAATCTCCCTCCAATATGCTGATTAGTCACCACCTTTGATTCAGCCAGTGACAGTGGTATTGTCAGCAAACTTAAATATGGCATTGGATCTGTACGGTCATAAGTATAGAATAGAGCAGGAAGCTAAGCACACAGCCTTGTGGTGCACCTGTGCTGATGGAGATTGTGGAGGAGATGTTGCCAATCTGAGCTGAGTGGGGTCTGCAAGTAAGGAAATTGATCCAATTGCACAAGGAGATACTGAGGCCAAGGTCTTGAAGCTTATTGATTAGTTTTGAGGGGATCATAGTATTGTTTGCTGAGCTGTAGTCAATAATGAGCATCCTGATATATGCATCTTTGCTGTCCAGATGTTCCAGGGTTGAGTGAAGAGTCAATGAAATAGCATCTGCTGTGAACCCATTGTGCTGGTAGCAAATTGGAGTGGATCCAAGTTGTTTCTCAGGCAGGAGTTGATATGTTTCACCACTAACCTCTCTAAACTCTTCATCACAGCGGATGTAAGTGCTACTAGATGATAGTCACTGAGGCAGGTTACCATGTTCTTCTTAGTCATGGGTATAATTGAAGCCTGCCTGCAGCAGGTGGGAATCTCAAACATGAGGTTGCTATTGCAGCACCACTCAAATCACATGTTCGGCCTCATGTGTTATGCTGACACATAACCACCCACAGTGGTTTCGTCTGTGAATTTGTAGATGGTATTAGAGCTCTGCCTAGCACGTGGCCACGGGTGCAGAGGGATTAGAGTAGGTGATAGGATCTTGTTGGAGCTGATAGAAATTGCAAAGGATTATTAACGATTGCAGAGGCAGATAGGGTGGAAGCTACAACAAAAATGTGAACATTATTATTGGGCAATAAAGATTAGGGCACTCTATTCTTGCTCTGTTGAGGAAGAGAGGGGTTGAGAATAGAGACGTAGAAGAGAGATGAAGTGCAGTCAAAAATTCTGGCCATGGGGTGGAGGGAAAGCCATGGTTCAAGAACACAGCATTCATTTCTGAAGCTCCTGTAGAAAGTCTAATCAATCAGTCATTTTTTTTTACAGTGATAGAAGAACTGGGAAAATGGAAAGAAAGCCTTATAGGATGCAGGGTGGGAGGAGTTATGATCGTATGGTTGTGGGTTTAACCATATAACAATTACAGCACGGAAACAGGCTATCTTGGCCCTTCTAGTCCATACCGAACGCTTACTCTCACCAAGTCCCATCGACCTGCACCCAGCCCAGAACCCTCCATTTATTTCCTGTCCATATAGCTATCCAACTTAACCTTAAATGACAACATCGAACCTACCTTAACCTTATAAGCTTCTAACCATATAAGCTTCCACTTATACTGGAAGCTCGTTCCACACAGCTACCATTTGTAGTGGATGTTAATGACTAGCCTGTCCCTGAGGTGGAGACAGGGATGCAGAAAGGGAAGACTTAGAGATGGGACATTTTGAGGTGAGAGCAGGGTAGAAATTTCTAGCAAAACTGATGAAATTTCGAGTTCCATATGAAGTGCAGGATGTACACCAATAAAGTTGCTGATATACTGGAAACCATAGTGCAGAGAGTACTGGAAGAAACCCAAGTGCTTACAGGGAAGATGTGCAAACTTTGTGCAGAGTATCCAAGGTCAGAAATGAACCTGGTCTTCAGTATAATGTTGCTATTAAGTATGGGAAATTTCAGAAAATCTGAATTTCTCCTCACAGGCAGATTGGCTCACTTTTCAACAGAAATCACTCGAAAAATAAAATAACTATTAATCCTGCTCCATGAGGTCACTGCCAGCGCTTGGTGATCTCCAATTATAACCATATAACAATTACAGCATGGAAACAGGCCATCTCGGCCCTTCTAGTCCATGCCAAACTCTTACTCTCACCTAGTCCCACTGACCTGCACTCAGCCCATAACCTTCCATTCCTTTCCTGTCCACATATCTATCCAATTTAACTTTAAATGACAACATCGAACCTGCCTCAACCACTTCTGCCGGAAGCTCGTTCCACACAGCTACCACTCTCTGAGTAAAGAAGATCCGCCTCATGTTACCCCTAAACTTTTGCCCTTTAACTCTCAACTTATGTCCTCTTGTTTGAATCTCCCCCACTCTCAATGGAAAAAGCCTATCCACATCAACTCTATCTATCCCCCTCATAATTTTAAATACCTCTATCAAGTCCCCCTCAACCTTCTACGCTCCAAAGAATAAAGACCCAACTTATTCAACCTTTCTCTGTAAGTTAGGAGATGAAACCCAGGCAACATTCTAGTAAATCTCCTCTGTACTCTCTCAATTTTATTGACATCTTTCCTATAATTCGGTGACCAGAACTGTACACAATACTCTAAATTTGGCCTTACCAATGCCTTATACAATTTCAACATTACATCCCAACTCCTATACTCAATGCTCTGATTTATAAAGGCCAGCATACCAAAAGGTTTCTTCTCCACCCTATCCACATGAGATTCCACCTTCAGGGAACTATGCACTGTTATTCCTAGATCCCTGTGTTCTCCTGCATTCTTCAATGCCCTACCATTTACCATGTATGTCCTATTTTGATTAGTCCTACCAAAATGTAGCACCTCACATTTATCAGCATTAAACTCCATCTGCCATCTTTCAGCCCACTCTTCTAAGTGGTCTAACTCTCTCTGCAAGCTTTGAAAACCTACTTCATTATCCACAACTCCACCTATCTTAATATCATATGCATACTTACTAATCCAATTTACCACCCCATGATCTAGATCATTAATATATATGACAAACAATATTGGACCCAGTACAGATCCCTGAGGCACACCACTAGACACCGTCCTCCAAACTGACACACAGTTATCCACCATTACTCTCTGGCGTCTCCCATCCAGCCACTGCTAAATCCATTTTACTACTTCGATATTAATACCTAACAATTGAACCTTCCTAACTAACCTTCCGTGTGGAACCTTGTCAAAGGCCTTACTGAAGTCCATATAGACAACATCCACCGCTTTACCCTCGTCAACTTTCCTAGTAACCTCATCAAAAAATTCAATAAGATTTCTCAAACACGACCTTCCACGCACAAATCCATGTTGACTGTTCCTAATCAGACCCTGTCTATCCAGATAATTATATATACCATCTCTAAGAATACTTTCCATCAATTTACCCACCACTGATGTCAAACTCACAGGCCGATAATTGCCAGGTTTACACTTAGAACTCTTTTTAAAAAATGGAACAACATGAGCAATACGCCAATCCTCTGGCACCATCCCCATTTCTAATGACATTTGAAATATTTCTGTCAGAGCCCCTGCTATTTCCACATTAACTTCCCTCAGGGTCCTAGGGAATATCCTGTCTGGACCCGGAGACTTATCCACTTTTATATTCCTTTAAAGCGCCAGTACTTCCTCTTCTTTAATCAACATACTTGCCATAACTACCCCTCTTGTTTCCCTTACCCTACACAATTCAATATCCTTCTCCTTAGTGAATACCGAAGAAAAGAAATTGTTCAAAATCTTCTCCATCTCTTTTGGCTCCGCATATAGCTGTCCACTCTGATTCTCTAAGGGACCAATTTTATCACTCACTATCATTTTACTATTAATATAACTGTAGAAACCCTTTGAATTTATTTTCACCTTACTTGCCAAAGCAGTCTCATAACTTCTTTTAGCTTTTCTAATTTCTTTCTTAAGATTCTTTTTACATTTTTTATATTCCTCGAGCACCTCATTTACTCCAAGCTGTCTATATTTATTGTAGATCCCTCTCTTTTTCTGAACCAAGTTTCCAATATCCCTTGAAAACCATGGCTCTCTCAAACTTTTAACCTTTTCTTTCAACCTAACAGGAACATAAAGATCCTGTACCCTCAAAATTTCACCTTTAAATGACCTTCATTTCTCTATTACATCCTTCCCATAAAACAAATTGTCCCAATCCACTCTTTCTAAATTCTTTCACATCTCCTCAAAGTTAGCCTTTCTCCAAGCTAATCTCAACCCTGAGTCCAGTCCTATCCTTCTCCATAATTATATTGAAACTAATGGTACTGTGATCACTGGACCCAAAATGCTCCGCAACACATACTTCCGTCACCTGCCCTATCTCATTCCCTAACAGGAGATCCAACACTGCCCCTTCTCTAGTTGGTACCTCTATGTATTGCTGCCAAAAACTATCTTGCACATATTTCACAAACTCCAAACCATCCAGCCCTTTTACAGAATGGGCTTCCCAGTCAATGTATGGGAAATTAAAATCTCCCACAATCACAACCTTGTGCTTATTACAAACATCTGCTATCTCCTTACAAATTTGTTCCTCCAATTCTTGCTCCCCATTAGGTGGTCTATAATACACCCCTATAAGCGTCACTACACCTTTCCCATTCCTCAATTCCACCCAAATAGCCTCCCTAGACGAGTCCTCTAATCTATCCTGCCAAAGCACCGCTGTTATATTTTCTCTGACAAACAATACAACACCTCCCCCTCTTGCCCCTCCGATTCTATCACACCTGAAGCAACGAAATCCAGGAATATTTAGTTGCCAATCACACGCCTCCTGCAACCATGTTTCACTAATAGCTACAACATCATATTTCCAGGTATCAATCCATGCTCTAAGCTCATCCATCTTTCTTACAATGCTCCTAGCATTAAAATAGATGCATTTAAGAAACTCTCCACCTTTTACTCTCTGTTTATCCCTAATGGTGCAAACAACTTTGTTATCTTTTTCTTCCTTCTCCCCTACATCTTCAGTCTGAGTGCTCCCATTCTCTGTCCTCTGCCTTTCCTCCCTCACACACTGTCTACTAGCTTTCTCTATTTGTGAACTAACCTCCTCTCTCCTAGTCTCTTCAATTTGATTCCCACCCCCCAACCATTCCAGTTTAAAGTCTCCCTAGTAGCCTTTTCAAATCTCCCTGCCAGGATATTGGTCCCCCTAGGATTCAAGTGCAACCCATCCTTTTTTTACAGGTCACACCTGCGCCAAAAGAGGTCCCAATGATCCAGAAACTGGAATTCCTGCCCCGTGCTCCAATCCCTCAACCACGCATTTATCCTCCACGTCATTCCACTCCTACTCTCACTGTCGCGTGGCACAGGCAGTAATCCTGAGATCACTACCTTTGCGGTGCTTCTTCTCAACTCCCTTCCTAACTCCCTATATTCTCCTTTCAGGACCTCTTCCCTTTTCCTACCTATGTCATTGGTACCTATATGTACCATGACCTCTTGCTCCTCACCCTCCCACTTCAGGATATCTTGGATGCAATCAGAAACATCCCGGACCCTGGCACCAGGGAGGCAAACTACCATCCGGGTCTCCTGACTGCATCCACAGAATCATCTATCTGACCCCCTAACTATCAAGTCCCCTATTACTACTGCCCTCCTCTTCCTTTCCCTACCCTTCTGAGCTACAGGGCCAGACTCTGTGCCGGAGGCACGGCCACTGTCGCTTCCCCCGGGTAAGCTGTCCCCCCCAACAGTACTCAAACATGAGTACTTATTGTCAAGGGGTACAGCCAGTGGGGTACTCTCTAGTACCTGACCTTCCCCTTCCCCTTCCTAACCGTGACCCACTTGTCTGCCTCCCCTGGCCCCGGTGTGACCACCTGCCTGTAACTCCTCTCTATCAACTCCTCACTCTCCCTGACCAGACGAAGGTGTTCGAGCTGCAGCTCCAGTTCCCTAACACGGTTCTTTAGGAGCTGCAGCTCAGCGCACCTGGCACAGATGTGGACGTCCGGGAGGCTGGGAGACTCCAGGGCCTCCCACATCCGACACCGAGAACAACAAGCTACCCTCACACTCATACTTACCCCCTTTCCTCAACTAACAGGAAAAATTGAAAACCAAACCTTCTTCACCTCGCCCGTTCCCGTCTAAGCCCGTTGAGCCAAAGCCCTTAGGCCTTCACTCTGCTCCCGGCTCACTTCGCTGCCCACTGTATAAGGCTCTGTTCCTTTTAAATCTTACGCTCTTCACTGCCCGACGTCACACGCCTGCGCAGTCCCGCCTCTCTTAACTCCGATGAAAAACTGAAAAATTCAAAATGGCTTCCATCGCACTCCCGCTCCAATTCTCAGACTTCCTTCTCTGAATTATGATATCATAATAATTGTAATGATGCCACAGTGGTTTTTGATAACATTATGAGGCAGTCATACACATTATGTATATGAACAAAGTAGATTTCGGATATTTAGCATTCAGTCACACATATTATTTTAATACTAAATAATAAAGCAAGGACAATGTCCCCACTGATTCTTAGGAGTTCCTGGTCCATGTCTGTTCAAAATGGAGATGAAGAATATTTAGAATGGTATTGACAACTTTGAGTCCATCCATCAGAAACATGCAGAAGATATGCGCAAACGGTAGAAGAAACACATTTCACAAAACACCAACCCGTCCATCACATCAGGCACTGCTTGCCCCATTTGTGCAAGAGTCTGCAGTTCTAAGATTGACCTTATCTGTTACTTAAGAATCTACAAAATCAGAGTGAAAACAAGATATCCTGATTTCAAGGAGATATAATCAAGCCAAGAAAAGCTCATCAGGCTAATTGTGAACTTATTTTTTCAATAAAGCACAAAATGTAGACAGCCTGGGAAGCTCTTGCCAGAAGTTGGTTTATGAGTAAAGAGTTGCATCTGTACAAAACCCTCCAGATCCTTTTCAAGAACTTCACAACAAATGATGTGTTCTGTATATTTGATAATGTAGGAACTAGGCCAGCCAATTTATGCACATCAAACTCTCACAATCAGCTTCCACAAGTAATGATAATCTGTTTTCATGATGGTTGAGAGATAAATGGTGGGAACCAGGATTAACATCTATGCTTACTGAAATTCTGCTGTGATCCTTTACATTCACATGAGAGAGTAAACAAGAATTTTATAAGGCCGAACCAAAAAACAAGAAGCTTTCTCAAAAGTTATAAGGCTCCTTGGAAGTTATCAAGACTACTTGATTTTCTTGTAGCACCTGCTGCTATTTGTGGATGGCTAGAATGTGCAACTTAGAATACAGTTATGAAATTAATTTTCTGATTGGAGCATACTGTAGAGTGCTTCAGACTGAAACAGATATTGGTATCTCATCTTCTTGGGTCCAAATTTCATTTTCTACAGCTATTTGATTGTTTCTGTGGCTCAAATTGTAGCAGTTGTGTGAAAGACAGTGATGTAGATTGTACTGCTTCTCCCCTTGGATCCTTCTGACTGTACTTGGATCATGGAGAATATGTGGTATTTCTGCAATCCAATTATGATTTTTTCCCCCTAAGAACCATAATATTCACCATCAGAATTGTTCAGGAAAGTCTTTATGTGTTTTTGTGAGAAGCCAGTAACATGGCCAATATCACTGCCCGAGGTGCCACATACCAGTGTGATGCATTTGCAAGCAGCAAAATGTGAGACATTAGAGAATCAGCTATGACTGTTTGCAAAGATCCAATTGCAAAGAAGATGGAATCAGGATGATCGTAGATTTCACCCAGAAATTCCAATTTATGCTGCTATGTGTGGAAATGGAGATCAGGTTCATTACTTGGCAAAGGTGCACAGCTGACATGAAAAAAGCATCTAGGCCAAGGGTGTCCATCCTTGTTTATGTCATGAACCAATACCATTAAACAAGGGGCCCATGGACCCCTGATCTGAGGCAAAGAGCATCTGGGCCATTTTCATAACGATTGTTAACTGGCCTGGAAATGATTTCTGGTGCAATCTAATGTGAATGAAAAGGGTGTGAATTGATCCAATTTCAAAGGATATAAGCGTGTTAAATACAGTTTGATTTTGGCACAATTATTGTCAAGAAATGAATAACATAATAAAAGAATTTCTATTTTTTTGGTTCCAAATAATCAAAGCCAGAAATCATATTTTTGCTGATTTTATTTAAAGTGCAGCTCTGAGTATAAAATATATTTTGCAGATTGGCTGTTGATTTATAACATGAATCTCTTTTTAATGTTAGGGATAGTAGTCTCACATGGGTAAAATTACAACTATTGTTCAATAATTTTATCAAAAGAAAGCAATTTGAGCTCTTAAATGTTTTTCAGAACATATGGTCCAGTAATCAGTAGATACCATGGGTGTGACATAACTCCATTGTTGTGATGTCACAATCACTTCATTCACTGCACAACTCAGAAATTTAAAACAGTGCCTTAAAAGGCAACAATCATTACTGGGAAGCTTCTCCAGATCTACAAGAAGCGATCTGAGAAGTAAAGTTATAATAAACCATAAGATGCCTTCTGGAATCGATACAGAATGTTAGAAAGGGAGGCTCTGTACCATTCTGATAAAGACAATGCAACACATCAAGAAGAATAATAGAGGAAGCCAAAGAAGGATTGGGCTGAAGGAGAAACCAGATTGTCCAGTAGTCACGGCCCCTTTTAATCCATTTGAATCAATCTATCGTCAGGATTATGGTTTTCCAAACCGTGTGAAATTAGAATCTTTCCGCAGGGGAGCTTGGTATGAACAGAGAAGGAATATACCCCACCCTGAAGAAACATTCATGTTGTATCATATAAATCGAAAAGAGATCAAAAAGATGCCTGACCCTATAATGTACTGGGACAGACACCTAACTGAAAAAGAAATATGTGAAATACTCGGAGGGGATTTCAGCACTGAGTATCAGTGCAAATTTTCAGCAGGGAATAAAAAGCAAGTACCAAAACCTACTCTTCCTAGACGAGTTAAACCAGAGGAAAAAATCTCTCATCCACTCATCACAGAATTCCGTGATCAATATCGATCACCTTTCTTAAACAAGGACTTCATGGTTGATACTTCCCGTTATGGTAGCAATGCTACAAGAGATATTCCACCAAAAGGAATAGTTCCAACTGTGACGTATCCTCACATTAAAACTCAGGAGACCAGGAAAAACCCAACCACTTATCAAGAGTACTATGGGAATGTCTATGAAGGCCTTGCTTCATTCCTTAAGTCTGTGGATATTGAATCACTAAACAGAGAACTGCAAAATTCAGATCCAAATCAGAGGAAAGCACTGAGAAGGTTTCTGAAATGTGTGACCTCAAATTGTGTACCTCAACCAAAGGAATTAAAGATCTGTTAATTTAGGCTGATTCCTGAGATAACTGCCTGCTTGCCAAAACTACAATTCAAGTAATATAGGCACTGAATCGTACAGGGATGTAACTTCCAATATATTGGGGCAGTAACAAGCGATTAAAGTAGAATATTGTGTGCAATTCATTTTGCCGGAAGTTGCTTTATATGTACATTTTCAGATTCTGTTTGTCAAAGTCTTCTTATTCCAAATTTCCTTAGAAAATTTCTTTTACTTCCATATTCTAAATTCACTTTGTTTGTAAAGATTTTGCTACAAAATTGAGAGCTTAGAGAGCTCCACTTTTAATGATACATTTAACATGCAGCCCTAGTATTTGACACAACTGGATTGTGCCCACCAAAGCAGAAAGCTTCAGATATTGGAAATCCAAAACATCAATAAATGCTGGAGGCACTCAGGAGATCACACAGCAACACTGGGAAGAGAAACAGCATTAATGTTCCAGGTCAACAGCCCATTATTAAAACTAAAAACGTGTGAACATTTTAGAAGAAAAAGCATGTTTATTTTTCCTCGCTTTTCCATTCTGGTAAGGGGTTCTTAATTTGAAACATCAGCTCTGTTTCACCCTGCCCTGATGTTGCTTGACCTGCTGAGTATTTGCTGTTCTTTTGGGCTGTACGATTATTTGTGTCCCTACAATAATATCTTCAACCTGAATCAGCTAATCTATATTCCTGTTTCCGTCTTCCTTCATAAAGGCTCCTCTTGAATGCATCTGTGCTATCTGTGGCAAGGATTTTATTGAAATCAAACAGTGTTATTGATTTTTTCATATCAACAAGGGCCAAATCATCTTTTTGTGTCAATAAAATCTTGAATTTATGATGCAGAAATCACATGACAGTATATATAATTGCATATACTTTACAATGGAAGACTAAATTGTGAATTCACGCACTTGTAACATTCATCTTATGAGGGCAGTCGAGAGATTAAATAAAAGCCATTTAAAGTTTCACTGTAAAATTACAATTCACAAACTTATTGAACTATAACAGCAAGGAGTTAGTGGTTTGATTTCCTATCTTCATTGACAAGGCATTGAAGGCTATAGAACAAGTACTAATAAATGGCATTTGTATTGATTGGTATTTGATATCAGCATGGTCAGATTATGTCTAAGTGCCTATTTCTATGCCTTATAAATCCATGGCTCTAATTGCAAGAAAACTATTAAAAGGGAAAGAGGGAACATTTTGTTGGAATAGCCAATCAGCAAGACAGGATTGGGATTTCCAGTAGAGCAACACCACCACTTGCAAGCCTGTCTCCTCATCACACATGACCCTGACTTGATCCCTCCTATCATTCTCTAGCATTCCCGAATGCTGCCCAAAATACTTTATTGTTGCCAGACAATTGATACTAGAACATACAATCATCACAGCGATATTTGATTCTGCGCTTCCCTCTCCCTGGATTACAAAAATTAAATATTAAAAATAGTAAAAATTAGTAAATATTAAAAAAATTATAAATCATAAATAGAAAATAGAAAAATGGAAAGTAAGGTAGTGCAAAAAAAAAAAGAGAGGCAGGTCCGGATATTTGGAGGGTACGGCCCAGATCCGGGTCAGGATCCGTTCAGCGGTCTTATCACAGTTGGAAAGAAGCTGTTCCCAAATCTGGCCATACGAGTCTTCAATCTCCTGAGCCTTCTCCCGGAGGGAAGAAGGACGAAAAGTGTGTTGGCTGGGTGGGTCATGTCCTTGATTATCCTGGCAGCACTGCTCCGACAGCGTGCAGTGTAAAGTGAGTCCAAAGATGGAAGATTGGTTTGTGTGATGTGCTGCGCCGTGTTCACGATCTTCTGTGGCTTCTTCCGGTCTTGGACAGGACAACTTCCATACCAGGTTGTGATGCACCCTAGAAGAATGCTTTCTACGGTGCATCTATAAAAATTAGTGAGGGTTTTAGGGGACAGGCCAAATTTCTTTAGTTTTCTCAGGAAGTAAAGGCGCTAGTGGGCCTTCTTGGCAGTGAACTCTGCTTGGTTGGGCCAAGTCAGGTCATTTGTGATATTGATCCCGAGGAACTTAAAAGCTTTTGACCTGTTCCACTTGTGTACCACAGATGTAAATTGGGTCATGCGGTCCGCTACTCCTTCTGAAGTCAACAACCAATTCCTTCATCTTGCTGACGTTGAGGGATAGGTTATTGTCTTTGCACCATGCCACCAGGTTCTTAATTTCCTCTCTGTACTCAAACTCATCATTATGTGAGGTATGGCCTACAATTGTTGTGTCATCGGCAAACTTATATGTTGAGTTTGATGGAAACTTGGCTACACAATCATGGGTGTACAGTGAGTACAGCAGGGGGCTGAGTACACAGCCTTGTGGGGCACTGGTGCTTAGAGTGATTGTAGAGGAGAACTTGTCCATATTTTTACAGCCTGGGACATAGTGGCGCTGACAAACTCCTGCAGCCCAGACCTGGAACACCTGTTGGGGAAGTGTCATACCTACTATCTGCCACGGGAATTCACCTCGGTCATACTGACAGCAGTCTACATTCCCCTCCAGGCGGACGTGGAGTGTGCTCTGAACATACTGTATGCCAACATCAGTGAACTTGACACCAGGTATCCGGAGGCTTTGCTCATTACAGCCGCGGACTTTAACCAGGTGCCTTAAACATTCTTTCTGACATTAGGAAGGTATTTGGAGACTGTGATCATCATCACTTTTTGTCCCTCTTCCCTCCGGGAGAAGGCTCAAGAGCTTGAAGACTTGTACGGCCAGATTTAGGAACAGCTTTTTTCCCCAACTGTGATAAGACTGCTGAACGGATCCTGACCCCGATCTGGGCCATACCCTTCAAATATCTGGACCTGCCTCTCGGTTTTTTTGCACTACCTTACTTTCCCTTTTCTATTTTCTATTTCTGATTTATAATTTACATTGTTAATATTTACTATCGATTTGTACTGCAGGGAGCACGAAGAGCAGAATCAAATATCGCTGTGACGATTGTATGCTCTAGTATCAATTGTTTGGCGACAATAAAGTATAAAGCACATGAGGACAGTAACTCAAAAGTATTAAGAAGGTAAAGAAATGTTGCAACATTTTCTTGGGTCCTCAACTGCAAAACTGCATTGAACTGGTTGGACTTATTAACTTGTCTGCACCTGCACAAGAGTACTCCATTTTGGGTACAATTGTGGGGGTGGGGGGGGGGGGGACATTCCTGGAGGAAGCAACAGCAGCCATGCCTCTGGCACTGTCTCGCCCAGTGGCTCAGAGGGGTAGGGGACTGAACAGGAAGGCAGCAGTAGTAGGGGACTCCGTAGTTGGGGGACAGAGAAGCAATTCTGTGGACATGTTATAGAAACACTGATGGTAGTTTACCTCCCAGGTGCCAGGGTCTGCAGTGTTTCTGAACGCGTCCACAATATCCTGAAAGGGGAGAGTGAGCAGCCAGAAGCCGTGGTACATATTGGTACCAACAACATAGGCAGAAAAAGGAAAGAGGTCCTGAAAAAAGAAAACAAAGAATACAGGGAATTCGGAAGGAAGCTGAGGAGCAGGGCCTCATGGGTGGTAATCTCAGTATTGCTGCCTGCGCCACGCAACCGCGAGGATGAGAATAGAATGAGGCGGCAAATAAATGCGTGGCTGAAGAATTGGAGCGGAGGCAGGGATTCAGATTTCTGGATAATAGGGTCCTCTTCTGGGGCAAGTGTGACTGGTTGCACTTGAATCTGAGGTTTGAATCTTGCGGGCAGGTTTACTAGAGCCGTTGGGAGTGGTTTAAACTAATATGGCAGGGGGATGGGAACCAGTATGACAGAGTTGAGGATGAGCCAGCAGGTTTACAAGTAGATGATAGGTGTAACATGAATGAAACATAGAAACATAGAAACATAGAAAATAGGTGCAGGAGTAGGCCATTCGACCCTTCGAGCCTGCACCGCCATTTATTATGATCATGGCTGATCATCCAACTCAGAACCCAGCCTTCCCTCCATACCCCCTGACCCCTGTAGCCACAAGGGCCATATCTAACTTCCTTTTAAACATAGCTAATGAACTGGCCTCAACAGTTTGCTGTGGCAGAGAATTCCACAGATTCACCACTCTCTGTGTGAAGAAGTTTTTCCTAACCTCGGTCCTATAAGGCTTCCCCTCTATCCTCAAACTGTGACCCCTCGTTCTAGACCTCCCCAACATCGGGAACAATCTTCCCGCATCTAGCCTGTCCAATCCCTTTAGGATCTTATACGTTTCAATCAGATCCCCCCTCAATCTTCTAAATTCCAACGAGTACAAGCCCAGTTCATCCAGTCTTTCTTCATATGAAAGACCTGCCATCCCAGGAATCAATCTGGTGAACCTTCTTTGTACTCCCTCTATGGCAAAGATGTCTTTCCTCAGATTAGGGGACCAAAACTGCACACAATACTCCAGGTGTGGTCTCACCAAGGCCTACAAATGCAGACAGAGCAAAGAGTTAAATTGTACCACAGAATCAAAATTCAAAAGGGTGAAGGGTGCAGGACTGAAGGAGCTGTATTTAAATGTGTGTA
Source organism: Mobula hypostoma (assembly GCF_963921235.1). NCBI lineage: Eukaryota > Metazoa > Chordata > Chondrichthyes > Myliobatiformes > Myliobatidae > Mobula > Mobula hypostoma. The sequence continues at coordinate 29,455,644 of NC_086123.1, read as the reverse complement.
GCATTTGGAATACGGTTGACAAAACTCATGGCGCAATTAGAGATTGGTATGACATTGTGTGCATTACAGAGTCATGGCTGAATGGCGGCCATAGTTGGGAGCTTCACATCAAAAGCTATACTTTGTATTGAGAGGACAGTCAGGAAGGCATAGGCAGTGCTTTGGCTCTGTTGGTAAGAGATGGAATTACATCTTTAGAAAGAGGTGACATCAAGTCAGAGAATGTTGAATCTTTGTGGGTGGAGTTAAGAAACTGCAAAGGTAAAAAAGCCATTATGGGAATAATATATAGGCCTCCAAACAGTAGCCAAGATGTGGGGTTGAGATTGCAAAGGAAACTGGAAAAGGCATGTAATAAGGGTAATGACACAATTGTAATGGGCGACTTCAGTATGCAAGGGGATTGAGAAAATCAGGCAGATGTCAGATTCCAAGAGAGGGAATTTATTGAATGCTTATGAGATGGCTTCTTAGAGCAGCTTGTGCTTGAGCCTACTCGGGGAAAGGCTGTCTTAGATTGAGTGTTGCATAATAACCCAGACGTTATTAGGGAGTTTAATGTAAAGAAACCCTTGTTGTTCAGTTGTTACGTGGAGACTGACTCTTTGTGACCTCATGGACTCCTGCAAACCAAGCCTTCTTGTTGGAACGTAAACAAGTCCTGACGAAGGGTCTCGGCCTGAAACGTCGACTGCGCCTCTTCCTATAGATGCTGCTTGGCCTGCTGCGTTCACCAGCAACTTTGATGTGTGCTTCTTGTTGGAAACTGCCTCGCTAAGATTCCCCAAGGTCATACACATTGTCCGAGTAATATTATCTATCCATAGTAGTGTCTGTCGTCCTCTCCTCCTTTTACCTTCCGTTTAACTAACATGAGAGTCTTCTCCAAGGAATCCCATCTTCTCATGATGTGGCCAAAATATTTGAGCTTTTGTCTCATAATTAAGCCTCTTAGTGAGCAGTCTGGCTGTATTTCTTCAAGTATTGACTTGTTGGATCTTCATGCTGTCCAACGAACTCTTAACACTTTCCTCCAGCATCCAAGTTTAAAGGTGTCAATTCTTTGGTATTCAGCCTTACTAACAGTCCAGCTCTCACAGCCATTCATCACAATTGGAAATACCATAGATTTGACTATACGGATCTTCGTAGGCAATATTATGTCTCTGCTCTTCAGTATTTTATCTAAATTTGCCATTGCTGCTCTCCCCAGAAGTAAATGCCGTTTAATTTTGTGGTGGCAGTTACCACCTTTGGAAATCTTTCAACCGAGGAAGACAAAATACATCTTCCACTGCCTTTACATTTATTACCGTGGGCTTAGTAAGGCTGGTCTACATAATCTTGGTTTTCTTAATATTGAGCAACAAGCCAGCTTTTGCACTTTCTTCTTTCACTTTGATTAGAAGCTTCCTCAGATCCTCCTCACTTTCAGCCATTACAGTAGTACCGTCTGCATTTATGAGGTGGTTAATATTTCATCCGGCAGTTTTGAGTCCAACATTTGAATTCCGTAGACCAGCATTCCTCTTGATATGTTCAACATATAGATTAAATAAGTAGGGTGACAGTATGTCGTACTCCTTTCCCAATCTTGAACCAGTTAGTTGTACCGTGTTCAGTTCTAACTATTGCTTCTTGATCTTCGTACAAGTTTCTAATAAGGCAGATCAGATGTCCAGGTATCCCCATTTCTTTAAGGATTTGCCATAGCTTATTATGGTCCACACTGTTGAAGGCTTTAGAGTAGTCAATAAGACACAGATAAATACTTTCCTGGTATTCCCTGGATTTCTCCTTTATCCAGCATAGGTTAGCAATTTGGTCTCTGGTGCCTCTAACTCTTCTAAAACCAGTTTGTACATTTGGCAGTTCTCGTTCCATATATTGCTGGAGTCCTGTTGCATGATCTTCAGCATTACCTTGTTAGCATGTGAAATTAGTGAAATTGTTTGGTAATTTGAACATTCCTTTACATTTCCCTTCTTGGGAATTGGGATATCAACTGATCTTTTCCAGTCTAAAGGCCATTGTAGGGTTTTCCAGATCTGCTGGCAAATTGCATGAAACACCTTTAAAAGCTTTAAACAATTCAACTGGAATCCTGTCACATCCTGCAGCCTTATTATTGGCAATGTTTTCTATCACCCATTTGACTTCACTTTCCAGAATGTCCAGCTCTAGATTGATGAGGTAGTAATTACAGGTGTTTTCACTGTTGGGATCTTTCCTGTGCAATTCTTCTGTCTATTCCTGCCATCTCTTTTTGATGTCTTCTGCTCCTGTATGGTCCTTCCCTTCTTTGTCTTTTACTATACTCATTTTTGCATGAAATGTTCAGTTGATTTCTCTAATCTTTTTGAATAGATCTCTTGATTTTCCAATTCTGTTGGCTTCTTCAGCTTCTTTGCATTGCTCCTTTAAGTAAGTTTCCTTAACTTTCCTTGCTATCTGCTTGAACTTTCCATTCAGCTGGAGGTATTTGTTCCAATCTCCATCGGCCTTCACTTCTCTTTGCTGCTCAGCCACTTGTGGAGCCTCAGCAGAAATCCATTTTCCTTTCCTGGTCTTTTTGTTTGCAATATTCTTTTGTTGCCACCTCTTGTATAATGCTCCTTCCTTCTATCATAGTTCTCCTGGCTTTCTCTCTACCAGTTTTAATCCATCGAATCTGTTCTGCACCTCCATGGCGTATTCTTGAGGGATCCTATCGATATCAAACTTTGCTGGTACATTGGTTTTCCTGATGCTCTTCAGTTTCATTCTGAATATTGCGACAAGCAGCTCATAGTCTGAGCCACAATCTGCTCCTGATCATGTTTTAGCTGACTGTATAGAGCTCTTCCATCTCTGATTGCAAGGTATATAGTCAATCTAGTTTCGCTATTGACCGTCTGACGGTATCCATGTATAGAACTGCCTCTTAGGCTGTTGGAAGAGGGTATTTGACCAGAGAGTTAATTTGGCAAACTTCTACCAATGTCCTGCTTCATTCAGTACTCCAAGGCCAAAGTTGCCCGTTACTCCAGGTGTTCTGTGATTTCCAATTTTGGCATTCCAGTCTCCAATGATAAATGTAACATCCTTTTTTGGTGTCCTATCCAGGAGGTGCTACAGTTCTTCATAAAACTGGATAATTTCATCCTCTTTGGCATCTGTGGTTGGAGCATAAACTTGGATCACTGTGTGTTGAAAGGCTTGCCTTGAAGTCGTATTGCGATCGTTCTATCATTTTTTGGGGTTGTATCTGATCATCGATTCTAATATTCTTTTGACAATTAAAACCACTCCATTCTTTCTGCAGGTTTCCTGCCCACAGTAGAAGATCTGGTAATTGTCTGATGAAAAATGACCCATTTCAGTCCACTTTAGTTCGTTAATTCCCAATATACCAATGCTTAGACTTGCCACCTTGTTTTTGACCACATGGATCTTCTATTCCAGGTTCTAATGGTGTATCGATCTTTACCACATCTTTTCATTTCCAGGTATATTAACAGTTGGACGTCCTTTCAGCTTTAATCCAACCATGTCATTAGCTCTGGTACTACTCATACTTGTCCTCCATTCTTCCGCAGTAGCATGTAGAAACCATAGAAAAACTACAGCACAGAAACAGGCCCTTTGGCCCTTCTTGGCTGTGCCAAACCATTTTCTGCCTAGTCCCACTGACCTGCACATGGACCATATCCTTCCATACACTTCCCATCCATTATCTGTCCAATTTATTCTTAAATGCTAAAAAAAACAACCCGCATTTACCACCTCGTCTGGCAGCTCATTCCATACTCCCACCACTCTCTGTGTGAAGAAGCCCCCCACTAATGTTCCCTTTAAACTTTTCCCCCCTCACCCTTAACCGATGTCCTCTGGTTTTTTTCTCCCCTTGCCTCGGTGGAAAAAGCCGGATTGCATTCACTCTATCTATACCCATCATAATTTTATATACCTCTATCAAATCTCCCCTCATTCTTCTACGCTCCAGGGAATAAAGTCCTAACCTATTCAACCTTTCTCTGTAACTGAGTTTCTCAAGTCCTGGCAACATCCTTGTAAACCTTCTCTGCACTCTTTCAACCTTATTAATATCCTTCCTGTAATTTGCTGACCAAAACTGAACACAATACTCCAGATTCAGCCTCTCCAATGACTTTGGGCACCTTCAGACCTGCAGGGCTTATCTTCCAGTGTCTTTCTCATATATCTCCGGTTACTTTTATCCATAAGGTTTTCTTGGCAGATTACTGGAGCGGGTTGCCATTTCCTTCTCTGGTGGACCATATTTAACCTGACCTCTCTGCCATGACCGGTCCATCTTCAGCAGTTCTACATGGTATAGCTCGTAGCATCTCTGAGATGCACAAGCCCCCCCTCACCACGACAAGGCAGCAGTCCATGAGGAGGATAGGAACCCTCAGGAAGCACTGACGATATGACTGAATTCATACTGCAATTTGAGAGGGTGGAGTGCAAGTCACATGAATCACGGAGATATGAGGGAGGAGCTCGCACAGGTGGATTGCAGGAGGATTCTGGCAGGCTTGACAGCAGAGCAGGGGTGGCTGAAGTTTCTGAAAATAGTTCCCAAGGTGCAGTATAGATATGTCCCACAGAAGAAGTTGTTCTCAAATGACATGGGTAGGCAACTGTGGCTGTCAAGGAAAGTTAAGGACTGCATAAAAGCCAAGGGAAGGGCATATAAGGTAGCAAAAGTGAGTGGAAAGTTGGATGAATGGGAAGCTTTTAAAACCCCACAAAAGGCAAGTTAAAAAAAGCTATAAGAAGGGAAAAGATGACATATGAGGGCAGACTAGCTAATAATATAAAGCAGAATACCAAAAGTTTTGTCAGTTACATAAAGAGTAAAAGGGAAGTGAGGGTTGATATTGGATCACTGGAAAATGATGCTGGTGCAGTAGTAATGGAGGGACAAAGAAATGGCAGATGAACTGAATGAGGACTTTGCATCATTCTTCACTGTGGAAGACAGTAGCAGTGTGCCAGAGATCCGTGAGTGTCAGGGAGCAGGAGTGAGTGCTATTGCTATAACAAAGCAAAAACTGCGAGGCAAACTGAAAGCTCTTAGGGTGGATAAGTCACCTGGACCAGATGGACTGTATCCCAGAGTCCTGAGAGAGGTTACTGAAGAGATAACAGATGCATTGGTCGGGATCTTTCAAGAATCACTTGATCCTGGCATGGGCTCGCAGGACAGGAAGATTACAAATTAAAGATTACTCCACCCTTTAAGAAGGGAGGAAGGCAAAAGAAAGAAAATTATAGGCCAGTCAGCCTAATCTCAGTGGTTGGGAAAGTGCTAAAGTCCATTATTGAGGAGGAGATTTCATGGTATGTGGAGACTAATGATAAAATAAGTCAAAGTCAGCATGGTTTCTGTAAAGGGAAATCTTGCCTGACAAATCTGTTAAGAGTTCTTTGAGGAAGTACAAGCAGGATGCACAAAGGAGAGGCAGTGGATGTTATTTACTTGGATTTTCAGAAGGCATTTGATAAGGTGCCACACATGAGGCTCCTTAACAAGATAATCCTATGGCGTTACAGGAAAGGTACTGGCATGGATGGAGGAATGGCTGCCAGGCAGGAGGCAGGAAGTGGAAATAAAGGGGGCCTTTTCTGATTGGCCGCCAGTGACTAGTGGTGTTCATTAAGGGTCAATATTGGTACCACTACTTTTCACATTGTTTGTCAATGGTTTTGATAATGGAATTGATGGCTTTGTGGCAAAGTCTGCGGATGATACAAAGATAGGTGGTGGGGTAGATGGTGCTGAGGAAGCAATGCGATTGCAGCAGGACTTAAACATATTGGAAGAACAGCAAAAAGTGGCAGATAGAATACAATGTTGGGAAATATATATAATGCATTTTGGTAAAACGAACTATAATGTGGACTATTATCCAAATAGGGAGAGAGTTCAAACATCAGAGGTGCAGAGGGACTTGGGAGTCCTTGTGCAAGACTCCCAGAAGGTTAATTTCCAGGTTGAGTCTGTGGTGAAAGAAGGCAAATGCAATATTATCATTTATTTCAAGGGGCATAGAATATAAGAGCAAGCAGATAACGCTGAGGCTTTATAAGGTACTAGTCAGGCTGCACTTAGAGTACTGTCAACAGTTTTGGACCATATACTCAGAAAGGATGCGTTGTCATTGGGTATAGTCCAGAGGAGGTTCACAAGGATGATTCTGGGAATGAAGAGCATATGAGGAGCATCAGGCAGCTTTGAGCCTGTAGTCACTGGAACTTCGAAGAATGCGTGGGGATCTCATTGAAATCTACCGAATATTGAAAGGACTAAATAGGGTGGATGTGGAGAGGATGTTCCCTATGGTGGGGGTATCCAGAACTAGAGGGCAGGGCCTCAAAATTGAGGGGCAACCTTTTAGAACTGAGGTAAGAAGAATTCTTTTTTTAAGCCAGGAAGTGGTGAACCTGTGGAATGCTCTGCCACTGACTGCAGTGCAGGCCAAGTCCATGGGTATATTGAATTTAGAAGTTGATAGTTTCCTGATCGGTCAAGGCATCAAAGGATATGGCAAGAAGGTAGGTGTATAGGGTTGAGTGGGATCTGGGATCACCCAGGATGGAATGGTGGAGCAGACTTGATGGGCTGAATGGCCTATTTCTACTCCTATGTCTTATGGTCTTATCGTTTTAAAAGATTAACATGTTTGAACTTTAGTGTGATGTACTACAACTTGCCATTAATATTTTTATTTAGAGAAATATTGTAATTGAGTTAATGAAGACAATATAGATTTATTGTTGACTTGCTGAGATGAGAGATATTTCAAAAATTACCCTATCATCACCAAAGAGGGTTCATTGGCTATTTTTGGATACAGTCATTGACAACAGGCCCTGACCTGACCTACATGTAACAACAGCCTGGGGTTTTAATTAAACTACTTGGATAAACTGTCTGTACTTTCCAGATGTTACTGGCCACCGTGGAGGTAAATTCCACAAAGCTGATGAATTTAATGTAGGTGTTTTGAAGGGCATAATAGTTATAAATATAACCATTCTGTTGACTGTTTCAAGTCAAAGCCAAGGTTCTTTTCGTTCCTGTATCTCCAGCAAGCAACAGGTGCAAAATGTAATCTCCTCACAGACTTCCACTGCTATTTTGTGTCTTTCTATTGATAGATCGATTTCTTTCCCACTGTAAGTCAGTCAGTCAGTCAATGGGTGCCGTCCCAAATCCAGGGTTGGCAGCTATGCACCTCCATCTTCTTCGATCTTGCGACAGCACCGAATGCAGCCTCTCCTCCAGTTTGTTCTTGCTGGCCGCCTTGGCACCGCCCGCCGCCGCCCTGCCAAATTTGAGCCCGAGGCCGCGTCGGCCTCCAGCCGCAGCTTCGAGCTCGGCCCTTCCTTAGTCGGAGGCCTTGGGCAGGTCCAGGCACACTGTGCAGCGCCCAAGCTCATCATATCTGTTCTAACTGAGTGCATAGCATACGATTCATAGATACATGGTGAGGCTTTAATCTCTTCCACGGAAGATGGCCGTTGGCCCACAAGGAGCTCATCCACCCTTTGTCAGGTTTTGTTTTTTTTCAGTCCTGCTGGGTGTCCTCACACCCTCCTTACCACTGTAAATACAGATGACCATAATTTGCACAAGGTCTCATGAAATAAACCCCAGTAGAAGAGAAGAGTTGAAGATATTCTACTGGAGAACAACAGACAAATAATTGCATTTATTGCAATGCTGGCTAAAGTACAGGCCTTTTTCGCTTATTGCATATGTTACCTGATTAAATGATATTCTTCCATCTTTAGTTCTTCTTTTCTTTTTTTTTTCTTTTTTGATACAAATAATAGGAGATAAATTGTTACCCTTCAAACAGTAATTGTAAAGTCCAATATTGAAATTTGACAAAACTCCCAACCATATAAAACTAACAACGGATAATACAGATCAAAAAAAAACTTTAAAAAAAAACCTGAAAAAGAAAAAAAAACCAAAACCAAAAAAAAAACCCCGACCCAAAAGAAAGACAAAATTAATCAACTAAACTAAAAGACTTGGGCAAATCTAAAAACTTAAAAATGAAAAAGAAGAAAACCTTAGTGCCGACGACTCCACTCCCCTCCAACAACAATACAGAGAAATAGAATAGGTTTGGAAATAAAGGTATTACATTAAGTGAAAATGCTGAATGAATGGCCTCCAAGTTTTTTCAAACTTGATGGAAGGGTCATAAACTGCACTTCTAATTTTCTCCAAATTCAAACACAGCATAGTTTGTGAAAACCAATGAAATACCTTAGGAGGGTTAATCTCTTTCCAATTCAATAAAATAGACCTTCTGGCCATTAAAGTAAGAAATGCAATCATCCTTCGTGATGAAGAGGTTAAATTATTTAAATCTATCATTGGTAGCCCAAAAATAGCAGTAATTGGATGCGGTTGTAAGTCTATATTTAAAACCGTTGAAATATATCAAAAATATCTTTCCAATATTTCTGCAACAGGGGACATGACCAGAACATGTGGGTTAGAGAAGCTATCTCGGAATGACATCTGTCACATGTTGGATTAATATAAGAGTAATAACGAGATAGTTTATCTTTGGACATATGGGCCCTGTGCACTACTTTAAACTGTATCAACCTATGTTTAGCACATACAGAGGATGAATTCACGAACTGAAGAATTTTTTCCCATTTTTCAGTCGGTATATTAATCTCAAGTTCTCTTTCCCAGTCAGCTTTAATTTTATTCGAAGCATCAGGACATAAATTCAAAATTATATCATATATGATTGCTACAACACTTTTCTGAGAGAGATTTAAATCTAAAATTTTTTCCAAAATATCCGTTGGATATGGATGTGGGAAATTAGGGGAAACAGTAATTAAAAAGTTCCTAATCTGTAAATAACCATCTTTAGTTCTTCAAGTACCCACCTAATTCCACTCTAATAAATGCCTGGCCCCTGCTTCAATCATGCCTTGGTCTGACAAACAAGAAAACCTGCAGATGCTGGAAATCTGAGCAACACACACGAAATGCTGGAGGAACTCAACAGGCCAGGCAGCATCTATGGAAAAAAGTACAGTTGACATTTCGGGCCGAAACTCTGTCATGCCGAAGGGTTTTGGCCTGGCCCGCTGATTTCCTTCAGCATTGTGTGTGATGTCTTGTTCTGAACCCTTTTATATTTGCTTGGTCATTGTGGGGGCTAATTCTTCATTTGAATTCTGCGGAGATAAATTTTGTTTGTAAGAACTTTGCAACTGGAACAAGAGTTCTCTGAAACCGACAGAATTAGATCATATTGGATCATCTAATGCTGTTCCAGTTGCAGTCAATAAAATTACTTATCAAGCATTAGTGGTGAGTGCTGAAGCACACTGCCAGAGGTGGTGGTAGGGGCAGATACAACAGAGAAATTTAAGAGAATCTAAGATAGCCACATGGATAAAAGGAAAATAGAGGGCTGTACAGGAGGCAAGGGTTAGATTGATCTTGAAGGCCTTGGTGAGACCACACCTGGAGTATTGTGTGCAGTTTTGGTCCCCTAATCTGAGGAAAGACATCCTTGCCATAGAGGGAGTACAAAGAAGGTTCACCTGATTGATTCCTGGGATGGCAGGACTTTCATATGATGAAAGATTGGATCGACTAGGCTTATACTCTCCGGAATTTAGAAGATTGAGAGGCGATCTGATTGAGACGTATAAAATTCTAAAGGAATTGGACAGGCTAGATGCAGGAAGATTGTTCCTGGTGTTGGGGAAGTCCAGAACGAGAGGTCACAGTTTGAGGATAAAGGGGAAGCCTTTTAGGACTGAGATGAGGAAAAACTTCTTCACACAGAGAGTGGTGAATCTGTGGAATTCTCTGCCACAGGAAACAGTTGAGGCCAGTTCATTGGCTGTACTTAAGAGGGATCCCTTGTGGTTAAAGGGATCAGGGGGTATGGAGAGAAGGCAGGTACAGGGTTCTGAGTTGGATGATCAGCCATGATCGTACTGAATGGCGGTGCAGGCTTGAAGGGCCGAATGGCCTATCCACCTATTTTCTATGTTTCTATGTTTGAAAGAGGTTAAAAGATTAGCACAACATCTTGGGCTGAAGAGCCTATTCATTGTGTGTTTGGTAAACAGTATTATTTTATCAGGTGTTGCAGATGCAACTTACAGCACAACAGTAACTGGCATTTCCAGCCGACAGTAATCACCTTGTTAATCCCATGTTTTATGTTGATACATCTGATGGTTGAAGAATGCTGGATTCAACAGCCATGATGAAGATCCAATGATTTCCATTCGATCAGCAAACATCTAGCAATAGCTTTTTGACACCAAAATCTGCAAAGATAACTTGTGATAATAAGGACCTTGTAAAATGTTTGAGAGCAATTCACAGAAATGTTATGAGACCAAGATTGACCCTGATGCATACCAGGATATATGAAAGCGGACGACAGCGTAGTGGTTAGCACACCGCTTTACAGCACTGGCGATTGAGGTTCAGTTGCCACCACCGCCTGTAAGGAGTTTGTACGTTTTCCCCGTGACCGGGTGCTCTGGTTTCCTCCCACAGTCCAAAGACGTACTGGTTAGTAAGTAAGCTGATCATTGTAAGTTGTCCTGTGATCAGGTTTAAGATTAAATTGGGGGATTGTTGGGTGGTGTGGCCTCTTCCATGTTGTATGTCAATCAATCAATCAATAAAATCTACCTAAACAGCTAGATTTAAAGGAGTTTCTCTGTGGATGATAGAGAAGAAGACAGTGAGCAGATAAGGATGAAATTCCAGGTCTTTGGGGCAAGATAGTTTAAGGCATGGGTGAGCATTTAAAACTATGATGCGCAAGAAGCACAATTTGGAGAAGTACAAAAAAATTCAGAAGATTATGGGAATGGAGAAGGATGTAAAGAAATATTGATTAACACACAAAATTCTGCAGGAACTCAGCAGGTCAGGCAGCATCTATGGAAAAGAGTAAACAGTCGACATTTCAGGCCATGACCCATCATCAGGACTGTTGAGGTCACCATGTATGGATTTGCAGAGCAGAATGAAAATGTTAAAATTGCATTTTGCTTTATGTATGGACTGGAAACCAATGTAATCACCAACTTCCAGAGCGATGGATGAACAGATCATGATGCAGATTAAGATAACACACAGCAGAATCATGGTTGAGATCAAGTTTATGAAGGGGGAAGATGCAAGGGTCTTGGGCAAACCAGGTCGGTGTCTGATCACAAGAGAGAATTTGTTGAATACTTATGAGATGGCTTTTTGAGCAGTTTGTGCTCAAGCCCACTAGAAGAAAGGTCATCTTAGATTGGGTGTTGTGTAATAACCCTGATTTTATTAGTCAGCTTAATGTAAAGGAACTCTGATTGAATTCACACTGCAATTTGAGAGGGAGAAGCATACATAAGTCACATGTACTTATACTTTATTGTTGCCAAACAATTGATACTAGAATGTACAATCATCACAGCGATATTTGATTCTGTGCTTCCCACTCTCTGGATTACAAATATTAAATATTAAAAAAATAGTAAAAAAATTAGTAAATATTAAAAATTTGAATTATAAATCATAAATAGAAAATAGAAAAACGGAAAGTAAGGTAGTGCAAAAAAAAACGAGAGGCAGGTCCGGATATTTGGAGGGTACAGCCCAGATCCGGGTCAGGATCCGTTCAGCAGTCTTATCACAGTTGGAAAGAAGCTGTTCCCAAATCTGGTCGTATGAGTCTTCAAGCTCCTGAGCCTTCTCCCGGAGGGAAGAGGGACGAAAAGTGTGTTGGCTGGGTGGGTCGTGTTCTTGATTATCCTGGCAGCACTGCTCTGAAAGTGTGCGCTGTAAAGTGAGTCCAAGGCTGGAAGATTGGTCTGTATGATGTGCTGTGTTCACGATCTTCTGCAGCTTCTTTCGGTCTTGGACAGGACAACTTCCATACCAGGTTGTGATGCACCCTAGAAGAATGCTTTCTATGGTGCATCTATAAAAATTAGTGAGGGTTTTAGGGGACAGGCCAAATTTCTTTAGTTTTCTCAGGAAGCAAAGGCGCTGGTGGGCCTTCTTGGCAGTGAGCTCTGCTTGGTTGGACCAAGTCAGGTCATTTGTGATATTGACCCCGAGGAACTTAAAGCTTTTGACCTGTTCCACTTGCGCACCACCGATGTAAATTGGGTCGTGCGGTCCGCTACTCAGTATCGCCATGGAATAAAGGGAATTAAGGAGGCATGAGAGAGGAGTTTACCCACGTGGCTTGGAGGGGGATACTGGCCAGGGTGACGGCAGAACAGAGGTGGCTGAAGTTTCTGGGAATAGGTCACAGGACTCAGAATAGATATATCCCACAAAAGTTGTTGTTCTCAATTGGCAGGGCTAGGCAACAGCGGCTGACAAGGGCAGTTAAGGACTGCATAAAAGCCAAGGAAAGGGTATATAAGGTAGCAAAAGTGAGTGGGAAGTTGGATGATTGGGAAGCCTTTAAAATGCAAAAAAACGCAACTAAAAACGCTGTAAGAAGTGAAGAGGTGAAATATGAGGGCAAACTAGCCAATTATATAAATCAGGATACTAACATTTTTTTCAGTTATATAAAGAATAAAAGGGAGGTGAGAGTTGATATTGAACCACTGGAAAATGATGCTGGTGAGGTAGTAATGGGGGACAAAGAAATGGCAGATGAACTTAATACGTTCTTTGGTTCAGTCATTACTGTGGAAGACACTAGCTGTATGCCAGTGGTCCATGAGTACCAGGGAGCAGGACTGAGTGCCGTTGCTATAACAAACAAAAAAAGTGCTAGGCAAACTAAAAGGTGATAAGCTGGATGAGTCACCTGGACCAGATGGACTACATCCCAGAGTCCCGAGAGAGATTGCTGAAGAGATAACAGATGCATTGGTCATGATCTTTCAAGGATCACTTGATTCTGGCATGGTCCCAGAGGACTGGAAGATTGCAAATGTCACTCCACTCTTTAAGAAGGGAGGAAGCCGAAGGAAAGGAAATTATAGGCCAGTTAGTCTAACCTCAGTAGTTGGGAAAGTGTTGAAGTCCATTATTAAGGAGGATATTTCATGGTACTTGGAGACGAATGATAAAATAAGTCAAAGTCAGAGTGGTTTCTGTAAAGGGGAATTGTGCCTGACAAATCAGTTAGAATTCTTCGATGAAGTAGCAAGCAGGGTGGACAAAGGAGAGGCAGTGGATGTCATTTACTTGGATTTTCAGAAGGCATTTGATAAGGTGCCACACATGAGGTTGCTTAACAAGATAAAATCCTATGGCGTTACAAGAAAGTCACCGACATGGATAAAGGAATGGGTGACAGGCAGGATGCAGCAAGTGAGAATAAAGGGGGCCTTTTGTGGTTGGCTGCCAGTGACTTGTGCTGTTCTTCAGGGGTCAGTTTTGGGACTGCTACTTTTCACATTGTTTGTCAATGACTTAGATAGTGGAACTGATGGCTTTGTAGCACAGTTTGCAATTGATGTAAAGATAGGTGGAGGGGCAGGTAGTGCTGTGGAATCCCAGCAGGACTTAGACAAATTGGAAGAATGGGCAAAAAAGTGGCAGATGGGATATAGTGTTGGGAAATGTATGAGAACGTATTTTGGTAAAAGGAACAATAGTGCAGATTATTACCTAAATGGGAAAAAAATTCAAATGTCAGAGGTGCAAAGGGACTTAGGAGTCCTCGTGCAAGACTCCCAGAAGGTTAATTCACAGGTTGAATCTGTGGTACAGAAGGCAAATGCAATATTGGCATTTATTTCAAGGGGAATAAAATATAAAAACAAGGAGATAATTCTGAAGCTTTATAAACACTAGTCAGGATGCACTTGGAATATTGTCAACAATTTTTCCTGAAAAGATGCATTGTCATTGGAGAGAGTCCAGAGGAGGTTCATGAGGATGATCCCAGGAATGAAGGGGTTAACATGCAAGGATACTTTGGCAGCTTTGGGCCTGTACTCACTGGAATTTAGAGGAATGTGTGGGGATCCCATTGAAACTGACCGAATGTTGAAAGGACTAGATAAGGTGGACATGGAGAGGATGTTTCTTATGGTGGGGGTATCCAGAACTAGAGGGCACAACCTCAAAACTGAGAGGCAACCTCTTAGAACAGAATTAAGGAGGAATTCTTTTAGCCAGAGAGTGGTGAATCTGTGGAATATTCTGCCACAGACTGTGGTGGAGGCCAAGTCCATGTGTATATTCAAGGTGGAAGTTGATGAATTCCTGATTGGTTGGGGCATCAAGAGATATGGTGAGAGGGCAGGTGTATGGGGTAGAATGGGATGTGGGATCAGCCGTGATGAAATGGCGCTGCAGATTCAATGGGCTGAATGGCCTACTTCTGCTCCTATGTCTTATGGTCTTATAAACAATCAACAATGGAGCACCTTTGTCCAGAAGACAGTGAAACCAGTTTGAAGATTATGGTAGATGTACAGAGGCAGTAGCACACACATGGTGAATTGCAGAGGTGGAAACAGATGGGCAGGTTGAAAGAATGGATATGTGAATGGAATCTCATTGATGGATCAGGTAAGATCAATAATACAGACAAGAACTCTGAAAGGAATGAATTATGAACAATCAGAAAAACTCTTCATGCAAGACTGGACCTTTATCCCGGCCTCCATAATTCACAATCCACCTGGATATCTCCCTTTAGCCTCAACATTTCTGGTTGTTATTTGTCACTAAGTGCCTAAATGACATTGCCCATCTCAGCTTTACCACAGCACTTACTCACTCTGACCTGTCCTTTCTGAATCTGCAACATGTTGTCCACTGAGGACTAACCTCGGTAACATCATCAAACCTGACAATAAGGGCGGTGCTGTTGTGGTTTGGTGAGCTGGTCTCTATTTCACAGATACCTCCCTCTGGACTATGCCCCCACCACTAAGTGTCAGATCATTGTTAACTAAAAGCTCACTGGCTTCATTTCCTTCATAGTCTCCAGTTTTATGGTCATTCTATCCCACATAGCCCACCTTCAGCTCCTGTCCAAGATTCACAGGATCTGTGAGGACTGTGTATGTACACCCATCGTTTCAATATGCCTTTGCCCCATTCAGCATTTCTTCCTACCTTGACCCTATCCTTTCTCCCCCTGTCCGATCCCTTCCCATTTATGTTTGTAACACCATTCCATATGCAACTTCGACAGTTTCCAGCTAAGTATGAGGGTCCTTCAACTGTTCCTTGACCAAAGGCCCAGCTGGTTCCTCTCCACCAACTCACTTACTTGCCTGGCTAACCTCATGTAAAATTGAACAATTTATCATTCAATTTTACATATTTCTGAGTAGTGGACAATATTTTGGGCGTCCCCAGCATTCTCCTCTTGATTTCATGTCTCGGGAACAGTTCTGACCTACATTTTACTTCTTTTAGCACAATCCCTCATTTATTTTCTTTCTCTTTAACCTTCCTCATTCACCCATTGGCCAGCACCCCTGGCTTCACTGCATCTGTTCCCAGAATGAGGCTTTCCTTTCTAGGATAACAGAGATGTCCTCCTTCTTCAAAGAATGGGGTTTCTCTTCCTCCACTATTAATGCTGCCCTCACCCGTACCTCTTCCATTTCCTGGACATCGGCCCTCACCCCTTCCCACCACCTTAACAGGGATAGAGTTCCTCTTGTTACACCTACCATCCCATGAGCCTCTGCACCTTACATCATCATCAATGGGACCCTACCACCAAATACGTCTTTACCACCGCCCCCCCACCCTTCACTTTCCACAGGGATTGCTCCTTCCATGATTCTCTTGATAAGTCGTCTCTCCCCACTAATCTCCCTCCTGGCACTTATCCCTGCAAGCGACAGAAATGCTACACCTGCCTATTCACTTCCTCCCTCACAACCATTCGGGGCCCCAAACAGTCCTTCCAGGTGAGGCTGAACTTCACCTGCCAATCTGTCGGTGTCTGGCGTTCCCAGTGCAGCATCCTCTACATTAGTGAAACCTGATGCAGACTTGGGGACTAGTTTGTCAAGAACCTTTACTCCGTCCACAACAAGCAGGATTTCCTGGTGGCCAAGAATTTTCGTTCCAATCCACATTCTCATTCTAACATGACCTCCTCTACTACCACAATGAGGCCACTCTGAGGTGGAGGAGCAACACCTCATATTCCATTTGGGTAGCCTCCAACCTGATGGCATGAACATTGATATCTCCAACTTTTAGTAACTTTTCCCCTTCCCTCTTCTTCAGTTCCACAATCTTCCCCCTCCTTACCTCTTCTCTGCCACTTACCAGCCTATCACCTCTCCCTCCTTCCCTTCCTCCCATGGTTTACTCTCCTCTCCCATCAGATTCCTTCTTCTTGAGTCCTTTACCTTTTTCACCTATCACCTCCCAGCTTCTTACTTCATTCCCCCCCCCACCCACCTGACTTCACCTATCATCTACAAGAAAAAAATCTGCAGATACTGGAAATCCAAGGCACACACACACAAAATGCTGGAGGAACTCAGCAGGGCAGGCAACATCTATGGATATGAGTAAACAGTCAACGTATTGGGCCAAGACCATTTATTCTTTTCCATAAATGCTGCCTGGCCTGCTGAGTTCCTCCAGCATTTTGTGTGTGGGGGGGGCTTGGATTTCCAGCATCTGCAGATTTTTTCATCTTTTCTAGCTTTTTCTCATTCCCCCACCCCATACCTACTTATTCTGGCTTCTTCCTCCTGCCTTTCCGGTCCTGATAAAGTGTCTTGGCCTGAAATGGCAACTGTTTATTCATTTCCATCAACTGCTGCCCGACCTGCTGAGTTTCTCCAGCATTTTGTGCGTGTTGCTCTGGATATCTGCAGGATCCCTTGCGTCTTGGACAAGCAGTATAAATAGATTGTTTTGACAGTGCTCGCAAAACCACCATGCCAGTAAGAAGTTTAAGTTGCTTTCATTCCTGGCATCATGGTGTTAACGTTGCTAAATTGTGTTTTATGTAGCAGCCAGCTCATTGACCTTGTAAAATCATGTTCTGTACTTTTCCGGAAAATTGTGAATGTGACAAACTGCTACACTGGCTTGTACCCCAGCTGTATTTAGTACTTACAGCTGTAAGATTATATTTTTATAGGACTTTGGGCACTGATGCAGCTGGTAAAATAACAAGTGTCCTTGTCCTACTCAGGTCAGGCCTGGTTTCTGTGAATGGGCCTGCTGGCTTGGGAGTACAAATAAGAACAAAGAAAATGAAATTCATTAGAAAGGCTTAAGCTGGCTCCAAATAAGCAGGCAATGAAATAGTTGTAGGATATAAAAACATGGGGTTGTTTCGAAAGCAATTAACCTCAGCAGGAATGAAGCTTTGAAAAACCATATGGTCACACAAGGAAATATAGCTATTCATAAAAACAAGACTGTTTATTACAAATGATCTTAGATGGAATGCAATTTTGCATCAAAGAGATGATTTGTTATGATCAGACACCAACTGGGGCAGAGGTCTCATCTCAGGTTAATTAAGAAGTGAAAGTTAAATGTAGATTGGTCAAGAAAATGCTCATGTGTAACTTCAGAAGTGGATTATACAGGTCACATGCAACTATAACTGGAGTTTAATAATCGGTGACTTGATTTTAAGTCATCTTGGCACCCTGTCTCTGTGCCTTTCTTGCATATACTGTAATAAACCCATCTTGACTGATGGGTGATTAAGTTCCAAGACCTCAATTCTGGCATCCATCTTTGTTCAGATACAGCCAACTAAATGTCAACATCACTTTGAAAAATTAGCAGTTTGTTCTTCTCTTCTCCCTGTAGCTACTTCATTCCCATCCTACCGTGAAATTTATAACAAGCAATTAAATTGTAGGCACAAGAGATTCTGTAGATGCTGGAAATCCAGAGCAACACACACAAAATGCTACAAGAACTCAGCAAGTCAGGGAGTATCTATGGAAGTGAATAAACAGTCAACGTTTTGGACGGAGACCCTTCATCAGGACTGGAGAGAAAGGGGTCAGAAGCCAGAATAAAAAGGTGGAGTGAGGGGAAGTTGTACAAGCTGGCAGGTTATAGGTGAGCAGGACACACAAAATACTGAATGAGCTCAGCATTCATAGAAAAGAGTAAACAGTCAATATTTCAGGCTAAGACCCTTCATCGCCTAATAGATGAGACCAGGTGGGGGTGGGGGAAGGTAAGTGGGGGAGGGAGGGAAGAAAGAAGCTGGGAAGGGAGGGGTGGAAGAGATAAAGGGCTGAAGAAGAAGGAATCTAAAGGGAGAGGACACTGGACTGTGGAAGGAAAGGAAAGAGCAGGGGAACCTGCAGTAGGTGATGGACAAACGAGAAGGGGTGGGAAGGGAAGCAAAACGACAAATGGAAAAGAAAAGGGAAAGGGTGGGAGGGCTGAGAAGTTGGAGAAACAGATATTTATGCCATCTGGCTGGAGGCTACATCAGACAGAATAAGAGGTGCTGCCCCTCCAACCTGAGTTTGAATTAGAACAACGATTTTGGGCACAAGGCAGAAATGTGGAAGTGGGGATTTGGGAAACTATTGTATTTTCATCCCTCAATCTTTTCTGCCTTCGGTTCGTTTAAGCTTTATACAATAAATATACAGACATTGCTTTCTTTAGAATCAATCCAGTAGTACCTTTTCTTGGGTTTCTCCTTGGAGCTTCAGTAGTTAAACTTTATCACACGGTGGTAAACGCCCCGACCGGTACGCCTACTTTCAAAAGGAAAATGACCATATTTGAGAACCGGGCGTTAGCCACCTCACTAACGTAAAAGCCCAATCAAAGAGCGACGCGAGTTACTTGAACGCAGTGAAGGGGAATTCTCTTTAAATGAAGGAGTTAGCATGGTGATCAAAGGTGCGGAGATTGAAGCTGGGCGAGAAACCAGCTGACGCCCCGAGAAGGAGACTTCAGAAATCTGCACAGGTGAGAGCACAGATCCGATACAATATGCAGAGAGCTGTGAAAAGCTGTGAGTAAAAGGCCCAAAACACCCGTGTTACAGAAAATTCGAGTGAAAAACATGCGAGAAAATAATCATAAACTGGGTGGTGAAGATTCCGGTGAGGGAGAGGAGGGAGTGGGATAGAGATGATAAAAAGAAAATGTTGATGATTCAATGAGCAACTTAATTAGGAACTTTGCTTAAAGGACTCTGAACAATCCCTTGGACCTGTGACAAGAGAGTTAAGATACTACACCCACCATCAGTTCTTTAGTAAAGCACAGTGCATGCAGATTTTTCGTAATGTTGCGAACGAATGCAGATCAAAGAGGCTGGGGTTTAATAGCCCGTCTTAAAGATTAGCTTTTTACTACGAAACAGCGCCAGTACAACGATTTCTTCAACATGTCTTGCAAGGTAAGGGAGGGGCAGTGAGCCCTGTTCGCTTCTCTTGATCGGTATTTAGTGACTCATGCTGAGGTATGGGTGTGTCAAGATATCAGATTTGGGGTTGGCTGTGCATCTTCGCCCGGGGTTGTATTTATAGCACATTAAAGCAAACTGGCTTCACCAATTTTTTATTCACATGACAGACTACATTCTTTTCGCTTGTCTTTAGATTATATAATTGACACAATTTTCTATCTAAAACGCACATAATGTGGTTTGCTGGTTTGATTGGCAACATACAACAAAACTCTGAACAACTATCCAACTATTTGGAAATGCCAATGGTTTTGGTGTTTGGCTTAGCAAGCCATGGTTGCCGTTCTCACTCTTTGCTTTCCTGAGTTCCAGTTGTTTCGCTCCCTTGAAATTTAGCTGGTTAACCGGAAAAACAAGTGGTGAGTTAGAAGTATTGGGGTACTAATAGAAATACTATTCTATAATCTGGTAAACCTTCCAGCCTCGATGTAGTTTTGAATGTGCTTGGACAATTAAAGTTTAGCTGCATTGATTGAGTTTTACAAACTGCACTGGTAAAATATATCTTGTTGCCATCCATCTTGCCGCCTGAAGGTACAGTGGAAGACATTGATGTGCTTTGAGGGTTTAATGTTTTGCTGTCATTCACTCTTCGGGGGTTTTCTTCTGTTTTGTGGATGTCTGTGAAGAGTAAGTATTTTAAGTTGTATCCTGTAGGCATTCTCTGATATTAAGTGGAACCATTGCTTTGCAGAAATGAAATTTTAGTGTAAAAATCTTGGAGTATACAGTGTTACTGAAGTTTGAATTGCTGAAGGAAAATAAGTGCTTAAAAAGTTGAAGAAGAATTGATGCTGATTCAAACAAGTTCCATAAATTTGTGTTGTAATATCCTTAATTGTATTTATTTCAACCTGTATTTAAACTTTGAAAGAATCTTGTATTTATGGTAGTGACAGTTTGGAACCCTTTAAAAAATTTATCAGTTCACATTCAAGAAGCAAGCTGTCTGCTTTTTTTCCCTGTCTTGAATTGAATTCACAGAATTCAGAGCTTATATTGCTATATTGAGATAGGCAATATAAGCTCAGATGAATTCTGTAAATCGTTGACGTTCTTGCTGATTTCTTCCATCTGTGTATCAGTATCCCTTTTGACTGTTGCCTATCACTTGCTCACTAGAGATGAGTCAAGGGATGAATTAGTTGCCATCTCTCACAGCCACCTCTTTCTTAAGGAACTGAGTTTTGTATTAGAAGTTAGCTAATCAGTCTGAATTATAATAGGTAGTAGTAAAAGTTATCCCATGCTTTTAGTTGAATGTGGCAGAGTCTCTTGGGGAAAAATATTGATATGATGGGCTGCTCTGTTTTTTAAAAAAAAAATCAGAAGATGGAGGGTGTATACTTGCTGTCTGTGCTAGTTTTAAAGATATACTGGTAGAAGAGTGCACTTTTGCAACAGTTGCTGGAAAACTGGCACACCCAGTGAAATTATTTTTGCATTGATAGTGATAAACGTTTATGCAACTGACCTCACCTTTTTTAAAAGATGCACACACATACATTCTTTTTGACTGCACTAATACGTATAATGAAGATCTTGAATGTTTGCTATTTAGCATATCAGCCTTGCTTGCTTGCCAGAGTTCTGCACCAATCTCATGTCATAGGAGTGAGGTGTGCAGTGAAACTTGGAGTAATGGAAGTAGTACTGCAGCTTCTTAATATGCTGTTTGCAGTGACTTACACATGGTTCTAGCATGCTTTCCTAGCCTGCAACACTGGAAGCTCATACATATCAATTCTCGTTTCCTAAATATCAATATTTGGGCAATTACAAACCTTACTCCCACCTTCTTTTCCTCGTAAATGATGTCACCCCTCCCTTTTTCTATCCTACCCGCCTGTGTTTCATGGTTGTGAACAACCCACAGTGACACTATAAATCACTGGAGAAATGTCTTGCAAATGAATTGACAACAAAGGAGAACCTCAGTTAGCATCCTTTCAGGCTAACATCTCCAGCAACAAGGATCTGATCACATTTGGTCAGCTATGACTTACTTGTAGACTATATAACCCGTATACCAAACGCTCAACATCTCTATCAGAGGATGTGATTTCTAAGATGACATAGAGAATGCTTTAAGGGCATTCTCAAAACACATTGAGAGGGTAGAGAATTGTGGATGGGGAGGGAAGAAATTGAAATACTCTCACTGATTCATGGAGTGTGATTGCTCAGAGTGGTGGAGTGTCCAGGAAGGCATGGAGATCTTTAGTCTTGATGCCAGGAGAATGTGCAGACATCAGGAGGAGTGCACAATTTCCCAAGCTATCTGCCTACATGCCTGGCCCATCTCTGATAAAGTATAGTGATTCACCTCAGAGAAAGCAAATCAGGTTCAGCACAGAAGGATTACCTCAAAAAAAAAAGACAAATTTGAACCACCAAGGAAATGGGAAAACAATATAGAAAATTTTGTGAATTCTTCTTGAGATGCCAGTTCTATTTTTCAATTTATTTGTTGAATAAGACTTTGGAAATTCCCTCTACTTGGATCCTCTTATGATGTTGCAGATTTTTTTCTTAAACTGATTTGGAGGTCAAATGTGAAATCAAGGATATACTCTCCATTACTGATGTTGGACAAGTTAGAGAGGGTGGAACAGCTAAGCACATTGGGGGACTGTACCAAGCTGATAGAGTTACAAAATAAGAGGTTAGTCATTTAAAAAAAAAGTATACAATAATTTATTCTCACAGAAGATAATGAATTGCTGGAATTTTGTGCCACAGAAGGTGGTGAGGCTAGATCATTAGAAATATTTAGGATGGAGACAGATAAATGTTTGACTGATTCAAGAATTGATGGCACAAAATGAGTCCAGCATCGATCAGCCATGATCATATTGGAAAGTGGGTCAAAGATATGGGCCTTGATAGTCTCCTCCTCTCCTATTTTCCCGTGTTCTTGCGAGGTAGTTGGTTGCCTTCAGGCTTCATATAGAAGCTTGGACTGAACTTTCATTCTTCTATTTTTGCTAACAATCTGAGCATAAATGATAAAAAGAAGTGCCAGTAATTGGTCTGGATGTCACTTGGAGTAAAGATGTAAAAGCTGGAAGGAACCATTGCAGGTTGGGTTTTGTGATGATGGTTGACTTGATAAGAATGGAAATGGACAAGTATGGAGACATTGGAGGAGGATGGTGTAGTCAGCTGTATCTAAGGCTTCAAGCAGGTAAGGATGGCTAAGGAATGTGAATTACTTTTAACACTGAATGTCATTAGTAATTTTGGTCATAGTTTCTGTATTTTGCCAGGTTACAGAAATTTCCAGGTAAGGTATGGAATTCTAGTTAAGATGCACATCAATTATAGGAGGGTGCCACATTATAGAGGACCTTGGAGAGGGAAGAAAGGTTCGAACTGGTGTGGTAGTTTGCAGAAGACGATGTAGGTTGTGGCTTTTGAGGAAGGACCAATGATTGAAAACTCCATAGATTATCCACCCTTTCCTTCTAATCTCAGCTAATCTCAATGCTTATCTGAATACTTCACGGTTGAATACCTTGTCTTGGTGTGAGCAGACTGACCTGATCCACCTCCAGCTGTATAGTAATGAGTCAATACTCACTGAGTCCAATCCTAGACGCTTGCAGAATTCATTGCACGGTTAGCAGTATACATTGTTCCCTGTACTGAGAAAGCCAGATGCTTCCAACCTGGTTACTTGCTCACAAGAATGCAGAGCAACTGAGAAGTCCTGTATAAGTGCGTTAACAAATTAGAAATAGCACAACCAAGTATTAGGGTGATACAGAGGCCATTCTGCAATACAGCAAAGTGTTCATATGAAGAAAAAGATAGTAGAATAGAGAACTTTCTGTAAGCTTACAAATGCATTTGTAAATGTGTGTATCCATAGTACACTATTTCTGGTGAGTTTGAACCATTGAATTGGTTTTTGTTAACATATTGTTGAAATTTGGGTACATTGAGTGAAAATGGAATTGTTGTTTATTAGACATTATACTGGTAGTTTGAGCTGAGAAATATGTACTGGTATTTTGGTTTTAGCATAGGAGGAAATCTTTCTTTTACTCTGCAATGATTGTATTAGAGTTTCTGTTCAAGTCGTAGACCTTCCTGATATGTGCCAATGCTACTGAAGACTCAGGTTAGTATGGAAGTGACGATAACCTAACAACAGCTAAAACAATTGGATATGCTTTTGCATTTGTTTTTTTATGGTACAAGGGCCTGAGTAATTATACTTTGGGATTGCTAATGGACTCGCTTGTTAAGAATGGGAGTACAATGAGAATAGATTGAAATAAATTGAAACAACATGAAAACATTAATCATCTTTCAGTAAATAATTTATAGACCAAGCAGTTCTCCTAAAGATCTGGTGAAAAGTGGTGGGACAGGAGTGAGGTGGCAGCATAGTTACTCACTGCCCTTTACATTGCTGGTGTTTAGGGCAGCAATGAAGGTCCTCCATATCTGGTGGTTTTCAGTGCTTCCTTCATCATGTCAGTAGCTTCCTTTTGGTTTTCATTACTGTCAGTATTGCAAGTCCCAGCTAGAGACTCAGGAATATCATTGCACCCAGATGCGGAAATATTCTTCCTTGCTGTTTTGATAACAATTATTTTTTGACTAGTCGGGGTTGTTGACCCTGAGCTAAACCCCCAAACCTGGAGGACCAGTAGATGACTCTTAGTTTGGCCTCTACCCTTTGACCTGTGTGGCAAGGGTGACCCTACCAAGCGCCAAAGCATAAAGCCCTCACTCCAGCCAACGCAACTCTCTGGGTCATTGAGCTATTGCAAGCCTCCAAACCCAATGACAAGGTTGTGGTTTTCTTGGAGGTTTAGCATAATGACCATGAGAGAATACAGTAGTATAAGCTCAGCCAAGTTAAGTGTCCAGGATCATGTGCTGGGGTCACCATACCTCTGGCATGAAAGTGTCCCATGCTTGCTTCAGCTGCCTTAAGGAATTTTGAGTGTGCATAATTTTGTATTGAAGGGGTTCATTTAACCAGTAATTAAAAATTAAAATAAAACTACAATGCTAGTGACCGAAAACAAAAAAAAAATGCTGGAAACATTTTGGCAGGTGAGACAGCATTTGAGGAAAGAGAAACAAGTTTAACTTTTCGTGGCAAGTACTGGGAAAGGGAAAAACCTGGTTGAAGATCGCTCATTTGTCTAGTAAATGAAATCAAAACAGGCTTTGTGATGCCTTCTCCCTGTTTTCTCAGCTTACTTGGTGACTGAAGGGTTAAGAAAAAGGAAAAAATAATATTAAGTGTTAATTCCATGTCCTTGTTGAAAGCATTTCACTTTAGATGCGTGAAATGAGTTGTAACCTGAATTGTAAAGCTTTGTTTGAGGTTGCTGCAGTCTGGGTGTGGCAGATCCACCCAGACCACACCGAAACAGGCAGGTTTAATTGGTTTGCTGCTCTGAAATAGGATACCATGTATTTAACACATTTAAAACACTCAAAGCGAAGCTCTACTCTGGGACTGAGAGACACACTGGCTAGGTGAACTATGCAGTCTCCAAAGTAAGATGCTGCCAGATCAGCTGAGCATTTCTTGTATTTCTATTCTATTTCAGATTTTGTGCGCGTGAGTTTCCGTTTGTGTTTGTGGAACACTTAGTATTGAAATTTTTTTTTAAATGGACTGACCCTTGTTAAACTACAGAAGAGCTTGCATCTTTAGCTTATCGGTGGTTTCAGAACCGGATTTTTTTGAACTATTCGTGGAGAGAGTCCCAAGCACTCAGAAAGCAACATAATGTGTCTTTACAAAGGGTGAGGGTCCAAATTCAAATATTACTTTAAGACTTTAGCCTGAACCCAGACCTTGCTGGCATGAAGCCAATGGCAGTTTATGATGGAGTCTTGATGACTTCCCCTAAATTGCAGCATTCAATCTGCTGAGCTGGAACAGAAAGTACGAAAGCATCTGAGTTTGTTCCAGTGCCTTGGCTGGGGCTGAGCAGGGTAGGCATGTATTTGAAGCATTGGAAGACACCAGAAATCTCTAGGTTAAAACCTGAAAATTTTTAGAGCACTGTTTTCTGTAAACGTATGCTTTACTCATGGAGTAGAAACATCTCAATTTATTTTAAATTTAATAATTGTCAACACTGTAAAGCTAATGCTATGTTGTGCAACCCACAGAATGCTGGAGGAACTCAGCAGGTCAGGCAGCATCTATGGAAATGAATAAGCAATTGATGTTTTGGGCCGAGACCCTTCACCAGCACTGGAAAGGAAGTGGGAAGGTGCCAGAATAAAAAGGTGGGGAGAGGGGAAGGAGGACTAGCCGGAAAGTGATAGTGAAGTCAGGGCATAGGAAAGGTAAAGGGCTGGAGAAGAAAGAATCTGATAGGAGAGGAGAGTGGACCATAAGGGAAGGAGGGGCAGCAGATGGAGGAGATAGGCAGGTGAGGAGAAGAGGTAAGAGGCTAGAGTGGGGAACAGAAGAAGAGGGAAGGGGATGGGGAGAAGAAATTTTCATGAAGGAGAAATTGATGTTCATGCCATCAGATTGGAGGCTACTTATCCAGAAATATGGGATGTTGCTTCTCCACCCTGAGAGTGGCCTCACTGTGGCAAAAGAGGAGGCCATGGATTGACATGTTGGGACGGGAATGGTGATGGGAATTAAAATGGTTGGCTACCAGGAAATTCCGCTTTTGGCGGATGGAACTGGGGTGCTGGACAAAGCAGTCCCCCAGTTTACCTCTGGTCTCTGCAGTGTAGGGGAGGCTATATCTGGAGCACCAGGTACAATAAACAACCCCAACAGATCTTCAGGTGAAGTGTTGCCTCCCCTGGAAGGACTATTTGGGGCCCTGAATGGAGGTCAGGGTGGAGGTGAATGGGCAGGTGTAGCATTTCTGACACTTTCAGGGAGGGAGATTAGTGGGATTAGGGATGAATGGACAAGGGAATGGTGGAGGGAGCAAGCCTGGCAGAAAATGGAGAGGGATGGTGGGGATGGTAAAGATGTGTTTGGTGATAGGATCCTATTGTAGAGAATGATGTGGGCGCTCATGTGGTGGTAGGGGATGACAAGAGAAACTTTATCCCTGTTAAGGCGGCAGGAAGATGGGGAAAGGGCAGATGTCTAGAAAATGGTGGAGGTAGGGGCGAGAGCAATAGTGGAGGAAGGGAAACCTCGTTCTTAGAAGGAGTACATCTCTGATGTTCTAGAAAGGAAGGCCTTGTCCTGGAAGTGGATGTGGTGGAGATGAAGGAACCGAGAATAGGGAATAACTCTGCAGGAGACAGACTTGGAAGAGGTACAGTCAAGATAGCCATGGGAATCAGTAGGATTATAAAAGGTATCAGTAGGCAGTTTGTCTCCAGAGATAGACTTGGAGGGATGGATTGGCATTTTGAGCTGGTACTTTTGGCTTTGATGTAGGTCAATTCTGTAATTCCTGAATGATATATTTGTGCTTTGTTTTCTATTCAAATATAGTCATTACATTTTGACGTAATACTTGTAACTAAGTTCTGATTATTATTCTTTCTTTCAATATAGATTCTGAGTGAAGAGTTACTCTTCTTAATGATACAGACTCTGAAATGGCACTACCAAAGTCTTGTGCAACCGTAGCTGCTAATGATATGCAAGCAAACGGCGATGCTGTCACTTCTCGGGACACACTCAATATTAAGATCCAAGTGCCCGGGAGTGACATTGTTGACCTTCAGGTAAGTTACTTTCTTCTCGATGGAAATTCAGTGTGTTTTTGTTTTGGCAGCCTTTTAACTAGAAAATAAAAAAGGTCCCAGTGTACTTCAGAGTTGTAACCAGTAAAAAGGAAATAAAGATATTTGAAGCAGTCAGCAAAAGATTAGTTGTAATATTTTATATTTGAAGCATTAAGATATCAGCAGCCAGATATTGGATGTGTGCTCAATAGGATATAGGCAGCAAAACTTTGAATGAAAGGATGTATTGGGAGAGGAACACTAAAAAATATGGTCTAGAAGTGGATAAATGTTTCAACCACAGATGAGCATTTTGGAAAATCTAAATCCATCCAAATCAGAGTAAGTCTCACTTAATCTGGCCACTGGAGAAGTCCTATCAAAAATTGTGGATTTACTTTGTAACTATAATTATTAAAATTTGCATGAATGCCCAATTATTTTAAGCTATTTGCTTAGAGATAGTTTGATGTAGGAGTTGGTTTCACCCAGTGTAATGCAGTATAAATTTTGTTCTTTCTGTAGTTATCTTCTCAGGAAATGGTCCAGGAGATTATCCGGGTTCTGACGGACCGTGAGGACACATGCCATCGAACCTGCTTCTCACTTCAGTATGATGGCAACATTTTGGATAACTTTGTAGAATTGAGAAGTATTGAAGGACTGAAGAATGGATCTATCGTTCGAGTGGTTGAAGGTAAACGGTGGCACTTTGTTGAAAATCTAAACAAAGCAGCAAGATTTTTCAATGTCTTGTTTGATACTTGTATGCTGGGGTTACAAATCCATAATTCCTTGAAAGTGGTGTCAAAGGTAGAGAAGGTTGTAAAGAGAGCCTTTGGCTCATCGGCCCTCACAAATCAAAGTACTGAGTACAGAAGTTGGGATTAGCTATCTTCTCATCCTGTGGTCAACAGAAACATAAGATCTCCAAAGGGGCCACAGCTGGCTCCTCTGTTGCTTCTCAAAGCACCCAGGGGTAGATCTCTTTCCAAACCCTGGGGTTTATGAACCCTAATGACATTATGAACGTTATCAAGGTCTCTTCCTCCTTAATGCTGACCTGCTTCAGACCATACATTTACTACTCCTTCAACTCATGATCTTAGGTCTTTCTCTTTGGTCGATACAGGTAGGAGGTATAGGAGGTGTTCTCTGGTTCCACACATAAATTACCCCTTTGGTCCCAAAGGACACCCACTCTTCTGCTCCCTCCCTCTTGTTCCTGATATGCTCATAGATTGTTCTAGGATTTTTCTTAGCCTTGCTTGCCAAAAATATTTCTTGACCCCCTTTTGCCCTTGTACTTTCATTCTTAAGTTCTCTTCTATACACTCTACACTTCTTAAGAGACCCCTGGTTGCCTACATCTGCCTTGTGTTTGCTTTTAGTTCCTGAATCATTGTCTGTCATTCTTACCAGTAGACGTTGGCTTTGAACTCTCACAAACTTTCTTTTAAAATACGCCCACTTGTCAGCTGTCACTTTACAAACATCTGTGCCCAACTTGCTTCTCCCAGGTCCTCTTCTTTTGTAATAGAACCTTAGCAGTTTTGGTGAAACAGCACGCTGGATTTTCAATAATCTTTCTCTTTATTACTTTATATATATTTTCTGTTTTGAATTTTACCCCTGTAGGTGTCCTTTGGGTATGTGGTTGAAGTTACTATTTTTCTCAATTTTTTTTTCAGAACCATACACTATCCGAGAAGCTCGACTTCACATCCGTCACATTCAGGATCTGTTGAAGAGTTTGGACTCTGGCGATGCCTATAATGGCATTGAGTGTAACTCGCTCTCCTTCTTGAGTAATGTCTATGAAGGGGATGCTGGAGGTATGATTTGCACAAATATTATTGGGGGGAAAAAAGCGGGGAAGCGAAGCTTCAGTTTGATTTGTAGATTGAAAGTCATTGAAATTAAGGGCCACGTATACCTTGATTTTGTGACTTCAGGCAGCTTTTGGTAGGTGCGTAGGGCCTCAGCATTAGGTTGGAAACTAAATTACAGTATTGCTTGATTTGTTAAAGTTGTGTTTTGTTTGTGTGGTATTACTTGCTGCCTGTCATAAGACCATAAGACAAAGGAGCAGAAGCTGGCCATTCGGCCCGTCGAGTCTGCTCCACCATTTTATCATGAGCTGATCCATTCTCCCATTTAGTCCCACTCCCCCACCTTCTCACCATAACCTTTGATGCCCTGGCTACTCAGATACCTATCAATCTCTGCCTTAAATACACCCAGTGACTTGGCCTCCACTGCTGCCCGTGGCAACAAATTCCATAGATTCACCACCCTCTGGCTAAAAAAATTTCTTCGCATTTCTGTTCTGAATGGGCGCCCTTCAATCCTTAAGTCATGCCCTCTTGTACTAGACTCCCCCATCATGGGAAACAACTTTGCCACATCCACTCTGTCCATGCCTTTCAACATTCAAAATGTTTCTATGAGGTCTCCCCCCATTCTTCTAAGCTCCAAGGAATACAGTCCAAGAGTGGACAAACGTTCCTCATACGTTCCCGGAATCATTCTAGTGAATCTTCTCTGTACCCTCTCCAACGTCAGCATGTCCTTTCTTAAATAAGGAGACCAAAACTGCCCACAGTACTCCATGAGGTCTCACCAGCGCCTTATAGAGCCTCAACATCACATCCCTGCTCCTATACTTTATTCC
Organism: Mobula hypostoma; assembly: GCF_963921235.1. Lineage (NCBI taxonomy): Eukaryota > Metazoa > Chordata > Chondrichthyes > Myliobatiformes > Myliobatidae > Mobula > Mobula hypostoma. The sequence goes on along the minus strand of NC_086123.1, from coordinate 29,425,830 downwards.
TCTAGAAATGAATGCCAACATTGCATACGCCACCTTCACCGCCGACTCAACCAGGAGGTTAACCTTAAGAGTATCCTGTACGAGGACTCCCAAGTCCCGTTGCATCTCAGAACTTTGAATTCTCTCCCCATTTAAATAATAGTCTGCCCGTTTATGCTGCTAGTGTTTAGGGCAGCAGTGATGGTCGTCCTTCTCTGTCTGTCCATAGTGCCCACGCTGCACAGAAGGGTTCTTCATTGCTGTTTCCATAGCAATTTCTTTTTGACCAGTCAGGGTTGTTAGCCCTGAGTTGAACTCCCCCCCCCCCCCCCACCCCTCCACCCAAACCTGGAGGACCAGTAGGCCATTCTTAATCTGGCCTGTACTCTTTGACCTGTTTGGAATGGGTGGTCCTACCAAGAACCAAAGCATAAAGCCCTGACCCCAGTCAACATAGCTCTCCGGGTCACTGAGGCACACAAGCCTCTAAACACTATGGCAAGGGTGTGTGGTATAGTTATCCTTTTATACTGAAAGTGAGGTATCGGAGAGGTGACAAACACATTAGCCTTATTAGTAAATTGTGATGAAGTTGGAAACTTGTGAGACGAATGATAAGTTCTACTGATATTCTGCAGAACTAAACATAAATTAAATAGGATGAATTTCATTTGTGTTCTGTGCCCCAATTTCAGGTTTTTATTCTTTTTAAAGAAATATGACAAGGTAATGGCTCCTGAGGAGGAGGTTAGAAAGAAAAAAATCATTTTTGTTCTCTAGAAACAGCTGCACCTGGAAAGAGGAAAAGGCGCTCTGGTTCTGATCAACCACTTGACACCGTTGAATGCTCCCCTCCAGAATATATTTTGCCAGGATCCAAAGATCGACCCCTATCGCTTCTCCAACCAATAACCACAGACAACAAGGTACATAGTAAGGAAATTATTTCATCTGCAATAGAGTGATGAATGCAATCATTGTGTTGGCATGTTATTTTCCCTCTTGATTTTGAAGAAACTTGCATTGTGAAATCTCTGGTTGGGCAAAGTTGTGGTCTGGCAGGTTGTGATGTTTTGGGAACACGGCTGCCACAAGTAAGTGTTTGCGCAACAATTTCCTCTGAGAGTTCCCTTAAATTTTGACTTGCTTCTGTCTTACTGTATATTGGTAATAAATGTCTTTATTTTTGAGACTATTTTAGTTAGCAGACACACCAATTCTGCTTGCAATATCAATACACAATAGTTACCAGAAAGCCGAAGTAAAAACAAAATACTGAAAATGTTTCAGATGCTACTTTCTTTATCCTCAGATGCTGCCTGACTTCCTGAGTATTTTCTGCATTTTCTCTTTATTTTTGATTCTAATTATTTTCCTATTTTTACGGGCTTTTTTCTGCCTCTGGGTTCAATGTGGAAGTGGCTAATGGAAATCCTCTCTGTAGCATCTGCAGTGCCTGAAGTCTCTCATGATGAGCGGTTGGAACCCTCCACCTGGTAACCGTAAAATGCGTGGAGACCTTATGTATCTTAACATCGTTACCATGGAGGATCGTCATGTCAGCGTCACCGCGTCCACGCGAGGATTCTATATCAATCAGTGAGTTTAAACTTTAATGAATGTGTTTCTTCAGCAAGAATCTTGAGCCAATGGGACTTTGGATGATTTAATTGTCAGTGTTCTATTAAATATAGAAAGTACATTTGAATACAATGTGAAAATTATGGAATAGGTACATGAATTGGTATTAGTGCTAAGTAGCAGATTTATATAAAAGCAATGGGAAACAATTCAAACGGTTGATTCTGGAATCTGGAGTATAAACAGGAAGTCAGCCAGGGAAGGCAGCGTCTGTGGCAAAAATAGTTAAAGAGTTTTGGGGTGCTGCCACAAAATGGTGCTGGTGGGAGGAGTGAATCTTAAGACAGGAAAAAAAAATGGAGATTGGTTAAGGCAGATCAGGTGATAAGGAACATGAGGCTTGACTGCAAATGAGGTATTTTAAAGAAATGAGGTGAAAATTAGGTGGGTGGGGTGGAGATAGGTCTTAACCAAAGGAAATGTAAGGCACTCCTTCCCTCTACTAGCCTGCAGGTCACCCTTCTGTAAGGTGTATCACCTGCTTATTCCTCTAATCAGGGTCACACAATGCCATGGGAGCAGGTGGTGGATGGTCGCGTGAGCAGCTGGTGCATGTCACAAGTCCTGGTTATGTGGCCTCTGACACCAGGCAGACAATCTCTGAGAGTATTGATAATGGCTGGGGTCACCCGTCTTGTAAAGACACCACCTGGAAGAAGTCAATAGCAAACCACTTCTGTAGAAAAAATTTGCCAAGAACAATCGTGGTCCTAATCACCCATGCCATAAGACATGACACAATGAATGAATGAGATGAAAAAGGGACAGTAACATAATACTGTCATGGTGGAGCAGGCTCGATGGACCAAATGGCCTAATTTTACTCCAATATCTTTTGGTTTTATAATGGCATCAATGAGGGAACAGTTGCTGCAGCATTGTATCACGGCTGCCAAATTCACTGATAGTACCTTTATAGAGTTATAAAGAAGGCATACGAAGTGCTTGCTTTTACAGGTTGTGGTATTGAATATAAAAGCTGGAAAGTTATGTCGCAGCTGCATAGAAGTTTGGTAAGTGCGCATTTGGGGTATAGTCTGCTGTTTCTCGATGCCACACTCTACAGGAGAGGCTTTAGAGAGGGTGAAAAAGAGTTTACCAGGATGTTGTCTCGATTTGGAGTGTTTTGGAGTTATTGGACAGACTTGGATTGTTTTTTTTAGACTGCTGGATGACTTGATGAAAGAGTTTTTTAAAAAACAGTCAAGATGGTGTAGATAGTTGGCGTCTTTTTTTCCCCCCCAAAGTGGATGGGTCAAGCATTGGAGAGTGTAGGTTTTAGCTGAGAGAAGGAAAGTTTAAAGGTGATTTCAAGGCACAGTGAGCAGTAGTTGCCTAGACCTCACTGCCAGAGTAAGTGGTAGAAACAGATATGATATAACTTTTAAGTGGCGTTTAGCCAGAAACCTAACCATGCAGGGAGCTGGATGTTGTTCAAGGGAGCAAGCAGATGAGATTTGTTTGGACTGGTGCCAAGGGGCCTGTACCAGTCCTGTTTCCTTCTATAAACCTTGAAATTAAAAAAAAAACTTGTGTTCTGTTATAATTAGATCAACAGTGGATGAGTTTAACCCAAAATCTGACAATCCCAATCTACTGTGCCATTCACTGGTGGATCTTCTGAATCAAATTAGCCCAATATTCAAGAAGAACTTCGCAGCACTGCAAAAGAAGAGGTATGTATGGTATCTTATCAAGCAGGGTCTGATACAGGGGTTCCCAACCTCGCTTAATGATCTTGGTCCGTTACGTTAAAAAATTATTGGGAATCCCTGATTTATGATGTTGGCTAGTACCTCTAAGATTTGTACAAGGTGACTACTGTTCTGCCTTTTGCTTCATTATTTAATATGGAACTTCTCAAAAATCTGTCTGGCCTGAACTGAACTGAAATATGCCTTATGATATTGTGTGTTATATTCTGTGTTTTCACTTTTTTGCCATTTATGCAATTTTCTTGTGTGGGGGGAGTGGGGTTTGATGTTTTTCTTTGAATAAGTTGTTTCCATGGTATTACGTACCGCGTAACTGGGTTGCCAAACCAGCAGAAATGGACCACTCGGAGTCTGGATTACTAGGAACTAATAAAGTTTTATTAAAGAAATGAGTAACATAGTACTCTAATTGTAAGGATATAAATGCAACAGGTTAGCAATGATAATACACACATGTACACAGAACTAGGGTAATAGGGATCAACCAAGCTCTATTGCAGCCTAGGGGTAAAATGATCAGTCTTAAGTGACACAGAGTTCAGTTCAGCTTAGTAATCACTGTTGTGCCATTGGGGAGAGAACGGGGGGGGGGGGGGGAGATGCAATTTGGTTCAGTCAGACCTTTGATGTCTTCACAGTTGGTTTCGGGCAGACCCTTTTTGATGTCTTCTATTCCGCTGTGGTCACCGACTGTGACCCCTCCGTTCTGGATACGATCGTTCTTCTGCGGCGAACCCGGTACCCAGGCAAGGGCGGACACACACACACCAGGTTCCCACCGATCGTACTTTTACACCCTGTGAGCCTATGGTCGGTTCCTGCAAACCGGACCTCCAAACTGCCACCTACTTGTGGGGGCACACTGCTCTTTCCAGGGTCTCGTTATCTCGTGGTCTCATGGTGTGTCGTGCCTTAGCGAACCTGTTCTTTTTATCCCCCTGCTGGGGTATCGCCTGTCCATCAAACTTGAAGCAGTTCAGGTTCAAAGCAACCGGTCTGTCAATATTCTGAATTGTGTTTCTTTTCCGTTAATCCCTCTCTCCTCTCTTATTAGCATTTTGTACCTCTCTCCATTGTCTCTCTTATCTCTCTCATTAGCATCAATCGTTCGATAGCTTTGTTTGGCGTCACAATGGTTCTTTGTTTCGTGACTGTGGGGAAGACGAAGTTGAGGGATGTATAGTGCATATGTGCTTTGATAATGTATTTTGAAGCTTTGATCCTAGACAAAGTACTGAGAAGAAGTGTTGTCTTGATTTTCTCCCTCTCTTACTTTGTGAATGAATTATTTATTGGTTTAGAGCAGGGGTTCCCAACCTGGGGTCCATGAACCCCTTGCTTAATGATATTGGTCCATGGCAGGAAAAATGCTTGGAACTGCTGGTTTAGAGTGTCTTAGGGAAATGAAGTTGTTGATGAAATTAAGAAATTTGGACTCTGTTTTTGAATTGTAATATCATAAATTCAACATGAGCCTTCCTAAATAAAAATTATGAACATACAACTATGTGAGTCAATTATAATGGTCACGTGGTACAGATAAAGACACCTGAACCACAGGATTTCCAGACAACTAATTTGTATAAAGATTGCACCAATTACAAGGATAGAGTTCATGTTCTCAATTGAGCTGGGTGAGTCAGATAAATCACAGTAGGTTTAAAGTGAAGATGTTGACCTATCTGACTGACCACAAGAATGGAGAATTTTACCAGATCTTAATCCTGAAATGAAGCTCTGGAAAAATATTTAAATATACTAATAACATGTTGTGACCTGAGTAGAAATGAAAGTGTTGAGTTGGTCCAGGGTTGTACACAAGCTCTTTAATATTTTCTTAAAAAGAGCTCAGATTATTAACCGACATTTGCAGTTTTGGAGACTTGAGGGATTTGCTCATTGGGGAATAGATTATTTGTGAAATCTGGGAGACCAGACTGAATAAATAGCTACTATGGGAGATAGTTAGTTTCAGAATGAAACTTTTTTTTCTGGAACACATTCCTCTCATAAGTGGAGGAATGGATATATTTAGTGAAATCTGTGGAAGCAACACTTCCCTGATCGAAATCCTTGATCAGGATGGGAGCAAAATGCAAGACCCTTCCCCCACCATCCAAAAACTGATCTTGTGTTCGTGCAGTTGAAGCCATGTTGCCAATGTGAATAATAAGGCTAAAAGAAGCCTCTATTTCTGAAAATCCAGGGTCAAAAATAATTAAGACAACTGGGATGTGAACTCTGTAGTGGAACAAAGAGATAGAAGTGCTATATCTGTAAGTATTACAGTACAACAGATGAGATTGATAAAGGTATACCAAAACAGGATCCTGAAGATTGTAAGCAATCACTTCAGGAGTACAGCTCACACTTGAATATGAAGACCATAAGATATAGGAGCAGGGGGGTTCCGGTGATGTCATCGCTCAGAATGGCCGCTTAAATCAACAGCTCCTCCGGAAAAAGGCATATTTTGCCCCATTAGTCCATCAAATGCAAGATCTTTTGAAAATATCTGAACTGATAAAGGGGGGCAAGAATGGAGATTTAAAAAAAAAAAGCACCACTGCGGAGCCTACGGAAGAGAGGGGAACAGTACGTGGCTCTCCTACACGTGCACGCAGCAGCGAAGCTGACGACGGGCCTCGTGCAGGTGAAGCGGAATATATGATAAGGATTCTGGAAGAGATAAGGGAAGTCCAAAAAGATATAAAGCAGCAACTCAACGATATAAAGTCAAAGCTCGCCAATATCAATCAGAAAATAGCGGCGGCAGAGACTCGAGAAGACGGAAGATTGCGTGCAAAATGTGGAACAGATACTAAGTAAGATGATAAAAATATTAAATCAACAGGAAAGTAAGTTGCTTGACCAGGAGGGAAGATCGCGACAGAAAAATATCAGGATTTATAATGTTCTCGAAGGAGCGGAGGGAGTGTCGATGATGGACGTCGTAGACAAGCTGCTGCGGGAAGCGCTGGAGATTCCCCCGACTATGGAGATTGAAATTAAGAGGTCGCATCGTGCGCTCGTCCCGAGGCCTCCCGCAGACAGAGAAGGTAAACCGTGCTCCATAGTACTTAAATTCCTTTGATTCAAGAGCAAGGCAGAGATTCTACGAGGGGCCTGGGGTAAGAAGAGGGTCTTTTGGAACAGGAAGTTGATATACTTTGATCATGATTGCTCCCCGGCGGTCCTACAGAAACGGAAGGAATATTCTGAAGCAAAACGAATATTAAAGCAAGAAAAGATTAAATTCCAAACCCCGTACCCTGCTAAACTGAGGGTATTTTACCAAGGAGGGATGCAACTGTACCAGACAGTGGAGGAGGCGACTACAGACATGAACAACAGAGGACTGTCCATTAGCGTGGTCAAAACAAGGGAAACTCTGGCTGAGCAGTTGTCTCGAGCTGCTTGGGAAATGGTAAAATAACCTAGAAGGCGGGGACGGGAACAGGACGAGAGAAGGATTTTAGGAAGAGTCTGTCAGTTCTCTAAGGGCAGCCCTCACCTCCTCCAGAAGAGCCGTGAGGTTTGGCTAACTTTAAAAGTGCTGATAAACAAATGGAAGCAAAAATAGACGGTGATATACCTATCTTGAGAAATAAGTGTTATAACATGGATTTTATAGTACTCAATTTAAAAAAAAATCATTTATTCATTCCTTTTTCCCCACCTAAATGAGAATATATACATGGGAGGAATACACAGGGAAATCATCTCTGTGTAATGGACATAGTTTTTTTCACTTACTTTTATAGGTACTGCAGCGGGGGCCCTCAACCCACAGGTAGGAGGGGCTATCCCCCACAACTAGACTTTTCTTCTAGCCCAACCCAGGGTAATCTAGAGACCCCAGCCTTGGAACCACACCTTCGTTACCTTTTTTTAATTCACTTTTCTTGGTTCTTATTTGTTCAGGGAGTAGATCAATTAAGTTATATTCTGCAAATTTCAATGATATCCTAACAGATAAATACACTTAGAGAGTAAGACCATATATTTTGGGTATATACCTCAAGAATGGTTGAAAAGAGATAAATATAAATATTTAATGAATGTACTGCTGGTGGCTGGTAAAAAGACCCTTACGAGGAAATGGTTATCTCAGAAGAGCCCAGCTTTGAATGTATGGATGGAAATTACAATGGACATTTACAAAATGGAGAAGATAACAACATCTGTTAGTCATAAGTTGGAACAATTTTATTCATACTGGAAAAATGGTTTAACTACATAACACCTCATAGGCCTGATTTTATTCTCACAATCAATGAATGTTGTTTAAAAAAAATCACTCTCTACTCTGTACATAGTTTTCTTCTTTCGATTATTCTTCCTTTCCTCTTCTTTCTATAAGTATATATCTCAGATAAATATTATGTGGAGATTTGTGACATATTATTGATGAAACTCAATAAAAAATAAATTACAAAAAAAGATACAGGAGCAGAATAAGGCCATTTGGCCCATTGATTTGGCTCTGCCATTTCATCACGGCTAATCCAATTTCCTCTCGGCCCCAATCTCCTGCCTTCTTCCCATATCTTTTCATGCCCTGAACAATCAAGAATCTATCAACCTCTGCCTTAAAGACTTGGCCTCCACAGCTGTCTGTGGCAAAGAATTCCACAGATTCGCCACTCTCTGGCTAAAGAAATTCCTCATCTCTGTTCTAAAATGCCAGTCCTATATTCTGAGGTGGTGTCCTCTGGTCTTAGACTCTCCCACCATAGAAAACATCCTCTCCAACCAGTCCATCAAGGCCTTTCACCATTCAATAGGTTTCAGTGAGGTCACCCCCACCCCCCTCTTCTGAATTGCAGTGAGCACAAGCCCACAGCCATCAAAAGCTCTTCATGTGACAAGCCATTCAATGCTGGAATCATTTTTGTGAACTTCCTTTGACCCTTCTCCAGTTTCAGCACAACATCCCTAAGATAAGGAGCCCAAAACTGCTCACAATACTCCAAGTGAGGCCTCATTAGTGCTTTTATACAGTCTCACATCCTTGCTTTTGTATTCTAGTTCTCTTGAAATGAATGCTAACATTGCATTTGCCTTCCTCACCAAAGTCTCAACCCGCAAATTAGCCTTTAAGGAATCCAGCACAAAGACCCCAAGTCCGTTTGCACCATTTTTTTTTGTATTTTATCTCCATTTAGAAAATTGTCAACCCTTTCATTTCTTCTACCAAAAGAGCATGGCCATACACTTCCGGAGATTGTATTCCATCTGCTATTTCTTTGTTCATTCTTCTGTAGCCTCTCTACTTCCTCAAAGTTACCTGCCCTTCACCTATCTTCATATTGTCTGCAAACCTTGCAACAAAGCCATCCATTCCATCATCCGAATCACTGACGTGTAATGTAAAAAAAAATTGGTCCCAACGCAGACCTCCTATGGAACACCACTAGTCACCAGCAGCCAACCAGAGAAGTCATCATTTATTCCCCCTCTTTGCCTCCTGCCAATGCTTTATCCATGCCAGAATTTTTCCTGTAATACAATTGGTTTGCAACTTGTTAAGGAGCCTCATGTGTGGCACTTTGTCAAAGGCCTTCTGAACATCTAAGTACACAACATCAGCTGATTCTCCTTTGTCTATCCTGCTTGTTATTTCTTCAAAGAATTACAACAGATTTGTCAGGCAAGAATTTTCCCTTGCGGAAACCATGCTGACTATGGCCTATTTTATCATGTGCCTCCAAGTACCCTGAAACCTCATCCTTAATAATCAACTCCAACATCTTGCCATTCGCTGAAGTCAGGCTAACTGGCCTTTCTTCTGCTTCTCTCCCTTCTTGAAGAGTGGAGTGACATTTGCAGTTTTCTAGTCTTCCAGAACCATTCCAGAATCTAATGACTCTTGAAGGATCACTACTAATGCCTCCACAATCTCTTCAGTCACATCTTTCAAAACCCTAGGGTTTATACCATCTGGTTCAGGTGACTTACTTACCTTCAGGTCTTCTGGTTTCTTAAGAACCTTCTCTCTGATAATGGTAACTTCACACACTTCATGAGCCGTGACATCTGGAAGGAGCTTCCACCTTTTTGCTAGCTTCTTCCACTGTGAAGGTTGATGCAAAATACTTATTCAGTTCATCCGCCATTTCATTGTGTCTCCCCCCCCACCCCCCAATTACTACCTCTCCAACATAGTTTTCCAGCAGTTTGATATCCACTGTCGCCTCTCTTTTACACACTTTGTATATCTGAAAAAAAACTTTTTGTATCATCTTTAATATTATTGGCTGGCTTACTTTTATATCCATCTTTACCTTAATAACTTTTTTATTTGCCTTCTATTGGTTTTTAAAAGTGTCCCAATCCTCTAGCTTCCCAGTAACTTTTCCTCTATTATATCCCGTCTCTTCGGCTTTTCAGTTGGCTTTGACTTGTTAGTCACAGTTGTGTCATCTTTCCTTTTAGAATACTTTGTCCCCTCTGGGATGTATACTGTATATCCTGTTCCTTCCAAATTGTTTCCTGAAATTCCAGCCACTGCTTTCATTGCAAAGGCGAGGATAATGAGAACATTGTGCATGAGCTAGCAATCCAAGCATAGGGGACAAACTTAATCGAGTTAGAGACCATTGGAGCCAGCAAATGTAACCTTAGTAGAGCTGCTTATCCTCTGGGTATCCAGTTTGGATATGTTTGGAAGCTGGGGAGTGAGCTGAAAATGTACCTGTACCTAAGTGACTTTAGTGAAGAGGAGCCACAACCCTGGGAGATGCTAGGTGGTAGCCATATTACTTGGCCTGAGTCAATCAAAATATTTTCGGTATTGGATGCAGTGAATGTGATCTAGAATGCAGAGGTTTCTCTCTCTCAACCTGTTGCAATGTACTATTTGATAAGTGCCACTGGAGAAACGTGCCACATCAAGCCAGTGCAGCACCAATACAAGCACATTTGCAGATGACACAACGTTGATTGGACATTGCAGTGTTGTGACAGCCTGCAGAGGAGAGGTTGACGCCCTGACACAGTGGTGCCAGGATAACAACCTCTCTCTCAATGTCCAAGAAACAAAAGAGCTGATTGTGGACTACAGGAGGAACAGAGATGGGTCAGCCCGATCAACATCGATGGGGCTGTAGTTGAGAGGGTGAGTAGTTTCAGCATACACATCACTGAAAATCTCACCTGGACCGTACCCACTGGCTGTGTGGCAAAAAAAAGCACAACAGCGTCTCTTCCACCTCAGGCAACTGAAGAAGTCCAGCATGAAGCCCCCCCCCCCCCAAATCCTCAAGACCTTCTACAGGGGCACCATTGAGAGCATCCTGACTGGCTATATCACCGACTGGTACACAAAGTGCACCAACCCTGATCACTGGGCACTGCAGAGAGTGGTACGGACAGCCCAGCGCATCTGTGGATGTGAACTTCCCTCCATTGACGACATCTATAGCAGCAGGTGAGTAAAGAAAGCCTGGAAGATCATTGGGGACACCAGTCACCCCAACCATACACTGTTTCACCTGCGTCCATCTGGCAAACAGTACTGCAGCATTAAAGCTAGGGCAAACAGGCTTTCTACAAGCCATTAGACTTATAAATTCATGTGTCTGTACATTGCAACAGAGTCATAACGCAAAGACTGCTGTGGGATGAGTGTAAGATTTGAATAAATTCATTCACCAGAGGAACTTTAGTAAAGTTTGGTGCAGTAAGTATGGAAGAAGCAGAGCACCATTGTTACCAATCACTGAGAGCGCTGAAGAACAAGCCCGAATGAGTAAAATCTTTTGTTTTAACTAATTCAAGGGATGTGGGATTTGCAGGCTGAGACATCATTTAATTGCTCTTGGAAAATGGATCACCAGGAATTGTCTGAAGTCAGTCAAAAGTACCGAAGGAGAAACGGGCTTTCAAGTAAGATGTGTGAGCCACTCAGACAATTGGCTTTGAAGAATATGGAGTTGTGCATTTGAGTTGACAATCAAACAAATTAAGGAGCCCCTTGCAGCAGGACTGAAAGTTGTTGACACCATAGATGGCTGCCTTAGAAAAGGAACAATGATCCTGTGGGAGTATCAGCACGTGATATAAACAAACAGAGCTCTGACTGCAGCAGAGATGTGTGGTGCACATATTAAGAAGCAGCTCCTCGCCATGATCTTTTGATTAGAGAAGTTTTATCCGCATCCCTCGCTAGTGAGCGAGAGAGAGCCTGTCTAAGATGTTGAAGTGTTGGAATGGACAGTAGTAGTTGATGGATTTTAGGTCATGGTGTTCTCTCTGGAGGATATGCTATTGCTTCCATGGTGGGTGGTGGGGGGGTGTGATTTAATATTCTTTGTGAGAGGGAGGGGGTTCTTTTGGGGTTCTAACATTTTCTGTCACTCCTTGGGGGTTTTTCCTGTTTTGTGGATGGCTGTGAAGAGTAAGAATTTCGGGTTGTATATGTTCTCTGATATTAAATTGAATCATTGATCTGAATGGTGCACACTTTGCATGTCTACAGTGATCAAATGACATTCAGTCATTACTGTTAGACCTCTCGAGAACACTGAAAAGGAGGCAGAATGCGATGTAATGATTTGATATTGTCCAGGAAAGATGTCCCTAGAGCTAACATGCTCAGTTGAGCCATCTTAAGGATGTGAGATGCCAAAAATATTGAGTTTGAGGTCGTCACTGAGGTGAGACATTCTGATCTCCCAGCTAATGATATAGTTTACTAAGGAGATGTCAGACGAGGTGAGACAATGTGATAACTTGGACGGCAGGAACAGAGACAAAACTTGAGACTGAGTCTTTCCATGCTTCCCTGTGGTGTTTGTAATGGACTCCTAAGGTAAACTAATCTACGGAGTCAAAAACAAATGCTCAGAAGCCTGCGAAGGAATCACATGATCAAGTGTGTTCACCACTCGTATTGGTATTTGATTGGCTGCCTCCGTAGAGAAAATGGGGATTAGACCATAACACCATAAGATGTAGGAGCAGAATTAGGCCTTTGACCCAACGGGTCTGCTCTGCCTTCAATCATGGGTGATCCTTTTTCCTCTTCTCAGCCCCCACTCCCCAGCCTTCTCCTTTGATCCTGTGTCCAATCAAGAAGCTATCAATCTCTGCTTTAAATACATCCATCGACCTGGCTTCCACAGCTGCCTGAGGTAACAAATTCCATAAATTCACCAGGGGTGATCAAAGATGCACGTTTTAGATAAATTATCTCCTGCTGCTCATGATCTTGCTGGAGATCCTGCCCGACAGAATGGTGTTGGCACAGAGTGAAAATGCTGTTCTCTCACTGTACATTTATTTTACTGATAAAATAGTTTTACTGGCTTCCTTCCAGAGTCTTAGAGGGAATGAAAAAGGTACTGGGGCAGACGGTATTAACTTTGTATTTGAGAGTGTCATGTGTCCACACTTCCGTTCTCCTGGGAGTCCATAGTTTCGTTTACTGTGGGCGTCATGTGTCCCCAGATTTGTTCTACTATGAGTCCACAGTTTCGTTTTTGTGAGCGTTACCTTATGACGTATGCCGACGGTATAAAAGAAATGTGGACATTTTGCTGAGAAGGGAGTCGAGAGAGAGAAGACTGCACTTCGAGCTATCTGGGAACAGCTCACGATCGAGAAGGGTAAAGTCTAATGCTTACCCAAACCCAAAGGCTTGGGTTAATCAGTGGCACACTGTGCATTGTGGAGACGTGTCTGTCCATCATATGATCCATGGGTGTGGATTTCATGACAGTCACTTCGTAAAATCGCTCATTGTGGACTTCGGTACAGTATTCCTCGGCTGGGATCTTCAGGAACCGTTTCGCTAGCCGTGGAATCTTTGGAATTCGCCGTGATCGCCTCGTCACTGCACTGTGAATCCACAAGTCTCTCATAGAAACATAGAAACATAGAAAATAGGTGCAGGAGTAGGCCATTCAGCCCTTTGAGCCTGCACCGCCATTCAGTAGGATCATGGCTGATCATCCAACTCAGAACCCTGTACCTGCCTTCTCTCCATACCCCCCGATCCCTTTAGCCACAAGGGCCATATCTAACTCCCTCTTAAATATAGCCAATGAACTGGCCTCAACTGTTTCCTGTGGCAGAGAATTCCACAGATTCACTACTCTCTGTGTGAAGAAGTTTTTCCTCATCTTGGTCCTAAAAGGCTTCCCCTTTATCCTCAAACTGTGACCCCTCGTTCTGGACTTCCCCAACATCGGGAGCAATCTTCCTGCATCTAGCCTGTCCAATCCCTTTAGGATTTTATATGTTTCAATAAGATCCCCCCTCAATCTTCTAAATTCCAATGAGTATAAGCCTAGTCGATCCAATCTTTCATCATATGAAAGTCCTGCCATCCCAGGAATCAATCTGGTGAACCTTCTTTGTACTCCCTCTATGGCAAGGATGTCTTTCCTCAGATTAGGGGACCAAAACTGCACACAGTACTCCAGGTGTGGTCTCACCAAGGCCTTGTACAACCGCAGTTGTACCTCCCTGCTCCTGTACTCGAATCCTCTTGCTATGAATGCCAGCATACCATTCGCCTTTTTCACCGCCTGCTGTACCTGCATGCCCACTTTCAATGACTGGTGTATAATGACACCCAGGTCTCGTTGCACCTCCCCTTTTCCTAATCGGCCACCATTCAGATAATAATCTGTTTTCCTGTTTTTGCCACCAGAGAGGATAACCTCACATTTATCCACATTAAATTGCATCTGCCATGAATTTACCCACTCACCTAACCTATCCAAGTCACCCTGCATCCTCTTAGCATCCTCCTCACAACAAACACTGCTGCCCAGCTTCGTGTCATCTGCAAACTTGGAGATGCTGCATTTAATTCCCTCATCTAAGTCATTAATATATATTGTGAACAACTGGGGTCCCAGCACTGAGCCTTGCGGTACCCCACTAGTCACTACCTGCCATTCTGAAAAGGTCCTGTTTATTCCCACTCTTTGCTTCCTGTCTGCCAACCAATTCTCTATCCACATCCATACCGTGTGCTTTAAGTTTGCATACTAATCTCCTGTGTGGGACCTTGTCAAAAGCCTTTTGAAAATCCAAATATACCACATCCACTGGTTCTCCCCTATCCACTCTACTAGTTACATCCTCAAAAAATTCTGAGATTCGTCAGACATGATTTTCCTTTCACAAATCCATGCTGACTTTGTCCGATGATTTCACCGCTTTCCAAATGTGCTGTTATCACATCTTTGATAACTGACTCTAGCATTTTCCCCCACCACCAACGTTAGGCTAACCGGTCTATAATTCCCCGGTTTCTCTCTCCCTCCTTTTTTAAAAAGTGGGGTTACATTAGCCACCCTCCAATCCTCAGGAACTAGTCCAGAATCTAACGAGTTTTGAAAAATTATCACTAATGCATCCACTATTTCTTGGGCTACTTCCTTAAGCACTCTGGGATGCAGACCATCTGTCCCTAGGGATTTATCTGCCTTTAATCCCTTCAATTTACCTAACACCACTTCCCTGCTAACATGTATTTCCCTCAGTTCCTCCATCTCACTGGACCCTCTGTCCCCTACTATTTCCGGAAGATTATTTATGTCCTTCTTAGTGAAGACAGAACTAAAGTAGTTATTCAATTGGTCTGCCATGTCCTTGCTTCCCATAATCAATTCACCTGTTTCTGTCTGTACGGGACCTACATTTGTCTTAACCAATCTTTTTCTTTTCACATATCTATAAAAGCTTTTACAGTCAGTTTTTATGTTCCCTGCCAGTTTTCTCTCATAATCTGTTTTTCCTCTTCCTAATTAAGCCCTTTGTCCTCCTCTGCTGGACTCTGAATTTCTCCCAGTCCTCAGGTGAGCCACTTTTTCTGGCTAATTTGTATGCTTCTTCTTTGGAATTGATACTATCCCTAATTTCCCTTGTCAGCCACAGGTGCACTACCTGCCTTGATTTATTCCTTTGCCAAACTCTCACCTATTATGTGAATTACTGGGACTCTCTGAACTGCCACTTTTTAAGACTGTGCTTGAGTAAGGTTTATTAAGAACAGGTTCTAAGTTTGACGGTAAGGGAGCTATAGACATATAACACTGTTAACTTCTGTTTAAGGAAGTAGTTTATTAAACTTTTTATGTTTTTGAGTAGATGTAAATAAATATAGTGGTTTTTGTATTAAAACCCGACTCAATTTGTCATTCCTTGCTGCTGGTACGTTATGAAATCGTAACGAGATCTATGAGAGTATTTCTAAAAGTTAAAACTCAATATTTTTGTCCCCTGCCGCTCAGTAAGTCAAAAGTTCAAAGTGCATTTATTGTCAAAGTATGTATACTATATACAACCTTGAAATTCGTCCCCTTACAGGCAGCCACAAAACAAAGAAATCCAATAGAATGCATTTAAAAAAAAAATGAAGACAGTAAAGCCCCCCCAATGAGCAGACAAAAAACGGAATCTTGCAAACAATAAAAGTAAGCAAATAACATTCAGAACTGAAGTTCACAAAAGTGAGTCCACGGGCCTGAAGCCAGCCGTCTCTGCAGCTGATCCAGGAGCCTCCAGGCCATGGTCTTGGTTCTGCACAGAGACGAGTAATCCTCGCAGAGCGGCAAGCTGAACACTGGCCCATCCCCCACCTCTGGTCTGACACCCTGATCTTTTCAATCTGGCCCAATAACATGACTAGCCCTCCTCATAGTGTGGGAACAATAGCATCAAGCTGCCAGTGAGGGTGGAATTTAGTTTAAACCCTGCCATGTCCAATTTTAGCCAACTCTTATTTGAATGTCTTTGTTTTCAGCAAGAATTATACTGATTTCCTCTGTCTGATCAGAACATTAGTCTTTGATTTACTGAAAAAATAACTCAGAAAGGTTTTGTCTTAAAGGATCATTCAAATGGTATTAACAGCATTAAATGGCAATCATTTACTTATCCCAAAGTTACCTCTTTAGTATTTTATCCCTTCCCAAGGTTGTCTACTATGGTTTAATTTTTTGGTGAAACATTTTACTTTGTCATAGAGGATCTGGTGGTGTTATGGAGTGTGATTACCAGCAAATTCTTGACCATTTAAGTTTGAATCTGCTAGCTCTCAGTGTAGGTCTGTTGTACACTGAGATCAGAATTAGAATATGTATTTTTAAAAAGCACGGTAGTGACGTAGAGTTTTTGGATTCTGTGTCCATTCATGAATCGGATGCAGAGGGGAAGAAACTTTCCCTGTATTGCTGAGTGTGTGCCTTCAGGCTTCTGTACTTGCTTCCTGACGGTAACAATGAGAAGAGGGCATTTCTTGGGTGATGGGGGTCTTTAATGATGGACACCTCCTTTTTGAAAGATCTCTCTTTAAAGGTGCCCTGGATACTATGGTGGCTGGTGCCCATGATGGAGTTGACTAAGTTTACAACTCTGCAGCTTGTGTGCAGAAGCCACTAACTCCACCCCCCCCCCCCCCATACCAGACAGTGATGCAGCCAGCTCTCCATGGTACATCTGTAGAACTTTGTGCGTGTCTTTGGTGAGATATCTTTTCTTAAACTCCTAATGAAATATAGCTGCCGTCATGTCTTTCTTGTAGACGCATCAAAATATTGGGCACAGGATAGATCCTCAGAGATATTGACTTGCAGGAACTTGTGTAATACTCCAAAATGAAGTTGGCATTCATTTTGAGAGGAGTAGAACATAAAAGAAAGAATATACTGCTGAGGCTTAGTAAGGCTCTGGTCAGGCCACTCTTGCAGTATTGTGAGCAGTTCTGTGCCCCTTATCTAAGAAAGGATGTGTTGGCATTGGGAGAGGCTCCAGAGGAGGTTCAGGAGCATGATCCCAGGAGTGAAAGGGTTAATGTATGAGGAGCATTTAACACCTCTGGAGCTTGTATCCACTGGAGTTGAAGAATAAAGTGATGGTGGAGCAGACTTGATAGACCAAGTGGCCTAATTCTGCTCCCATGTCTTATGTCTTTAAACAATTTTAATCCTCAGAGGTTGTCCAAAATGTAAGAAACTGCTGGTCGTTGTACTGTTTTTTTATCTTGGAAGTCTGCTACTTTCCTGTGTGTGCCAACAGAATATTCTTTAAACCCCGAATATGGGGAGAAATGTGCTGCTTCAAGATATAATATTGAACTTTAGTTATTACTTGGCTTTAAATAGCACTTTTTAAACTTTGAGGAAGCAAAGAAGTATTAGAATTATGGGAATGTATGGTGCAGAAGAAAGCCACCAAGTGTATGCTCTCTGAAGAAAAGCTAACCAACCTGATTACACTTCCCATCTCGTAGTCTATAACCTTGTAGACCTTGCATAATTTCATATGCAGATCAAAAAGAAACTTAAATGTAAGGAGAGTTTTACCCAGTGCCTTTTTAAAATTTGAGATTGGTTTCCTGGTCACAGCCATTCCCTGGCTGAAAGAAAATTTCTAATCTTTCAGCTACTCACTTTATTCCCTCAGATTTATTGAGCATTCTGCTAAAGCTATTATGAAACCTACTGTGAGACCAGTCACATCTGGTTTCATAATCCCCTTAGTTAAATCAGGATACAATAAATTCAAGGCTTTTGGGAGGGAATCCAAACTTGGAATTAAAATTTGGGGTTATCAGAAAGCCAGAACTACTGAGGAACTTCAGTGACAGGAAAAGGAAGACACGTAGATGTGAATTTAAAAATGCATTTTTAACCTGGATCCTCAGACGGGGCGAGTTATGAGATGACCAACTGACTTTAGATAACTTGAGTCTACAAGAGGAAGAGTTAGGAAGTCTGAGGAAGAGAAAATGGTTTCACTACTAGATTAGCCTGAAACATGAGCAGGGTTGGCCAGTGTCTGGAAATTATGCAGATTATCTTCATATTACAAAAACGTGTCTTGGGTACAATGACACTAAATTTGACAGATATAATTTTTACTTTATGACTGTTGTCAGGAAGAGTGGATGTGGTGCTCGGAGTATTTTTTAGCAAGAATATATGGTTTTGGTTTCTCTTAAAAAGATTTTTTTTTAAATGATGATATGAAGCTGCATTGTCTTTTTGTCATTTTATTTTCAGGACAAGCTGCCATCCATCCACAAGGCTTGCCACACCATTCCAGACCTATAATTGGATCATCCCACACAGGCAGCACACCATCAACTTTATGAGGCCAGAGGACAGATACGCCTCTCATCTTTGCATTGAAGAGCATATCACTGGACAGGTACAAGGCCTGCAAATATTTCATAAATTGTAGAGAACTTTCTTCAGCTTTGTATGGGAGGTCATAGAAAAGTACAGCACAGAAACAAGCCATTTGGCCCATCTAATCGATGTCAAAACCATTTAAACCGCCTACTCCCATCAACCTGCACCGGGACCGTAGCCCTCCATACACCTATTCAAGCTTTGCTTAAACATTGAAATCGAGCTTGCATGCACCACTTGTGCTGGCAGCTTGTTCCACACTCTCACAGCCCTCTGAGTCAAGAAGTTTGCCCTCATGCTCCCCTTAAACCTTTCACCTTTCACCCTTAACCCATGACCCCTGGCTGGAGTCCCACCTAACCTCAGTGGAAAAACTTCTCATGTCTGAAAGAAATTACTGGGGGAAGAAAAAAAAACAAAGTTTGAATTCTATTCCAGAAGCTGGTTTCACATAATAAATTTATTTATTTAATTCCCCCCTCCCCCAAACTCTTGCTGATTTGAGTATACTTGGACATCATCTGTCCTCCATTCCCTAGCCTTTAACTACTTGTGATACCAATGTGCCTGAATCTGCTCTAGTGCACAAGTGATAATTGCTGCAAATTAATAGACAACGTTATTCATCTGAGTGTTGGTGGATTTTTTTTTGTAGCTTTTTCTTTTTCCCCTTCTTCAGGGGAACTGGGATCCTGGAAGAAATCGGCTAAATAGACACAATAGGGAATGCTGTGAAGGGCGAGGAAGGCTACAGTGTATGCCCTGAGATAGGCAAAAGATCCAGCAGAGAAAAGCAACTGATTTGTGATAAACAGGAAATTTCTTACTCACTTCCTGAAGTTCCAAGATAGGGTGTTGGGTTCTAATGCGTCATAACTGAAATTAGTTATCCACTTCAAATGATGCCTTGGTGTCTTGCCAAGGACAACATAGCAATTTCTGCTTTTTGGGTGCTGCAACTGCCTTTTCAAGCTCTAAAGTAGTCGTCATGATTTTTTTTTTAATTTTCTGGGATGAAATGTGTCTGATGTCAGCTCTGGTGAGGGTATCAGCATTTGCTCAATAAATATTTAACTGTCAGATCTGACATAATCTGAGTGAATGCCAGAACTGCCAGTTTTGATTAAATGAGGTCATCTATTACTCACAGATGCTGTGTGAGTTGGGTATTTTTTTTGTTGTTATGGTCATGAAAAGCAATGGCAGGTGTTTAATAACTTTCTAATGACTTCAGTGATTCTGTGTAAAACATTAATTGAACCAAGAATACCTGCAGATGTTGACATTGCAACATTTTCTTTCTTTGTTACGTTGCAAGCTAAATGCTCCCAGACACAAGTCTAATGGTAGGGACTCACCTTGGAATCCTTGTTTTAAAAAAATATATACAAAGCAAAAAAAGTTATTGGAAGAGAAGAAGGATACCCCAGTTGCTAAATTGTTCTGGCATAATATTGGTATACTGGATCATCTGTTGTTGGTCAACCCCCAGAATGCTAAGGACTTGGGGGGGCTTGATCTGGCAATGCCAATCAACTTGAGGAGTGGTAATTAGAGTCCGCATTGCTGGAGATGATTTGGTATGTGTGTGTGGTGCATAGATAGAGTGGACGAGGAAATGTCTAATACCAGAGGGCATGCATTGAAGGTGACAGGTGGGAGCTTCAAAGAGGATGTGAGGGGTACGTTCTTTCCTCTGAGAATCGTGGATGCCCTGGAATGCACTGCCTGGTATGATGGTCGAGACAAGTGCATTAGAGGCTTTTAAGAGACACTTGGCTAAGCACATGGATGCAAGGAAGCTGGAGGAATATGAACATTGTGTAGGTAGGAGGGATTCGTTTTTTTTTTTAGCTGGTTCAGCACAACATAGTGGGCTAAAGACTCTGCTCCTGTACTGCTCTATGTCAGCCTTTGAATTCTGGCCCCATTCTTGTTCTGTGCAGGTGTGGGCTCATTCCTTACCTGAAACATAGAAACATAGAAAATAGGTGCAGGAGTAGGCCATTTGGCCCTTCGAGCCTGCACCGCCATTCGGTACGATCATGGCTGATCATCCAACTTAGAACCCTGTACCTGCCTTTTCTCCATACCCCCGATCAATTCCTTTAGCCACAGAGGTCATATCTAACTCTCTCTTAAGTATAGCCAATGAACTGGCCTCAACTGTTTCCTGTGGCAGAGAATTCCACAGATTCACCACTCTCTGTGTGAAGAAGTTTTTCCTCATCTTGGTCCTAAAAGGCTTCCCCTTTATCCTCAAACTGTGACCTCTCGTTCTGGACTTCCCCAACATCGGGAGTAATCTTCCTGCATCTAGCCTGTCCAATCCCTTTAGAGTGTTATACGTTTCAATCAGATCCCCCCTCAATCTTCTAAATTCCAGAGAGTATAAGCCTAGTCGATCCAGTCTTTCATCATATGAAAGTCCTGTCAGAATGTATTTTGCAATTGAATATTCCGTAATCGCCAGTGTGCTTCCCTACCTCTGGCCTTGATAATGAAGACACTGATAAAGCAGTTGAATGAGAAGGTTGTGGTGCTTAGGAACATAATTAGATGCCATACATTTTCAAATGTTGTCTTAATGTCAAAGGTGGTCCATTTTTGAAATTCAGACAAGGTGGACATGCAAATAACATTTCCGGTAGTTCACCACTCTTTTTCGATAGAGTGGCAAATTAATGGAATTGCCTTCCACAGAAAGCAATTAAAGCTGGAAGAGGATACTAAATTTCGATGATTAGCCATGGCTATATTGATTAGAGGAGCAGTCTCGAAGGGCTACATAGCCTACTACTCTTATTTTCTATAAATCTGGAGATTCTTCCTTAAAGTGGCTAGGGTACAACTCTTCTATTTTCCATCAGCTTCAATAATTTTATATTTTAAAAAAAACATAAGGAGCTCTTTCTCTCAGATATTGCAATGTTCTTGAGACTTGCCCAATTCAAATTCATTTAGAGATCAACTAGTATAATATAAAGGCATCCGTTAGTCTTGCGAGACCATGGATCTGTGCCTGGAAAGTCTTCACTCTCCAGGGCGCAGGCCTGGGCAAGGTTGTATGGAAGACCGGCAGTTGCCCATGCTGCAAGTCTCCCCTCTCCATGACACCAATGTTGTCCAAGGGAAGGGCAAGGGCCGATACAGCTTGGCACCGCTGTCGTCGCAGGGCACTGTGTGGTTAAGTGCCTTGCTCAAGGACACAACTTGCTGCCTTGGCTAGGGTTTGAACTCACGACCTTCAGGTCGCTAGTCAAATGCCTTAACCACTTGACCACGTGCCCACAATTAGTACAATATGCTGCAATTAAAATATGCCTCTCTTTAAAGTTGGGAGGTATGGTAGACATAAATCTCTACTAAAGGAGGTGCAAGGCACTCCTTCCCTCCACTAGCCTGCAGATCACCCTTGGGCAAGGTGTAGCACCTGTTTAGTCCACAACCCCCACCGATCTGTCACCTTAAGCCAGGGGAGGAGGTGGTGGATGATCGTATGAGCAGCTGGTGCACATCACCAAGTCCTGGTTATGCGACCACTGATGCCAGGCAGACAATCTCTGCAGAGTATTGATAATGGCTGGGGTCACCCATCTTGTAAAGACACTACCCAGAAGAAGGCAATGGCAAACCAGTTCTGTAGGAAAATTTGCCCAGAGCAATCAGGGTCGTGAGACCATGATCAAACATGTCGTACGATATGGCGTGTAATGATGATTAAAGTACAGGTTTTTTTTTTAAATGAAGCTTGCTGTTTTTGATATTGGGCTCCTCCTGATGTAGCCTGGTAACTAATGGTATGGAGAGCAGGCAAATAATTGAAATCGGATAAAGAATGATCCCGTGACTGGACCCAGAATTGGCGCAATCTTAGTCATAGAACATTAGAACAATACAGGAACAGGCTCTTTGGCCCACAATGTTGTGCTGAACAAGCTAAGAAGTAAATTTAAAAAGAAGACGATGATATGCTGCATGTATTCTACAGGCTTTTCCCATTCCTGTTTTGGGGTATTTGCCAAATTTGATTTCAGCACAGTTTCTAATGCCAGAGTCAGATCTTTAGGACTAAGGTGTCGAGAAATCTGCTTTCATGACCAAGGCACTAAATTGATACTGTTTTGATCTGATTTCTCCTACCTTTTCCATAGTCCTGATGTCTGTCATTATATCAAAATTACTTGAAATAATCAGAAATGCAGATTAAAGCTGAGAATTGAGTTACTGTTATGCTCATTTCTCTTAGCACAGCATTCGGGCTGCGAATTCTTGACATTTTTAGACTGGCATGATTGGATGGCATCAATAATGGTAAAATTATTATATTCTGTACATATAAAAATTTTAATGTTGGTAATCTTGTGTTTGCCTGGCGTCCAGTTGGTTTATTGAACGACTTGATATTTTCTGAAGGTTCGAGATTGGAATGAGGAGCTCCAGGTATCACGGGAAATGCCAAGTCAGGACCTAATGCAGCGACTGTTGAAGGAACAAACCATCTTCAAGGTCAGCAAGAGAAACACCTGATCAAATAATTCATAAGAAATCTCTGCTGGACTTCACTGCAAGCACGTGCAGGAAAATCCTACTCTCATTTTGTGTGACTCAAATCTTTACTTTTTTCCATCTTTCTTTCCTGATTGAAGATTTATGTTTAAGATTTAATTTCCAATTATATGCATGGTCTCTCTTTTGTGTGAGAAGTGTAGGGTAAACTTTATCCAAACAGGAATTGAGGAACAAAATGCACACATTCCTCCATAGATCCTGTGCGACAGGATTAAGTATTCCTGATGCTCATTGAAAGGTGGGGTTGAGCTACTGGCTAGCAGGATGCTTTGGCTTGTCACTGTATGTTCTATGAATGTATTATCAGAAATTAACCAAACGATGACAAGTGCTATTTCTGGATTTGGGATGGAAATCGATGAGATCGTTGGGTTGGAGTGATGGGAAGTAATTTCTGGCATGACCTATGTCCAGTTGAATTGTGCGGAGAAGTTGTAGTCCTCCAAGTGGAAACTACTTCTTGACCTCTTATTTCTTTCTACCTTCCAATCCACTCTTTGTAAAGTATGCTATGATATACAACGTCAGGACTAATCAACTTTGAAGTGTGCAATTATAGAAATACCACTGAACTAAAACTTGCTTTTCAACTTTTTCGACCAAAACTTAGGGTTGACTAAAATGATATTCACTTTGGTAAGTCATATTGTGCATTTTGCATTTCTGCAGTGCTTAGGCTTGTGTCTGAATGTGCAGGTGAGTTGTGTGCATTATGTGTCTGGCTCTCAGCAAGCTCAATTTGTGTTATATACTGTGCCTCAGCCTTGCTCTCCTCCAAGTGGAAATTGATTCAGATGTTCCTTTTTGTTCCTGACCAGGTTAACAGTAATTTTGTTGCAGCTGCTATCTCTGGTGCAATGGCAGTTGTTGATGGGAGCATCGTGGCCATCAATCCAGGAGACTACATCAAAATGCAGATGTTCGTCTGGAATAACATTTTCTTCAGCTTTGGATTTGACATCCGGGACAACTTCAGAGAGTCCGGGGGGGACTATGCTGCTTATGCTGCATCGAGCAATGACTTGAAAGGGATACAAGCTTATAGTGATTTAAACGTGGACAGTTTGCACCTACTGGGGACAGTAATAGTGGATTACCGGGGTTACCGAGTAATAGCGCAGTCAATTATTCCTGGAATTCTGGACCAGGAGCAAGAACAGAATGTGGTTTACGGATCAATTGACTTTGGAAAAGCTGTCACTTCTGATCATGAGTATGTTGGCCTTTTGCTAAAGACCTCCAAGCCCCTTCGGATCCAGAAACACCTGATTCTAAATGAAATGGAACAGCCCATCATGCTGTGCTCGTCTGTGGATTGCAAAGGAGTCGTGGGGAATGACGGGAGACGCTATCTTCTTGATTTATTCCGGACATTCCCCCTGGACCTGAACTATCTGCCAATAGATGGGGAAGAGTTGCATGAAGAATGTCGAAGCTTGGGTTTCCCAAAAGAGTATCGACACAAGCTTTGCTGTCTACGGCCAGAACTGGTGGAGACTTTCATCCAGCACAAGTAATGAAAATACTATATAATTAAAAGTAATGCGTAGGGGGATCACTGTATTATCCAGCAGAGAACTGAATCTTTTGGCCAGTATAATCTGTACTTTTGCGTTGTTTCAGAAAAAAACAATAAGCCTCTTTCTCCTGCCACTTTACTATTTATCTCCTAATATCCTTTAAAAATATTTATAAAGCAATTATTTAACTCTCGGTGTTATATTCTGCATTTTTAATGTTACATCCTTTCCTTCCAGCAGTACTATTTTTAACAGCCTGTGTATGAAGTTTCTTGCAATCATTTTTTTGGCTTGTACCTTATCCTTTAAGGTATTTCCTAGATATTGTTTCTTATAAAATCTATTTATTTTTCCATGATGAACTTCATTTTTCATGGCATCATAGAAAAGTGCAAGCACAGAAACAGGCCCTTTGGCTCATCTAGTCCATGCTGAAACTATTTAAACTGCCTGCTCCGACCTGCCTTCCATAAGCCTACCGTCCAAGTATCTATCCAAACTTTTCTTAAATGTTGAAATCGAGCTCGCATGCACTAATTGTTAGTCTAATATGCAGATGTATCTGCAATTCACAATTCACATCCCAGTTTCTTGGCAGTTAGCAGACTTTAATACACAAGTTATGGTGTGTGTATAAATCTGAGTCCAAGTTATTACGGGAAGGAAAATGTTGGACTAACGTTTAGTTGCTACCTGCCCTCACATGGACTGGATGTGAAGGGTCCAGCTTACTGGCTCTCTGCACCCTGCAGACAAGAAGTGGTCTCTGAACAGCCAACTGATGCAGAGGTCCTACCGAGTTTTGCCTTCTGCCAGAATTGTTGTTGAGCCTTCCAGTTTCTACAATTGTCTATTCATTCAGACATTCAAAAAGATAACTTTTTAGAAACACTGCAACTAAAATGGGAATAATCAGAAATAATTATAATATTAATCTACAGCCAATAGTTGAAAGAAATGCATGTTCTTTTCCCTTGGAGCCGATTTAGAATCCCTTTGAAATTGATAGCATTTTGGGTCCTGCATCAGAGGTAAAACGGCTTTGGATCTGAGAGGACTTCATCAGTCTGAAAGCCAACAGATCAACTAGAAACTACTGCTTATTACTAGTTAGATTTAGATATATACAAATATGTATGCATTACAGATTTGAATGAATTTAACAAACCATTACATCTTATCTCTATCTACTTTCATAATCTTGCCTAACCAAAAATCAACACATTTCAATATTTAAATTTTCAGATAACTCAACTGCTTGTGCTTTGTTTTTTGGAGGGAGTTTCTTTTCTGCTTTCTTTAATACTTCATTTCAAAGAATACATGTAGATTACATAGGTTCCACTTCTTTTTCTCTTATTTCTGATTTATTCTTCAAATATTTGGGACCTTCTTATCTGCATCATCTTGCTCTATCTGGCAAAGGTAACTTTGGATAAATGGCCCCAAGTTTCAATTCTACCTGTGTATGCACCTGTTGAGTGGTCATATGTGTTGTGGGGTAGAATTCAAGGCTGGATGTGTCAAGTCTGCAGTTTCTATAAAGACAAAGCTAATTACTGGCCAGCTCATCTTAAGACTTTGCATTACAGAATTGCAAGGATCTAGGTTTGTTTCTGAACTTAACTGTTACTTGTGTGGCACTTACATGTTCTGCAAGGATTCCTGAGGGTGCCCTGCTTTCAACCCACAGTCCAGCTGTGCACTAGTTGGTAGGTAAATGGGCTGTAATAAATTATCCAGCATAAATTGGTTGTAGGAGAACCAGGGAGGAGTTAATGGACCTGTTAGAGATCTTGAGGAAATGGGGTTGATGAGATTGTTTTAAGAGCTGGAATAGAGTCTGTTGTTAAACTTAGCTTTGTCACAAGGAAATATACTTGTAGCACTGATCACTGATTTCAAAGCCAGTTTAAAATGTTACACCATCTTCAGATTTGCACTGCATATAACGTTTTGTTTTGCCTTTTTCTCCACGTGGTCTATAATGCTGAATAATTGACAGCTGGGGGTGGGGGGAATGCAAGCACACATGGTTATGAAAAGTCCTTTTTTTCTTTTTCCTTAACCCTCTTCTTTTCCAAGCATTTTCCTTTCCCCGTGGTGGTGAACCACAATCTGAGTGTGGTAACCCAAGTTCATTTGGAAGCATAACATGCATGTACAATCTGGCTGCAAGCAAAAAAGATTTGCATTGTTAGGCAAAATTTAAACCAAGAGCCTCAGAGCAAGTCCTGGCTGGTTATAAAGGGAGATATTTCTGGCGGAATTGGGTTAAGTGTAAGCAGGCTGTTTCATATTGACTGTGATCAGAAGCCTTGAAGATATAGTTTAGAATTTATGAATCTCTTTGAAAACTGGCATTTTAGTTCCTGCTACGTTTAGTTTACTACTATGTATTCAAAAATTGGGGAGAGATGAATTTAGAACATGATTTTATTGCGTCACGTGAGGAAAAACTTACAGGTCCCTTGTCCGCCTGTCAGTTACTGAGTAATCATATTTCCATGGCCTGCCAAAGCAATGAGATGCTGGGTACAGACAAGGAGAAGTGGACTTCGGTTCCACTTCTATCAGCTGGCACAAACCATTTGTCTTCCAATTGGCATTTCTTGCTGGTGGAAGTACAAACGTGGATTTGACACATGCAAATATGTTCCTAAAACTTATTATTGCGCAACTTATCCCTTGCAATACCTCTGCAGCACGTTTATTTAAGAGCTGAAATTGTATATCCCAGCAGAGAATTTTTATTTCTTGAAGATGCACTTAGAAGCCTCTGATATTGCTAACCAGCATGTGCTTGTGCATTTGTCTGACTGTCTTTCGTACTTTAGGCACATGCAGTTCTCAAAGCTCTTGAAGGAGAAAATGTACAGAAGTGACAGAAAGAGTGTAATGGAGGATGGCGACAGCGCAATAAGGACTTATGGTAAGAGTGCTTGCAAAAGATAGTTAAGGATGAGGTATCCTCGGCTGTAGTAGAGAGAATTGTGGAGTGGATAGCAGACAACATGTAAAATAGGAGAAAATACAAGTGAAATCTGAATCCCAGAGTGTTCTGAGTCTTAGGATCATAAGTCACGGTTCTGGCATACTGCACTGAAATTCAATTTTGTACAACAAAGAACACCTGGATAAGGCCAATTTTTATTATTAAAAATTGAATAGCGACAGAAGATTCTGGCACAGAATGACTTTCATTCACTGCACTTATGGCAGTTCTTATAATTTGGTCAGATATGAATACACAGATGAATAATTGGCTCGGATCTCATGATCTCAAAAGTGCATTATAGCACTTTTTCCTTGGAGACGAAGTTATGATTTCAAGTCCCATTCCAGCACTAGAAAACATAATTTGAGCCAACATATTACTCTATAAATAATGTTTCACTTCTTGAAGCTTTGTTGCTCTCTTTAGCGGATGCTTGGAACCATTCAAAACGGGAACAAAAAATGTCCAGCCTTAGTCAATATGCCTATCTCTTCGAAAGGATTAATATAATTTATCCTGCTTTGTACAGGAGCTTGCCCTGCACAAATTAGCAGCTAATTTTACTTTTTTAAAAAAATTGTGAATGCAATACAAAGAATGAAAGCTCTTATTTTACTTTTATAATAGAAAAATAATTATCTATCTCTGTTGCACTGTGGAATAACAGCTATGGCAATTTTGAGGTTGTTTAAAACAACCTGCCTAGTTGGCATGCAAGACAGTGCAAACTTGTATATCATCTATGCAGATCAAATCATTGCAACGGTGTGAGGTAAAACAAGCTTTACAGTGCACAATAAAGTGATCCTGTTACAGAGAAAGTGCAAGTAGATAAAAGGTGCAAAGTCATAGCACCTTTGTAACTTTACCAGTGGCCAACCATTTTAATTCCACTGCCCATTCCCATTCCGAAATATTGATTGACTTGGAGATCTAGGATAGAGTAGGCCTTTCCAGCCCTTCTGAGCCGTGCTGCCCAGCAACCCCAGTTTAATCCTAACCTAATCACGGAACAATTTACAATGACCTATTAACCTACCCGGGACGTCTTTGGACTCTGGGAGGAAACCAGAGCACCCAGAGGAAACCCTGGCATTCCACAGGGAGGACTCTGAACTCCGACACCTCGAGCGGTAATAGCATCGTGCCAACCACTCTGCCACTGTGGCATAGTTTGGTCCAAGACCGTCTCTACTGCCATGATGACGCCACTCTCAATTTGGAGGAGCAACACCTCAAATTCCGTCCGGGTAGGCTCAAACCTGACGGCATGAGCATTGATTTCTCCAGCTTGCAGTAATAGTCAGATTTTGGGTTAAACTCATCCACTGTTGATCTAATTAATAACAGAACATGTCTTTTTTTAATTTCAAGGTTCACAGAAGGAAACCAGACTGGTACGTAGCATAGCAATGGAACAGGCTGTTTGTCCCACCTTGGTACCAGTCTAAACAAATCCAATCTGCCTGATCCCTTGAACAAGATCTAGTTCCCTGCATGGTTATATTTCTGTCCGAGCACCACTTAAACATTGCTATCATATCTGTTTCTACCACTTACTCTGGCAGTGAGTTCTAGGCACCTACTGCCCTCTGTGTTATGCACTTGGCTTGAAATCTTTAAACTTCCCTTCTCTCAGCTATGCTGTCTAATGTTTAACCCATTTGCTTTGGGAAAAGGTACACTATCTATGCCTGTCACAACTTTTTTTAAAACTCTTCATCCGGTCATTCCTCAATCTCCAGCAGTCTAAACCAAAACAATCCAAACCTGTCCAATCTTATACACTCCAATCACAACAATGCCCTGATTAAACTCTTCTGCACCTTCTCCAAAGTATCCCTTGTATAGTGTGGCCAAGGAACAGTGCACTGTACTCCAAATGTGCCCTTGCCAAACTTTCATAGAGCTACAGCATCACTTTCCAGGTTTTATATTCAGTGCCAAAACCTGTGAAGGCAAGCACACTTTTTTTTAAACTAACCCTTTAAGGGAACTCTAAAGGTATTATCAGTGTATTTTTCAGTCATGATGCAATGTGTCCTCATCAATGCCATTATAAGCTGATAAGATATAGGAGCAAAATCAGGCCATTTGGCCCACTGAGTCTGTTCGCCATGATGGCATAATGTTACTGTTCCCTTTTTCACTTCGCTCATTCATTATGTGCCATGTCGTATGACATGGCCAATCATGGTCTTTCCATGACCATGATTGTTCTTAGCCAATTTTTCTGCAGATGTGGTTTGCCATTGCCGCCTTCTGGGCAGTGTATTTACAAGATGGGTGACCCCAGCCATTATCAATACTCTGCAGAGATTGTCTGCCTGGCGTCCATGGTTGCATAACCAGGACTTGTGATATGCACCAGCTGCTCATAAGGCCATCCACCACCTGCTCCCATGGCTTCACGTGACCCTGATCAGGGGGCTGAGCCGGTGCTACACCTTACCCAAGGGTGACCTTCAGGCTAGTGGAGGGAAGGAGCACCCTACACCTCCTTTGGTAGAGATGTATCTCCATCCTGCCAACCAAAGGATCTTCTAGTTTAATTTTAGCAGCTTTTAGTTTAATTACATACTCTTGCAGTCACTCATGAATGGTAAGAACACAAACTAAAAGCTGCTACATTCTATGGAATGTAACTTTCAAATGGTGGTCATAACCATTATGCATAGTTGAAAGTGCCTACTGTGTATACTTATCCCGTTGTATCCAAGCTTTTATTCATGTTTCAGATTCTAACTGAAGCTTGAAGTTGAAGAATAACAAGTTGAAGCTAAGGGAGCAGGGTTTTTATTTATTTCAGGATGAGGTTGACACTAGAAAGCTCGGTCTTTATCGCCCAACTCTAATTACTTTTGAACCAAATGTTCTTGCTAAACCACCAAGATAGAAATGAGAAATTTCCACCTCTAATGGATACCTGTGAAACTTACAAGTTTTAATATTTGTGTGCTAGGACATTTCTCCTCTTAAATCCCATACTATTAACTGAAATTTCACAGATGCTATGATGGAATTTAAACTCGTCTGTCTGGCTTATTAGTCATGGTCTCTGGATCACTAGTCAATAACTAACCACAACAGTTTACTGCACTGGGAGCTTTCTCTCAATGAAATCTGTAGCTGGGGCTGTTGTGGATAATTCTGTTTTCCCTGGTGGTTATCAATGTAATCGTCAACTTGAAAGCAGAGGCTATCAGTAGAGGTACTAGGACTTAATGTTTCAATCCCTATTGTAAGCCGGCACTCTGTGTGTTGGCAGTGGGCTTGGATTGGTGACAAGGAGGGTAGGTTCGTCATCGGGGTCATCAGGTGGGCACCCTCCTTCTTTGACGTTTCGTTGATGAGCCCACAACGTCTCCAGAGGGCTCAACGGTGCTACCTGGCGTCCCAGATATACTCCCCTCAGTTCCATACCCTCCTGTCTTCATCTTGCAGCCCAGTTGTAATCCAGTTGCTGCTTTCTTCTGCTGCATTGGACAAGGACTTGATTGCTTGTTGGAGGGAGTGACCCCTCACCCCCCCCCTTCAATAGACTGGTCATAGATGTAACAACGAATCCCCTGCATCCCACTTCTACAGGGAAAATCTTGGTCTTCCAGCCGTTCTGGGCAGCCTCAGTTGCCAGTTCAGAGTACTTGTTATGAAATGAACCGTTCCTTTTTAGGCGAATGGCCATGATATTACTTGTGGACGCATTGCGACACGGTAGCATAGTGGTTAGCACAGCGCTTTACGGTCTAGGCAACCTGGGTTCAATTCCCAACACTGCCTGTAAGGAGTTTGCACGCTCTCCCTGTGGCTGTGTGGGTTTCCTCCAGGTGCTCCGGTTTCTTCCCACAGTCCAAAGACCTACCACTTGGTAGGTTAATTGGTCATTGTAAATTGTCCCATGATTGGGCTAGCGTTAAATTGGTGGGTGCATGACTCAAAGGGATAGAAGGGTCTACTTCACACTGTATCTCAGTAAATAAATAAATTTGAAATCACCATTAATTGAATACAAGTCTTTTCTTTTGAATGAGGAGGTGGTACAGATATGAAGGGCACTATGTATTTTCAATAATATCATGCTTGGCTATGTTTCATTTAGCCAATGCGTCTTGGCAAACTTTGCAAATGGAAAGTGAAAAACGCACTGATGTAATTTGATGGATAAAGCACCAAAACTCTGAACTGTGCTCTCTGTCTGTATTCCCTATCTGCCTACATCTACTTCTCTGGATGCAGAACAATGGGGGAACTGACCCTGTGTGTGCAATAGCATTCAGCAAGGTCCTGATTGACATCAGGCAATTATCCAAGGGCTCAGTTCCAATTGTCAAAGACTTGGAGGGTTTTAAATGTCACTGATAGATATTTAAAAACTATTAAAACATACTTGTAAAAAAATCAAAAAATAACTTAATAAAATAAAACACTAACAAGTCCGTAAGATATAGGAGCAGAATTAGGCCATTTGGCCTATCCAGGCTGCTCTTCCAATTCATCATGGCTGATCCAATTTTGTTCTCTCGGCTTCAATTTCCTGCCTTCTCCCCGTATCCCTTCATGCCCTGATTAATCAAGAATCTATCAACCTCCGCCTTAAATATGCATAAAGGCTTGTCCTCCACAGTTGCCTGTGGCAATGAATTCCACAGATTCACCACTCTCTGGCTAAAGAAATTCTTCCCCCTCTCATGTCCCTTTATTCTGAGGCTGTGTCCTCTGGTCTTAGACTCTCCCACTATAGGAAGCATCCACTCTATCGAGGCCTTTCAACATTCGACAAGGAATTTAAAAGATTGAAGAACTTTTATTGCCAGCAGCCTCATTCTAATAAATGTGAGCTGCAGTTCCTACACCAGTCCTTGCACAGAGTTGAAGGTTGGATGCAAAGAGCTTTTGGATCCTTTTGTTAGAGAGTTATTGCTCCCCAATGACGAGTGCAATGGTAGAGTACACAATGAAATGACCTACAAGTCAGCTTGGACTTTGGGTTTGCGTGCCATGCGTCAGAGTGGACTACTCTGGAGGTTCATATTAGCTGGCCCAATTTAGTTCAGTATGCTCTGTTAATCATCATAACAGAAAAGATTATACTTAACTCCGATATTTATGTTGTACATTCGGAAATGACAAATGGATCTGTGTCCCTGGTTCTGAAGCAACTACTTTGAAGTATGGGTAGTTCAGAACAAAAATCTGTGAGACTGAGGGGAAATTATACAACCTGGAGATTCGTCTGCTTACAGGCAGCGACAGAACAAGAATAGCGAAAGGACCCAAATTTTTTTAAAAAGACCAACACCCAATGCGCAGAGAGAGCGAAAACAAATTGTGCAAACAGTAAAACCAAGCAACAGCATGTAGAATGAAATTGAGGTCCATAGACATGAAGCCCAGAGCAGCTGGAGCAGGGCCACAGCCTCAGTTCATCACACAGCCGGGCAAATAAAATAGAATGTACGGATAGAATTGCAGAAAATAAATGAAACTTGCACAAAATAAACACTAATATTGCCATTTTGAGGCTTCCTGCAGCATATGTGCTGCTACTCGGGGTTAAAATTGGCCTATTCTGAGAGGGAATGTTAGTATTGTAGGTGAAACCTTAACTTGAATTTATTCAGTTTAATTTCCAGCCACATTTAACTTAATCATACTGTATATACAAAGGACATCAGCTGTCAATATCATCGGCACCTTCCTAATTGCTACAACTAATATATACATATATATACACACAGGCATATAAAAAATTGAGCGGGCAGTTGCCAATCTTCCTCTGAAATCTTGGGAATAAAAGAGACTTTTTCTGGAGGGTGCTATGAATAATCGAAGAGAAAAGTCTTTTGGAGGATTTCAAAATAACTGATTTTTTTTGTTGAAAATTTCTTATTGTTGATTAAAAAAAAAAATAATTTCATCTAGAGAGCAGACATGGTTGAATGAGATGGGATAGTTGGAAACGGGAAATGATTGAAGAATGCATTCTGCCAGAATTGGCAAGCCCATATATACGTGTTTCAGCATTCAGTTATTCAGCTGTCTGTACCTGAGGCATTGGCATTGGACTTGTGCACTAATTAATTGGGGGGAAAATCTGTCACTTGCAATCTGATCCTGCTTTGAAATCAATATTACAGGGCATTTTTTAATATAATGTTTTCTTTGCAATCTTTTAATTAAACCGTCACATTGATAAATGAGCAGAGGGAAAGTAGAGAAGACATTTGCCAGTGTGCCCAGTACTTGAGCTTTTCTGATCTACGCTCAATTTGTATTTCAATTTTGTTTGGAATTTTTTTGGAGATGTATTGGGTATCCTAGTACCCGATGCCCTCCTTCTAACTTGTACAACAGTTAGGTTACTTTCTTTTCCTTTCCCCATAGACTATATAAGAGATGCTGAAGAGATGAAGGCCATATGTCAAGAGGTGGGCTCCATCAGTGAAAGTGTCTTTGACATTCGGTTCAATCTCAATGTGTATTGCCCAGGTAATGAGCAGTATTTGAGCTAAAATAATTTATTACTAAAATCATGTTTATTTATTTAAATTTTGGGTATTGTTTGTAAATTCTGTAAGAGTGAATTTCTGTTACATAAAGGACTGCAATATGGAAGTTACTTGCAGTTAAGTTTTAACCGGCTGGTGGTGGAGTGGCATCCACACTAGACTTTGAGGCGAGTGGTCCTGGGTTCGAATCCGGCTGGCTGCTCGCACACTTTCCATCTGTGCTGGGTTGAGTGTCGAACTAGCAACTCGGCTTCAGAAAAAGAAAACAGGCAAATGCTAAAGGAACGGCAAGAAATGCTGTCTGACGCACCACAAAGCTCAAAAAGGGATAAGAACAACTGCACTTAAGTTTAAGATTGTTTAATGCCATTTCCAGTAAACAAGTGTAAAGACTAATGAAATAATTGTTACTCCAATACAAAAATACAAAAAAAACAGTAAATATACAGTAAGTACATAACTAGCTTGTATACATTGATTGTAAGTCCATAAAATAACACTAGGCACAGGAGTGCCTGTGCATAAGGTGGCCAACAGGAAATGATAAAGCAGAGTGATGAGGGGCAGGCTAGTGGGAGAAGTTGATGATCAGCCTTGCTGCTTGGGGAAGTAACTGCCTTTGAGTCTGGTGGTCCTGGCATAGACGCTATGCAGTCTCCTCCCTGAAGCGAATGGGGCAAACAGTCCATGATGGATAGCAGGGTGGGTGGGATCTTTCATGATGTTACTTTTTTTTTCTTCCTCTTGTTACTGATACTGAGGCTCTAACTTTCCATTGATTCGACAATTTGCATTATACCAGTCTCCATTGCACATTGATCATAAAATAGATTTGATTTGCCAAGTGGGCATTGCTTTCACAAATGCTATTTATCTGAAATGAAAGTAATGGCTTTTGAGCATGATGGAACTGTTGAAAGCGTTTTAAGTTGCTTGTGCATCATGTAGCAGTTGGTGAGTTTTTTAGGTGACTTGCTTTGATGGCATTTAAATTAGAATTGAATTTTTTTTTTTGTTGCAGATATAAGATTTCATGAGTCTGAACAGGAAGCTCTGCAGCTTCAGAAGCGATTGATGAGGGATATTGCAGCCTTCATTGTGTCTGTACAGATTCCCAATTTTGTAAGTGACTATATGGAAAAAGTTCAGGGATTTAAAGTATTATGTAGATTTGTAAGGATGAATTCTGTGATGAGAAAATATCAACATCTGTGCCACATAGAAATAGTTAAAGCTAATTTATCAGAGGTGAAGGGAAATTCAGTGTTGAGTGTTGATATTTAGATCATTGGTTGTGAATGAATAACCAAGAGTAGCTACTTGTTAGCATGAGAAATGTCAAGGAAGGGTTGAGGGACATGTTTAACATAGTTCTTTGGATTCATCATACTTATCACCATGGGTTCAGAGCAGATATTAGAGCTGTGGATGTTGGATGATGTCTACTGCACAGACTTGCTTCATCTCCCTCCTTTTGATTTCCAGATCAAAGACTGTGAGAGTCATGTCGTTGTACCTGCAGACAGTGCCACAATGACTGATGCTCTGCACAAATATGGAATTAATATTCGATACATTGGTAAAATAACACAGCAGATAAGCCAGTCAAAAAACAAGCAGTATTTAGAACATATCTCGGTAGGTATTCAAGTAAGAGATTGTTTCAAGGGAGGGGTCTGATTACAGAACCAGTAAATGATTATATTAATTAAAGGTTCTCCCTAAGGCACTCAGTCATGCATTGCAAAGAATTCCAGTTGGTTGATGCTCAGTATTATTTAAATGGTTAAAAAATAGCAGCACGCCGCTGTGCAGAGGGACTTGGGAGTGTTTGTGTGCATGAATCACAAAAGGTTGGTTTGCAGGTGCAGCAGGCTATCAAGAAGGCAAATGGGATGTTGGCCTTCATTGCTAGAGGTAGGTGGGGATAAGTCTATGGCCAGATCAGCCATGATCTAACGAGGGGTGATTGATAAGTTCGTGGCCTAAGGTAGAAGGAGTCAATTTTAGAAAACCTAGCACATTTATTTTTCAACATAGTCCCCTCCTACATTTACACACTTAGTCCAGCGGTCGTGGAGCATACGGATCCCTTCTTTGTAGAAGTCGACGTCTTGGACCTTCAGAAAGTGGTCCACAGCAGGGGTGATTGATAAGTTCGTGGCCTAAGGTAGACGGCGATGAGTTATTAACTTACAACTTTCTGCATAATCACTCAGAGTTGAACTGCGCGTGCATGTAATGAGAGCTGTATAACTCATCTCCCTCTACCTTAGGCCACGAACTTATCAATCACCCCTCGTATTGAATGGCGGCACAGGCTTACCAGCCAACCTACTCCTGCTCCTATTTCTAATGTCCTTACATTCAATAGTTTTGCTGAAGCCCTGAAATTGACCACGGTATTCCTAGATGTACACACTTGTGGACCATGTTAGGTCTGGTTGTGCTACACGTACACATAATGAGAAGACACTCAGGCAGTATCCAAAAACATCTTTAAAAATAATAAACATTTATGATCATAAGTGGATGGTAACAAATAAGGAGTTGTAATAAAATGTGCCGATATTTACTCAAAATGTACATGAAAACATGTGGATGTTTCACAGCTATCCATTATTTTATGTTGGGAAGAAGGTGATTGGTAATGAAACACATAGCTATCTCTAGATTTCCATATTCAAAATTTAGTAGTATAATTGATAGACTTTGAGTAGGTGGTCTTTGTTTAAAATTGTTTTGCATTTCTGCAGAGACTGCTGATCAGTGAAATCATCACCCGAGCGGCAAAGCATATTGTAGTCCTCTACCTGCAGGTAACAGCTCTGATCATTGAGTACACTCATTGGCTTCAGTAACCATAACTAATGCATTTTACAATTCATGCACTTGAACAACACAATGGGAATGTCCCACATTTCATTGATGTTCTGTGCAGAATTAGCTACTTTTAGTCAGTTTCAGTGGTGATGACCCCATGGGTTTCAACTTGGCCTTTCTCAATTCCTTCAGTACTGTCCCATTATTTATATATTGTAAAGTTTGTGAGGGAGATCTGCTACAAATTATTACCCTTTGTTAAACTGAAGATGATCTAGCATACTTTGGCAGAGGGGCAAGAAATTCAATCTTATTTATGCCTGTTCCATGAGATTTTCATCTATCTCAATTCCCAACAATGCATCTTGTTGGATACACATCTGATACAATTGAAACTAAAGCAACACTCTCAAAATGTTGAGGAACTCAGCAGGTCAGGAAGCATCTATGGAAAAGGGTAAGTGGTCGAAGTTTTGGGCTGAGATTGAAGAAGAATTTTGGCCCAAAACGTTGACTGTTTATTCATTTCCATTGATGCTGCCTGACCTGCTGAGTTCCTCCAGTATTTTGTGTTTGTTGCTTTAGTTTCAATTGTATCAGGCATGTGTCCAGCAAGATGCATTGTTGGGAAATGAGATGGATGAAAATCTCATGGAACAGGCATAAATAAGATTGAATTTCTTGCCCCTCTGCCAAAGTGTGCCAGGATCCACAGACTTTCTTGTGTTTGTAATTAAAACTAATATTTATGAAATTTTAACTCGATATTGGGAAGCTTCAAAAGGGTGAAGCAATTGCACAGGACAATCTCCTCGTACAGCAGAAAAATGGACAAGGCAAGGTGCTTTATCCCAGGCATTTTATTCTGGTTAATTTATGTTTAAACAGTTTGTTTGGATTATGTTGCTTTCTTTTTGATGACGCTTCTGTGAAATGCATTGGCTGTGTTGAAAATGCTGCATCAGTTTGTTGAGTAAGTTGTGGACTGAATCATAACTCAACATCTGTTCTTCTGACAAACATAACAAATTAAAGCGGGGGGAGGGTATTCAATCCCTTGAGCCTGCACTGCACCTTAGGATATGGGTGATTTATTTTTAGCCTCTGCCCCATTCCCATCAGTACACAATAACCTTTCAACCTCTTGCTAATCGGGTATCTTTCGACCTCTGCAATAAAATAATTTCAACAACTCTGCTTCCAAACTTCTTTGAGGCGAATTCTAAAGACCCGTGACCCACTGAGAGAAAGAAAGTGCCTTGAGGGCTTAAAAGAATAACACCTTATTTTTTTTAAACAGTAACTCCTAGTTCTAGACTCTCCCACAAGAGGAAATATCCTCTCCACATCACCCCTCAGGATGTTATGTTTAATTTAACACCTCTAACTTCCAGTAACGTAAGACTAGTTTATCTGATGTTTTGTCATAGGAAATCCATTCATTTAAGACATTGTCTTGGTAATTTTAAGAAAACACATCTTGGATTTTCACATCCTGAAGTCTGGCACCAGAATTAATTGCAGTGCATCACTCGTTGGCATTATGGTTCAATTATCTGTCAAACACGTGGCAGATGAAATTTCATGCAGGGAAGTGTGGGATGGTATATTTCATTTGGTAGGAATATGGGAAAATCTTACAAATTCAGAGGAGTTTCGGAAACCTATGTATGCATGTGATTCTGGCATGCCAATTCAGAAAGCATACGATCCTGGGCGTACTGAGTAATATTGAACCTTTATAACCTTTTACAAAGCACTGGTTAACCCACTTTTTTATTGATTGCTCCAGTTAAGAATTGGACACAATTGAGTCCAGAGATGCATTTAGCTATACTTGGTAACTACTGCAGATTATTCTTCCCCTGAAGGACATTAGTGAACCACAGTTTGTTGCTACAATTCAGCAGATTCACAGAGACCAAGACTAGATCTTGATTTTAAATTCCTCGCTGCCATAGTGGGATTTGAACTTGCCCTTAATGGTAGAGGCTTCTTGCTGTTGACCCAGTAATTAAAACTGCATTGTTACTGAAGATGTGTTGCAATCAATTCTGGTGGCCAGACTTTAGGATGTGAAATCCAAGAAGGCTCCAAGGTTGAGGGTTTTCATTCAGAATCAGATTTAATATCACTGGCTTTTGTCAAGAATGTGTTGTTCTGTACCAGCAGTACATTGCAATACATGACTGAAAAAAACTATGAACTACAATAAGTAAACGTACATATAAAGATTAAATTATATAAGTAGTGCAAAAAGAGAGGAGAAAAAATAAATGAGGTAGTGTTCATGGATTCAATGTCCATTCAGGAATCTGATGGTGGAGAGGTAGAAACTGCTCCTGAAGTGTTGAGTGTGGCTTCAAGCTCCCGTACTTCATCCCTGATGCTAGCAATGAGAAGAAAGCATGTCCTGGGTGAAGGTGGTCTTTAATGATGGGTGCCGCCTTCCATGATGGCATTGCCATTTGAAGGTGTCCTCGGTGCCGGGGAGGGCCGTGTCCACAATGGAGCTGGCTGAGCTTACAACTTGTGAGTGTCTTTGGTGACACACCAAGGCTCCTCAAACTGCTAATGAAATGTAACTGCTATCGTGCCTTCTTTGTAACTGCATCGATATGTTGGGCCCAGGGTAGATTTTCAGAGATGTTGACACCCAGGCACTCGAATCTGCTCACCCTTCCCACTGCTGATCCCTCGATGAGGACTGGTGTGTGTTCCCTCGACTTTCCCTTCCTGAAGTCCACAGTCAGTTCCCTGGTCTTACTGATGTTGGGTGCAAAGTGGTTGTTGTGGCACCACTCAACCAGCTGATCTATCATGCTCCGGTATGTTACCTCGTCACCATCCGAAATTCTGCCAACAGTAGCAGTGTTGTTGGCAAGTTTATAGATGGCATTTGAACTGTGCTTAGCCACATACTTGTGGGTGTACAGAGAGTGGAGTAGTGGATTAAGCACACACTCTTGAGGTGGGCGAGTGTTGCTTGTCGTGAAGAAGAGATGTTATTTCCGATCCGCACAGATTGAGGTTTCCTGGTGACAAAGTTGAGGATCCTGTTGCAGAGGGAGGTACAGAGGCTCAAGTATTTAAGTTCATTGATTAGAATTGAGGGTATTAGTTTCTCTTTGAATGCTGAGCTATAGTTGATAAACAGCAGCCTCACGTAAGTATTACTATTGTCCAGGTGATCCAAGGCCGATTGGAGAGCCAGTGAGGTTGCATCTGCTGTAGACCGATTGTGACAATAGGCAAATCGCAGTGCCCCCAGGTCCTTGCTTCTGCAGGAGTTGATTGTAGCTGTGACCAACCTCTCAAGCACTTCGTCAACGTAGACGCGAGTGCCATTGGGAGGCGGTCATCGAGGCAGCTCACCTTCCTCTTCTTGGGCACTGGTATGATTGTCGCCCTTTTGAAGCAGGTGGAAACCTCCAACTGCAGCAGTGAGAGATTGAAGATGACCAGGACAAAGGATATGGTAAAAAGCTGGGCTGATTGGTCTTGGAGAAGAGAAAGTTGTGAGAGAGATTCAGAGTTCAGAAAGGCCAGAGAATCTATTCTCATTAAATGAGAGGTCACCATTTGCAGGATATAGATTTAACATGTAAGATGAAGGGTGACATGAGGTTGAATCTTTTTGCATCTCATTGTATCAGGGATTCACTGGAAGTTGTGGCTTTTTGAAAAGGAATCAACTGTATTGATACTTAAAAGTAAAGTATCTGCAGGGTTCCAGGCTTAGGGTAAGAGAAGGGGGTTTACCTGGATTGATCTACAAAAACCTATGTTGATTCTGATTTATTCTTTTCAGTCAATGGAAGTTCACCTAATTGTGTTTACTTTTACTTTTCTTACAGAGCGTGGAGTTATCAGCTCTTTCATCTGCCATTAGTCACTTCCTTAATTGTTTTTTGAGCTCCTACTCCAATGGTGTTACACACCTGCTTCCGGGCGAGCTTGCATCACGCAAGAAAAAAAACAAGCGCAAGATGCGGATTGCTGGGAGCGATGTGGCATGGGCTAGCCTGACTCCTACAGAGCTGTGGAAACAGATTAACACTGAAGCTGTTGAAAGCTTTGACTACGCCTTGACTTGGTATGTAATGGCATCAATAGTTGCCTTTGGCTGCCTTCTCCATCAGCCATTGTTATAGGAGAAGCAATTTTTGCTAAGGCTTGGTTTATTGATGTATGGGGTGGGACAACTTTGCTGAGCATCTTGAACTTCCACCACAACTGTGTGATTCAGGGGGATGGACTAGCTAAAGAAGGGAAGAGAGTCAATCTTCAAGACCCTGGACATTTTCCTAATTAACCCTGGTTTTGGAGAGATGTTGATCCCTGTTTGGAAGTGTAGATGAGTATTGCAGAAGTTTGAACTTGTTCATGAATACAAGCATAATATTACCATGTTTGATCATCTTTCCCGCAAGCCAGCTAGTAAAATTTCTGAGTTAAAGGATCCCTGTCTACTTAGACCAGTCATCTCCATATACAACAGTAAAGGCTGGGAACAAAATCCACCAGTAGGTAGAACTTGCATAGAACATAGAATAATACAACACAGGACCAGGCCCTTCTGCACATAATGTTGTGCCGAACAGCTAAGAAGCAAACCAAAAACACCCAAATTCGAATTCCTCCTACATACATAATGTCCATATCCCTCCACCTCCGTTGCATCCAGGAGCCTATCTAAATGTCTTTTAAAAGCCTCTAATGTATTTGCCTCTACCGCCCTACCAGGCAGCGTGTTCCAGGCATCCACTTCTCTGAGTAAAAAAACTTGCCCCTCTCATCCCCTTTGAACCTCCCCCTTCACCGTCAATACATGCTGTCTGGTATTAGACATCTCAACTCTGGGAAACAGATGCTCTCTGTCCACTCTATCTGTGCCTCTCATAATTTTATAAACCTCTATCAGATCCCCCCTCAGCCTCCGACACGCCAACCCAAGTTTCTCCAGCCTCTTGTGATGGCACATGCCCTCTAAACCAGGCAGCATCCTGGCGAACCTCTTCTGGCCCCTCTCCCGAGTCTCAACATCCTTCCTACCAGAACCATGTGCAATACTCCAGATGTGGCCTGACCAGAGTTTGATAACTTTGCAACTAAAATAGCCAAACTTGTAATACTTTTTAGCAGGATGGTGATACATCTGAAAATGCTACAGGGTGGTGGAAATGAGAAAATGGCATTGTCATCTATTTAGTTTATCGTCTCTGTTTGACTATAAAATTATGTTTTTGATTGGTGTGTTCCAGTGCTGGGATTGATCAGGCAGTGGAGCAGTTTGGCCTACAGAAGGTGTCTCTTTTGCGTGAGTTCTGCTTAAAGGCTGGAATTCAGGTATTGCTGAATCTTTAATTATAACTACGTGTCATACGCA
The DNA here is from genome assembly GCF_963921235.1 of Mobula hypostoma. Lineage (NCBI taxonomy): Eukaryota > Metazoa > Chordata > Chondrichthyes > Myliobatiformes > Myliobatidae > Mobula > Mobula hypostoma. Next base: position 29,383,529 of record NC_086123.1, on the reverse strand, counting down.
CAATCTGCATTACTGTGGTAGTCTTTCAGCATGCTGCAAGCAACAGCCGTACTATTGTCCTGCTTGGCTCATCAGATGGGCATTCCAGTACATTGCTCAGTAATTTTAGAAGGATGCAGTGTACTGAACAAAGCATGTCTATTAATGGAAAATTGATTGTGCTTATAGTGCTTTTTTGCAAGAAGCATATGTAGAAAAATGAAATAATACAAAATGGTAGCAATACTCAGCAGGTTCAGGCAACATCACTGAGAGAACAGCATGGTTCAAGTTTCAGGTTGGTAAAAAATCAACTAAGAAAAATAATGTGCAATGTGTCTGGGTGAATTTATTGCATTGGGTGTGGAAGGCAGCAACACTTTGTGTAAGTTGGCGCGGTTTTGTCCCATAAGTATTGCAGAATTCCCAATTCTTCCTTCTACTGTGTTTTGCCCACAGTGAGGCCCTCATTGTTTAATATATTGCTCTCTTATATTCTTAGAAGTAATTGAAGAATGGGAGGAAAGATTAAAGAACTTTTCATCATAAGTTATGGTTGGGTAGATGTCAGTTAACTGATATGCACACACAATCTAAAATTGCTTAGTAGCTGGTAGGATTAATTTTGAGAATTTTAAATTGCACCATAAATCAAATTGTTTTAGAAGTCAACAGGGAGAATTCTTGTTGATTTTTGTTTACCACAATTTTCATTTAAATCACACTTTTAAAGAGGTTGAATGCGCTTCATAGGAACATAATGAAATTTATTTATTTAGAATACAGCACAGAATAGAGCTTTCCAGCTCTTCAAACCACACTGCCCAGCAACCCTGAACAACTCTGATTTTAACTCTAGCCTAATCACTGGACAATTTGCAATGACCAATTAACCTACTCAGTATGTCTTTGGACTGTGGGAGGAAAGTGGAGCACCCGGAGAAAGCCCCCACATTCTGCGGGGAGGATGTACAGAGACTCCTTACAGAGGGTGCCAGGATTGAACTCAGTTTCCAACACCAGGAACTGCAGCAGCATTGTGCTAACTTCTATGCTACCATTAGTGCCCTATGTTTTGGCTTCTGCAGTCACCACATCTTTTCTAATCAAATGAATCCAAGTCGGCACTGATGCATTCAGTAATTAATCCCATCATGTTTTAATCAAAATTTTAGAGAGTAGGTTTGGAGCCAGTCACTGAATCGAACCAGTTTGTATTAAATTAAGTCAGGAGGCCATCTACTGTTAAGGGAAGATTGAAAATCATTGTTAGATGTTGTTAAAGCAGAGACCGGAAGGCAACTGATCTCAAGTGTTTGATGGCAGACATGGGGTTGGGAAAATTGCTAAATCATTGGGTGGATATTATGGAGAAACAAAATCTAATTGGTTTTAATGTCCCAGAGTCTTCGTTGAGAAAACTCACATTTACACAGGAAGAGATTACGGTTGTTCCATTTGGTCTTTTTAGATCAAATAGTTTAGCAAGTGATTGCCAACAAAAAAAAACAACTTTACATTTATTGGGGATGAAAGAAAAATAACTCCTCCTCCCCACCCTTGGTTGAATCTTGAGTTTCCTTCAATAAGTCCTGAAGAAGCTCTACTGAAGTTTATCATCTTTTGGTTCATCTGAGAACTCCTCTTTCCCAAAGACAACCATATGCTAAATATCACTTGGCATTCATAAACTATTTTGGTGTTGGCATTCATAAACTATTTTGGTGTTGAAAATTCATGGATAATCTGGACCTTGATGAATTAGATGTTCAATTTTGTGTACCTTTCAGCATTGATCAGAGGGAGAAGGTGATTACAAAGGTTTGTTTTGTCCCTCTGCAACTCCATCTCATGAGCATTTGAGTCTTGGTGGCAGTTCAGCTACATATTACCCAATGTTGTATAGCTTATCATATTTGGACAACTTCAGACCGCAAATTACTTGACCTTTAGCTCTGGCTCCAGCCCGGACCTCAGCTGCCATCACCTCTAATCTGAGACCTTCCTCGCTGCCGCTGGACCCTCGGGTTCCACTTCCCCCATCACCAGTCTTCAACTCTGAGCCTCTCAGGCTCCCCTGACACCTCTTGGGTCCTCAGAGCTTCCTCCTTCCTTCCATCCTGAACACCCCAACCCCAACCCTTCCCACCCCCCCTTCCACTGATGCCGTCACCTCTCTGATCTCAGCTCTAATCCCTGCTGTGCCTTCACCATTCCCTCCGACCTTCCCCTCTCTGAGGTGGAATATTCTGTCCCCAGCAAGGGCCTTGCTTTTGCCCCCTTCGCCCACACCTCTGTGAGTTTGGTGCTTGCCACGACACCAAGTTTGTCTCCAAGCCCACTTCTTTGGCAAGAATTCCCCATCTCACACTGATGACCCTCTTCCCACCTCCAACCCTCCTTCTCTTCTTGGACACCCCGCCCTGGTTCTCTGCCTGCTCTGGGTCTTTTCAACTTTATTGCCAATGAGATAGCGGTACTGAAGAAGAGTCTCAGTCCAAAATGTGGACTGTTTGTTCATTTCCACAGATGCTGCCTGACCCGCTGAGTTCCTGCAGCATTTTGTGTGTGTTGCTCTGGATTTCAGCATCTGCAAAACCTCTTGTGTTTTGGATTATTTCATCTTTTGAGGGGGACACATGTACTTTCAGAGTCGTTTCAAGTCATAAGCATTTTTTTGATTTATTGAGTTGCTTATAATGTCCTTAAATATTTTCTCTTAGGTTCTGCTGCGGGATTACAACTTTGACAATCGTCACAAACCCACTTTCACAGAGGACGACATTCTTAACACATTCCCTGTGTTCAAGCACATTATTGTGAAAGCAACAGATGCTGAGAAGGTTTATCAGAAAGCCAAAGCTAAAATTCAGAAAGGTACGCAATCACATTGAAGGGAAAATCCCAATGTACTTGGGTAGAACAGGGCTCAAGTAGAGAGAGTTCAATATTTCCTTTAGATGTTATTAAGGCTGAGAATAAAATTAGATCTGAAAAAGACCTTATAGAGTAGGGGTTCCCAACCTTTCTTATGCCATGGACCAATACCAGTAAGCAAGTGGTCCATGGAGCCCTGTTACAGAGCAAGAGTTCAGAGCCAGAACTGCTCCACGTTGTGAAAGACTACACTGTGTGCTTGAAAAAAATTTTTAAAAAACAAAAAAAAAGAAGTGGGCTTGGAGACAGACTGATTATTGTGTGCCACTAAATGTTACAACATTGCATGAAATGCAAATGTGCTGATGGTGGTGTGTAACAAAGTTTGATAATGCCCCTCCAACTTTTAATACCAAACAGCGAACAAGTACACGTGCTGGAAAATAGTCAGGGTCTGTGGAGAGCAAATGGAGTAAGCATTTTGGTTCAATGGCATTTAATTGAATACCGTTCTAATTGACCGGAAACTTCAACTTCCTCCTTCCCTCCTTCCCCTCCCTTTCTGTGCAAATGCTGCTTGACTTGCTGACTACTTGTTGATCATTCTATTTTAATTTCACTGTTTTCTTAAAAGTATCAAATTCTTGGTGAATTTTGGATTTTTGCTACCTCAGTCCAAGTACAATCCTTTCAAAGTGCAGTATCGATAGTGATCAGAAAGTTTATTTCCTTCTGTATTGCTAACTTCAATTCTTATTAGAGAACATAGAACATAGAAAAGTACAGCAAAGGAAAAGGTCCTTCAGCCCACAATGTTCTGCCAAACCAATCAAATCAGTAATCAAATGGGAAACTAAATTAATCTCTTCTGCCTACACAATGTCCACATCCTTCCATCTTCCTCATATTCATGTACCTATCTAAATGTCTCTTAGAAGTTCCTAACCCTTCTGCCTCTACCACCACCCCAGACAGTGCATTCCAGGCACCCACCACTCTCTTGGGGTGGGGTGGGGGGGAAGAACTTGCCCTTCACATCTCCTTTGAAATGACCCCTTCTCACCTTAAATGCATGCCCTCTGGTATTGGAGATTTCAAGCCTTGGAAAAAGATATTGTCTGTCTATGCCTCTCATAATCTTATAAACCTATATCATGTATCCCCTTGGCCTCTGCCGCTCCAAAGAAATCAACCCACGTTTATCCAGACTCTCATTGTAGCATGTGCACTTTAATTCAGCCAGCATGCTGGTAAACCTCTTCTGCACCCTCTCCCAAGTCTCAACATCCTTCAAAATGCAATAATCCAGATATGGCCCAAGTAGAGTTTTATAAAGCTGAAACTCAGTGCCTCAACTAATAAAGGTAAGCATGCCATATGCCTTCTTAACCACTTTATCAACCTGTATCAGGAAGCTATGAACTTGGACCCCAAAATCCTTCTGCTCATCAACGCTGCTAAAGATCTTCACCTCAACAGTGTACTGACTTGTTACTTACATTTGACCTAGCATGGTGTAACACTTCACATTTAGCCGGGTTAAACTCCATCTGCCATTTCTCTGCTTGTCTCTGCAAATGATCTATAGTGCCTGAAAAAGTATTTAACCCCCAACCCTCTGTTCATGTAAATGAGCATTACAACCAGGGGATGAGCGGACTCTATTTTCTAAGGAAGCTGAGATCCTTCAATGTGTGCAGCAGAATGTTGATCTTTTACCAGTGTGCTACAGCGAGTGCAATTGTCTTTGCTGCTTTGTGCTGGGGGTGCAAAAAGACTAAACTCATCAAAAAGGCTTACGTAGAACATAGAATAGTACAACACAGTACAGGCCCTTTGGCCCACAATGTTATGCCGACCCTCAAACCCTGCCTCCCATATAACCCCCCACTTTAAATTCCTCCATATACCTGTCTAGTAGTCTCTTAAACTTCACTACTGTATCTGCCTCCACCACTGACTCAGGCAGTGCATTCCACGCACCAACCACTCTTTGAGTAAAAAACCTTCCTCTAATATCCCGCTTGAACTTCCCACACCTTACCTTAAAACCATGTCCTCTTGTATTGAGCAGTGGTGCCCTGGGGAAGAGGCACTGGCTATCCACTCTATCTATTCCTCTTATTATCTTGTACACCTCTACCATGTCTTCTCTCATCCTCCTTCTCTCCAAAGAGTAAAGCCCTAGCTCCCTTAATCTCTGATCACAATGCATACTCTCTAAATCAGGCAGCATCCTGGTAAATCTCCTCTGTACCCTTTCCGATGCTTCCACATCCTTCCTATAGTGAGGTGACCAGAACTAGACGCAGTACTCCAAGTGTGGCCTAACCAGAGCTTGTTCCGTCCTTGGCTACAATCCGGACTCTTCTGAGTTGGTGTTGGAGCGGAGGTGACTAAACAAACTGTTACCCATTATGGACAATCCGGCACCTCCTCTCCATGAGCTACTGAATAAGCAGCAGAGCACCCGTTAAGACAGACTCATTCAGCTCTGCTGTCAAAAGTATCGTTTCAGAAAATCTTTCCTACTAAATGCAATAAGCATATACAACAGTTCATCTCTGTGTGGCAGGAGAACATACATCATAGTACAATAGTCTGTGTTTTATTATTAAATGCATTATTGCAAATTGGTACATTGTGTATATTATTCTGTATGTTATTAGTTAATTTTGCACACTAATGTACTAAATGCTGTGATGAGAGTATTTCCCATTTGGAGTCAATAATTATTATTTTGATCAATTTAACTGAGAATTTTTATTTGTAAATCACATGCCCCATTTCTCACAGGCCCCCCCAAAAACGGAGAAGTGTAAAACATGAAAAACAAAAAATTCAAAAACAGAGAAGGCAGCAGTTCAAAAGTATTTGTTCCCCTTTGCTTGGTACTTAGTTGAGCCACCTCTCACGGCTATTGCGGCCAGTAGTCTTTTTGGATAAAGTCTCCATTAGCTTCGCACAATGTGATGGATCAAGATTTGCCCATTCCTCCTGTGCCATGTTAGAGGGAGTGGTGGTGAACAACAATCTTGAACGCTCTGATTGGGCCACTCAAGGACATCAGTTTTCTTCATTGAAGCCACTCCATGGTTGCTCTGGCAGTCCTGCTGGAAGATGAACTTACTCCCCAGTTTAAGCTTTCTGGCAGAGGCTAGCAGGTTTTTATCCAGGATCTCTCTGTATTTAGCAGCATTCATCTTCCCATCAACCCTGACCAGATTTCCAGTCTCTGCTCTTGCACTTCTTAAACTGCTTGTACTCAGAAGATCCCAGTTTATACTTGGGAAGTTGAAATCCCCCATGACAACAGCCCTATTGTTTTTACACCTTTCCATAATCTGTCTGCGTATCTGTTCCTCAATGTCCTTGTGGCACTCTACCTACTTCTGAGTTCTAACCATATAGACTCAGTGGATGAGCCTTATGCCATCTAAGTGCAGCTGTGGTTTTGTCCCTGATGAGTCGTGCAGTGTGCGTGTTCTGCCCGCGCCTGCCCCATCTCTATCTGTCTCCTCTCTCTCTCTCTCTCTCTCTCTCTCTCTCTCTCTCTGTCTCTCTCTCTCTCTGTCTCTCTGTCTCTCTGTCTCTCTCTCTCTCTCTCTCTCTCTCTCTGTCTGTCATGGCCACATTATCATCATTCCATATACTGATCCATGCTCTGGGTTCAACATTATTAGCCATAATACTTATAGTGTTAAAAGATAAACACTTCCAAACTATCTGTCCCATCATATCTATCGCCCTGTTCCTGCCTGCTTTTACTGGCCTTGATAACTACCTTCCTCTCCATCCCTCCTCCTCCTAACCCGGTGCCTGGTTCCCATTGCCCCTGCCAAACTAGTTTAAACCGTCCTCTTATTGTTTTTATTTCTAGGAAATATTAAGGAAGGTTTTGAATTAATTAAAGAATCTTTAAGCTTGTTCAAAAATGTGTATGGACCATTGCACTCGGACGTCTGTGGTTGTTTGCACCTGCTTGCACAGTTGAATTATGTCATGGATGATATACCTGAGGTGAGTAAATACTTCGAACTGTGTGCTGGAAGTTTTATGCCCAGACTAAAAGTATTCAATAATTGCCTATTGTTTACCTGCATTGTTCGATCCTGATGGTACGTTTCATGTAGCAGAGTTTTTCAAGTGGAAAGGAGGATCTGATTGTCAAATAATTCTTCACATTAAGCTGCACGTGAAATGGATGCTTCAAATGGTCTCTATCTGCTGTTTTAATCTGGAGATGTGCAGCGTTCAATACTATTCATTTACAATCTAGGCATATCTGTGACCATACCAATTGCCGTCTCATTGCCATCAACACTGATCTCTTGAATAAATCAACAGACAGGCAATTGAAAGACCTGCAGTTAATTTCCCAATTTTTTTAAAACCACTCTTCACTGGTATTCACAGGAACATTTATGAAGTGGAAGTGTAATGATGGAGACATACCAAAAAATAGAATCAGTAATAGAAGAAACATACATCAAAGTTGCTGGTGAACGCAGCAGGCCAGGCAGCATCTATAGGAAGAGGCGCAGTCGACGTTTCAGGCCGAGACCCTTCGTCAGGACTAACTGAAGGAAGAGTGAGTAAGGGATTTGAAAGCTGGAGGGGGAGGGGGAGATGCAAAATGATAGGAGAAGACAGGAGGGGGAGGGATGGAGCCGAGAGCTGGACAGGTGATAGGCAGAAGGGGATACGAGAGGATCATGGGACAGGAGGTCCGGGAAGAAAGACGGGGGGGGGGTGACCCAGAGGATGGGCAAGAGGTATATTCAGAGGGACAGAGGGAGAAAAAGGAGAGTGAGAGAAAGAATGTGTGCATTAAAAAGAGTAACAGATGGGGTACGAGGGGGAGGTGGGGCCTAGCGGAAGTTAGAGAAGTCAATGTTCATGCCATCAGGTTGGAGGCTACCCAGACGGAATATAACAACACCTTATATTCCGTCTGGGTAGCCTCCAACCTGATGGCATGAACATTGACTTCTCTAACTTCCGCTAGGCCCCACCTCCCCCTCGTACCCCATCTGTTACTCTTTTTAATGCACACATTCTTTCTCTCACTCTCCTTTTTCTCCCTCTGTCCCTCTGAATATACCTCTTGCCCATCCTCTGGGTCACCCCCCCCCGTCTTTCTTCCCGGACCTCCTGTCCCATGATCCTCTCGTATCCCCTTCTGCCTATCACCTGTCCAGCTCTCGGCTCCATCCCTCCCCCTCCTGTCTTCTCCTATCATTTTGCATCTCCCCCTCCAGCTTTCAAATCCCTTACTCACTCTTCCTTCAGTTAGTCCTGACGAAAGGTCTCGGCCTGAAACGTCGACTGCGCCTCTTCCTATAGATGCTGCCTGGCCTGCTGCGTTCACCAGCAACTTTGATGTATGTTGCTTGAATTTCCAGCATCTGCAGAATTCCTGTTGTTTCAGTAATAGAAGAGATTTTTAAAGGATTTATTGTATTTAATATACTGTAAGTAAGATCTTTTGCCTGGTGATGACAGAAGAAACATCCTCGTTCTTGATTTGCAGAGCTCACTATCTCTAGATCAGGGGTCCCAATCTCGGGTCCACAGACACCTTGGTTAATGTGAGGGGTCCATGGCATAAAAAGGGTTGGAAACCCCTGCTCCAGACAGTTCAATCACAGTGATGTTAGTGTGGCTGTGGACTTGCCTTTAATATCATTTATTGGTAAGAAATGATATTAAATCATTAGAAAGAGATGATATAGGATCGGAAGGTGCAGAATCTTTATGGGTTGAGCTAAGAAATCGCAGGGGTAAAAGGACCCCGATGGCAGTTATTTATAGGCCTCCAAACAGCTGCAGTGATGTGGACTACAAATTACAACAGGAAATAGAAAAGGCTTGCCAGAAGGGCAGTGTTATGATAATTGTGGGGGATTTTAACATGCGAGTGGATTGGGAAAATCAGGTCAGCACTGGATCTCGAGAGAGAATTTGTAGAATGTCTGCGAGATGGCTTTTTAGAACAGCTTGTTGCTGAGCCCAGTAGGGGATCAGCTGTACTGGATTGGGTATTGTGTAATGAACCGGAGGTGATTAGAGAGATTGAGGTGAAGGAACCCTTAGGAGGCAGTGGTCATAACATGATTGAGTTCACTGTGAAATTTGAAAAAGAGAAGCCAAAATCTGATGTGTTGTTATTTCAGTGGAGTAAAGGAAATTACAGTGGCATGGGAGAGGAACTGGCCAAAGTTGACTGGAAAGGGACACTGGCGGGAAAGATGGCAGAGCAGCAGTGGCTGGAGTTTATGCGAGAAGTGAGGAAGGTGCAAGACAGGTATATTCCAAAAAAAAAAATTTTCGAATGAAAAAAGGATGCAACCGTGGTTGACAAGAGAAGTCAAAGCCAAAGTTAAAGCAAAGGAGAGGACATACAAGGAAGTAAAAACTATTGGGAAGACAGAGGATTGGGAAGTTTTTAAAAGCTTATAAAAGGAAACTAAAAGGGTCATTAAGAGGGAAAAGATTAACTATGAAAGGAAGCTAGCAAATAATATCAATGAGGATACTAAAAGCTTTTTCAAGTATATAAAGAGTAAAAGACAGGTGAGAGTAGATATAGGACCGATAGAAAATGATGCTGGAGAAATTGTAATGGGAGATAAGGAGATGGCAGAGGAACTGAACGAGTATTTTGCATCAGTCTTCACTGAGGAAGACAGCAGTATACAGGACACTCAAGGGTGGCAGGGAAGAGAAGTGTGCACAGTCACAATTACGACAGAGAAAGTACTCAGGAAGCTGAATAGACTAAAGGTAGATAAATCTCCCAGACCAGATGGAATGCAGCCTTGTGTTCTGAAGGAAGTAGCTGTGGAGATTGCGGAGGCATTAGCGATGATCTTTCAAAAGTTGATAGATTCTGGCATGGTTCCGGAGGACTGGAAGATTGCAAATGTCACTCCGCTATTTAAGAAGGGGGCAAGGAAGCAAAAAGGAAATTATAGACCTATTAGCTTGACATCGGTGGTTGGGAAGTTGTTGGAGTCGATTGTCAAGGATGAGGTTACAGAGTACCTGGAGGCATATGACAAGATAGGCAGAACTCAGCATGCATGGATTCCTTAAAGGAAAAATCCTGTCTGACAAACCTATTACAATTTTTTGAGGAAATTACAAGTAGGCTAGACAAGGGAGATGCAGTCGATGTTGTATATTTGGATTTTCAGAAGGCCTTTGACAAGGTGCCACACATGAGGCTACTTAACAAGATAAGAGCCCATAGAATTACGGGGAAGTTACATAGATGGATAGAGCGTTGGCTGATTGGCAGGAAACAGAGAGTGGGAATAAAGGGATCCTATTCTGGTTGGCTGCCAGTTACCAGTGGTGTTCCACAAGGGTCCGTGTTGGGGCTGCTTCTTTTTACATTGTACATCAATGATTTGGATTATGGGATAGGTGGCTTTGTGGCTAAGATTGCTGACGATATGAAGATAGGTGGAGGCGCCGGTAGTGCTGAGGAAACTGAAAGTCTGCAGAGAGACTTGGATAGATTGGAAGAATGGGCAAAGAAGTTGCAAATGAAATATAATGTTGGAAAGTGTATGGTTATGCACTTTGGCAGAAGAAATAAATGGGCAGACTATTATTTAAATGGGGAAAGAATTCAAAGTTCTGAGATGCAACGGGACTTGGGAGTCCTCGTACAGGATACCCTTAAGGTTAACCTCCAGGTTGAGTCAGTGGTGAAGAAAGCAAATGCAATGTTGGCATTCATTTCTAGAAGAATAGAGTATAGGAGAAGGGATGTGATGTTGAGGCTTTATAAGGTGCTGGTGAGACCTCACTTGGAGTACTGTGGGCAGTTTTGGTCTCCTTATTTAAGAAAGGATGTGCTGACGTTGGAGAGGGTACAGAGAAGATTCACTAGAATGATTCCAGGAATGAGAGGGTTAACATATGAGGAACGTTTGTCTGCTCTTGGACTGTATTCCTTGGAGTTTAGAAGAGTGAGGGGAGACCTCATAGAAACATTTTGAATGTTGAAAGGCATGGACAGAGTGGATGTGGCAAAGTCGTTCCCCATGATGGGGGAGTCTAGTACGAGAGGGCATGACTTAAGGATTGAAGGGTGTCCATTCAGAACAGAAATGCGAAGAAATTTTTTTAGTCAGAGGGTGGTGAATCTATGAAATTTGTTGCCAGGGGCAGCAGTGGAGGCCAAGTCATTGGGTGTATTTAAGGCAGAGATTGATAGGCATCTGAGTAGCCAGGGCATCAAAGGTTATGGTGAGAAGGCGGGGGAGTGGGACTAAATGGGAGAATGGATCAGCTCATGATAAAATGGTGGAGCAGATTCGATGGGCTGAATGGCTGACTTCTGCTCCTTTGCCTTATGGTCTTTATGGACAGCACGTTGTGATCAACAGCAGCTACCATCTTCTAATCAGAATCAGGTTTACTATCACCTCTGTGTATGTCGATAGTATCATTCACTAGCATGTGTCATGAAATTTGTTAACTCAGCAGCAGTTGTTAAATGCAGTACATGATAATATAGAAAGGGGAAAAATAAAGTATATGGAATAGATTAAATACAGTGTAACAACAGAAAAAATATATAAAAAGTAGCAAGATAAAAAAGATGCTTCATATCAGTATTGTATACAAAAAAAAAAATCAAATCCCAGAAGGAGATACCAGAGTGCATGAGGAAAGGCCCAGGGAAAGTGGTACGTTTCATAAATGGATGAGAGTTTTTGAGAATAAACTCTAGAGCTTGGGACTGAGAGTCAATTTTGGAACAATTTTAAATTGGGGAATTTAGCATTGGAATGCTGATGTTTTACGGGTTTCAAGGCCTGGAGAAAGTGCAGAGGCACAGGAGACATGGAGAATTTGAAAAGAGGATTTCAAGTTTTACAATCAAAGCACTGCTTGACCAAAATAGCTCAACAAGCAAAGGTGACTGAATGGAACATGGACAACATAGCTGGATGACCTCAAGTTTATGGAGAGCGTGGTGAGGGAGATCAATTTGGAATGTGCTGGAGTAGTTAAATCTTGAGACGAAAGATATGGATAGGGGTTCCACCACCTGTTGACTGATTAGATTAGATTATGAAGACACGCAGTCCTCACTTATTTAGCAATGCATGCATTAAGAAATGATACAATGTGGGGCGGGAGTGGTTTTTAAAGTTGTGGCTTACAGGTGCCAAGAATAAGAGATTCAAAACTCAGTGCAAGATCAAACAAGACACCAGTGCATGCAGTCTGGTTCAATTTTGGGTAGTTGCCAAAAAGAGAAAATAAGCCACAGGCTGGATTATAGGACATAATGGGCACTGAAGGGAATGGCTTTAGTCTTTTCAGTATTTAGTAGGAGAAGATACCTTTCTTATTTCTGTCCTGTGCACAATATCATCAAGTAATCCAACACATCTAGACACAGCTGAGGGGAATTACAGTGAAATAAAGCTGTCGTGCTTTCAAGATACACGTGGATAATCAGATATTTACAAATGGGCTTTGGGGTTCTAGTGTTTTTCTTTCATTCATTCTTTGGGCTTCTTCTGTTTCATGGATGTCTGTGAAGAGTAAGAATTTCAGGTTGTGTATTGTATACATTCTCTGATATTAAATGGAACCATTGATGGGATTATTAAAGTGCAGCGGGTGGATGATTAGTGGAGAGCTGGAGCGTAATCATTGGGGAGAACCAGATGTATTGAAGCAGATGCAGGAAGATGGGCTATTACTGCAGTCTGTCCTGTTGAATGATGGTAGAGAGACTTTGGGAATGCCAGCTTTGTCAAAGACTACAGACAAGTTGAGAAGTACGAGTGATGGTTACCTGTGTCACATTTGTGGTGTGAGGACTATTCACAGGCTGAAGTGATTTTTCTCAAATGCCATTACATCTGTCTTATGATCACTAATGTACTTCCTCTTTCATACAGTCTATAAAGAACCAGCAAGAAGCTGTAATAATCAGCGAGCGGATCCTCGGCTTTGATCATCCCAACACAATTCGTGAATATGTGAGTTATCATTTTATTCCTCATTCACTCTTCTAGTTCATTTTCTAGGACCAACACATTGGAATGTGTTTGCACATATAGATCCCATTCAATTGTAATTGACACGTAATTTCAGCACAACACTTTCACAGTGAAAACTAAACCTAGCAAGTGTGTACTGTATATACATATATGCATTTCACTTGATACTGAAGAGAAACAATGAGTGCTTTTTTCCCCTTTAAACTAGGGAAGCAGAGCCAATTGGAATGCCTTGCACACACTGCTGAAATTGGTTAACTCAGTGGAGAACAGGAATGGAACCTGAGGGCTTTATTGTGGAATGTGATTAGGTTCATTATTATCCAGGTTTCTCGTTTCTTGTGAAATTAATAGAAATGGAGGCATGTTGATGGTGTTTCTATTATCTTCAATAATGAAATAGTAATAGTATTGTTATTAAAATGGCCAAAGATTGACGCATTTAACATTTGCCAGTAAGCTCCCTTAGGAATGCACAGAAAAGAGCCAATTAAGATTGTAGTGGCTACTTAACAGCAAATCAAAACCTCTGAGTGACTGAGTATGGGAATCGACACTGTATGACGTGCTTCCAAATAACTAAGTTCTGAGTTGAAAAAGTACATTCGACCCTTTATTACGAAACCAACAAAGACAAACCATCTTACAGCAGTTTAAAAAAAAAACTAACGAAACTAAAATTAGTGAAATAAGAGTAACTAGTGTTCAAGTTAGCATTGTTATTATTCCTCTCCATGCCTTGTGGCACATCAGGTGGCAACCTTGCCATTTCTTTGGATTATGATTATGAGGACACGCAGTCCCCTTTTATTGTCATTTAGTAATGCATGCATTAAGAAATGATAAAAATGTTTTTTCCAGAATGATATCATGAAAACACATGACAAACTGACTTAAAAACTAACCAAAACCACATAATTATAACATATAGTTACAACAGTGCAAAGCAATACTGTAATTTGATAAGAACAGACCATGGCTCAGTAAAAGTCTCAGAGTCACTTGAAAGTCCCATCATCTCACGCAGACGGTAAACCTCCAGCGCCGCCAACTTGCCGTTGCAGCATCCCGGAAGCATCCGACCACAGTCCGACTCCGAGTCCGTCCGAAAAACTCCGAGCCTCCGACCACCTATTCAGCACCGAGCACCATCTCTGCCGAGCGCTTCGACCCCGGCCCCGGCAACGGGCGATACGCAAAGCTGAGGATTTGTGGCCTTCATCTCCGGAGATTCTCGATCGCACAGTAGCAGCAGCGGTGAAGCAGGCATTTCAGAAGTTTCACCAGATGTTCCTCTGCGCTTTCTCACGGCTGTCCCCATCAAATCCGGATTGTGCACGGCACCCCTAGTTACACATATCGATATTTATTTGGAACGGCCAAGCGCTTTTGAACGATTTTGTCTGTTTTATGAGGCCAAGTTGCTAGATGGAAACTCTACCCAGCATGGATAGAAAGTGTGCAAGAAGCCAGCCGGGTTTGAACCCAGGACCACTTGCCTCGAAGTCTGGTGCTGATGCCACTACACCATCAGCCAGCTTAAAATTACTTTGTATTAGCATTACAGTATAGCTGGTTGCTTACAATTTGAAACGGGGAGCTGACTCTCTCCTTAAGGGAATGATATGCTTTCACTCAAGACAAAAATACACTAGTCAGCCCATTGAGCCTATATTGATCAATATCTGATCAATTTCATTTCCCTAGTGAGTAATATTGTAAATATATTGTTTGATTAAGTATTCTTTGTTGTTACATAGTTCATTATGGGTTAGGTAAAGAGTACGTAAACGGCAAACATCATTATGCCATTACGTCATATGTATGCACCTCACTAAACTAGAACTAAAATGAAACTAAGGACATTCATGTCCTGGCTCCATGTTTTTCTTTCAATTAGTTTCAATGTTTTGGATTTGCAAAACTTAACAGTGGCGACAAGGAAGTTTCAAATGAAACCGAAATGACTACCTACCTGTAGAAGTGCAGTGAGATGTTCGAGTTTTTTTTGTTTAAAAAGAGCAGCGTATGCTTCTTTGGGAGGAGACAGAGACGGTCGAGTTTAAAATAAAAAGGCAGAAGATGGATGAAATTTATGGGTTCATGAACAGTGAGTACTGGGTGATGATAAAAATAAATAATTAAAAAGCAGAAATTGCTGGCTACATCAGAAAGATCGGAGAGTTTGATTGCACTGCCATATACAGAACAAATTGAGCAGTAATTTGAAGCAAATGAAATAGCCAATGAGAAGTGAGTGCCAATTTTGCTGAGTGCATTCAGTGGAAGAGCATACAATTTGCTTAAAAGTTTAACTGCTCCAACCAAACCAGCCAAAATGAGCTTTGCTGATATCATGAAAATAATGCACGAACATTTAGAAACAAAACCATTGTTGATTGCAGAACACTTTAGGTTTCATAAGCAGAATCGAAAGAAAGGGGAATGCATTTCAGCCTATGTGCCTGAGCTGAAGAAATTGTCTGAGCATGGCCAGTTCAGTGATGGGCTTAATGGTGCCCTTGAGATATCTTTTAGTTTGTGGAATCTTACAAGAAAGCATTCAAAAATGGCTCCTTACTGCCACACAACTTGCATTTAAGAGAGCAGTTGAAATCACTATCAGTGGGCATAACAGCCAGGGACACAATTGCGCTGCATTCAGAAATGAAAGTGAGCATGAACAAAATTGGAGCATCTAAACAGTAACCTGCCTGGCCAAACAAATTCGTGTTACTGTGGTGGCAGGGGTTCACATACACCAGACCAATACAGATTTAAAGGAGAAACTTGCAGAAAATGCAACAAAATAGGACACATACAAAGGAGTATGTCGGGCGGACAGAAATAAATGGACTGCACAGGAAAGAGAAAAAGATAAAAAGCCAAGTTGCAGTTACAAAAAGAACACTAATGTGCATGCTGTTGGTTTAGTGAAAAGTCTGATAACGATGAGCGTGACATATGACTGGATAGCTTTGAGATTTACAATGTGAAAACTAACAGGAGACACGCGGAAGTGAAAGGCAAATTAATTAAAACAGAATTGGACATTGGTGCAGCTGTTTCAGTCATTCCACAAAATGAGTTTGAATGGCCTGCAGATATTCAACTAAAAACTTACAGTGGGGAAAAAAAATTACTTCTGTGGGAATGATATTCGTAACAGTGAAAAACAACAACAAAGAAGCCACATGAGCTTGTACGTGGTGAAAACAGGAGGGCCAGCATTGTGATGTCATGATTGGCTGAGACAACTACAAGTTGATTGGAGATCCATCCACCAGTTGCATGGCCACATTCCCTGCAACGGAGTCAACTGAAAGCAAATTAAGAAAGTTACTGGATGATGCCACAGTAGTGTGCAAGGACGGCATTGGAACATTCAAACATATCAAGGGTAAAATAGTATGAAATGAAAATGCCACACCCAAGTTTTACAAAGCCCATTGGGTTTCTTATACCATCTGTGATAAAGTAATCAGTGAGTTAGATCGCATGGAGGCTGAATTCTTTCCAAGTTTGTGTGCAGGTCATGGGCAACACCAGTGGTCTCATTTGCCAAGAAGAATGGGTCTGCCAGAATGTGTGGTAATTTTAAGGTCACTATCAACCCAGTACTGAAAGTAAATCAGTACCCTCTGCCCAGGATGTAAGATACATTTGTAAACCTTTCTGGAGGTGGCAAGGTGCAAGCCACAGAGCATATTGAGGTGACTGAATCCGGTGTTTGGACAATGATTTGGGCACCAGACCAGATTGAAGAGATCAGGGTATCATAGCCCAAGGCAAGGGCCAGGCCAATTCAGCTCACTGCTCTGCGCTGAACTAAACATCTCTCTTTGGACAGACAGCCTCTCTTTGTGGACTTCAGTTCAGAACATTACTTGCTTGTGGTTATTGTTTGCATGATTTGTATTTTTTTCCCTCTGCACACTGGGCATTTGACAGTCTTTTCAATGGTTCTTTTTGATTTCTTTGATGGATGCCTGGTAGGAGTTGAATCTTAAGGTCGTATAATGTATACATACTTTAATAATAAATGTACTTTGAACTTTGGAGGAAAACACTTCTGCAAAGTGGACTTAGCTGAGGCCTACCTACAGATAGAGATAGAAGAAGTGTCCAAAGTATTCCTCACCATAAACACTGACAAAGGGCTTTATTGCTATAATAGGCTTATTTTTGGAGTAGCATCTGCATCTGCATCCTGGCAGAAAGCTATGGACCACATGCCCAGGCACTCGGTATTTCCTGATTGACATCATTGTTAACAGTAAGAATGACAAAGAACATCTCCTAAATCTCAAGACACTGTTAAAAAGATTAGATGATTATGGGCTCAGTGGTCACACCATTGACGCACAAGATTTACACAAGTGTGGTGAGAAGATTCAAGCAGTGGTAGATGCTCCAAGGCTAAAGGGCATGTCACTGTTCTGGTTGTTCTTAGGATTTGTCCATTACTATAATAAGTTCCTGCCAAGCCTGGCCACTGTGCTCCATCCCTTGAACTCATTGCTACAGATCTGGAAGAAATGGCAATGGATAAAGCAGCATGAGGTGGTTTTCCAAAAGGCAAAGGAAATGGTGAAGTCAAACACTGTACTCACAGATTATGATCCACATCATCCAGTGAAGCTTGCCTGTGACACCTCATCGTATGGTATAGATGCAGTCATGTCACATGTTATGAGTGATGGAAGTGAACGCCCCCATTAGCCTTTGCATTAGGTTCCCTTACCACTGCAGAGAGAAATTACGCATGGATTGACAGAGAGGCCTTGAGTCTGGCTTGAGTCAACCAGTACTTGTATAGGAGAGAGCTTACCCTCATTACTAATCATTAACCACTAGTGCCCATTTTCAATCCACAGAAGGGTGTTCCACTAACAGCAGCAGCATGACTATAGAGATTGGGTCTGTTTCTTGGAGGACACCATTACACAATCAAATTCAAGAGGACAACTAATTGTGCAAATACTGATGGATTGTCCTGTTTACCCTTAAAAAAAGGAAATAACTGAAAAACTGACAATCGAGGACACCTCTCTTTGACGTTTTCTCCCTAATATAAATTTAAAAGTCTTTCTTTTATGGCAGATATGATCCAAAGGGAAACCAGAAAAGGTCCCACATTGTCTCAGGTCTGCATGGCCACCCAAAATAGCTGTAGTGTGCAGCGGAAACTCCAGTTCCTTCATTTTTACCAGTGTCAGGATGAGCTTGCTCTCAACGGTGGTTACCTTGTGCGGGGATTGAGAATTGTTGCACCATCCAAGCTGAGAGCTAAAGTGTTGGTGGAGTTGTATGCCGGTTTTCTAGGGGTGGTCAAAATGAAAGCTTTGGCTCAAAGCTTTGTCTGGTGGCCCAGGACAGATCAGCAGATCGAGCAGCTTACCATGCACTGTTCAGGATGCCAACACGTCCAGAGGATGCCAAGAGCAGTGCCTCTCGATCTTTGGGAATGTGCTGCGTTACCGGTAGAGGATTCATGTGGATTTTGACAGGCCATTCATGGGCACACATTTGGTAGTAGTGGATGCAGCTACAAAGTGGCTGAAGTGCTCCCACGACAAGCTCACACACTGTGTTGAAGCCCCTTCTTAAGGCCTGGTGTTCCAGAACACCTGGTCAGTGACCATGGACCACAGTTTGTTGTGGAATAGTTTCAGTCATTCCTGAAAATGAACAGAATAAGACATATTACATCTGTACTGTATCACCCAACTGCAAAGGGCCTGGTGGAAAGGTTTGTCCAGAGTCTAATGGACGCACTTCAAACAATGTCAGCAGAGCACACTATATTGAATTAGAATCTTGCCAATTTTCTCTTGCATATCGCAATGCTACCACTCCACAACCATCAACTCACCAGCTATGTTGTTCCTGGGTTGCCCCTCGCACTCAACGCTTGGATCTCAGACCCAATTTTGGAAAGAGTTCGCAGGACAAACAGCTGAGACAAATTGAGGGATCCTCAAGCAAGGAGGTTCAGTGTTTCACTCCTGGACAAACAGTCCTGGCAGGGGACTACAGAGGTGATCAAATGTGGGTACTTGGAAAGATTAAGGACTGAACAGGGCTGCTCGCCTACACAGTGGAAATTGTGTCAGATATCATCTGGAGATGACACATCAATCAGTTGAGGAGAGCGGAGTCAGTTGTTAGAGAAGAAGGTGTCCTGAGCTGTCACAGCCACTTCCTGCAATGCTGGAGTCAACTCCTACATCCACTATGGAGGAAGCCCCAGAACATGAGATTGTTTCACGGCAGAGTGACCCCCCGGTCAGGAAAGACATTATCCCATAAGGGAAAAAATCCACCACAGTGATGAAATTTTTAGGCCTGAATGGGACAATTTATAACTTACTAAGCTGAGGATGTCTGTATAGTATACTGTGCATATATGACTAGAGAGCAATATGTTACATATTTAAGTTGAGATGCATTCTATATTGAGTTTGAAGTTCAAAGCTAGGCAGGGAGGAGTGTTTATTTAATATTTCAGTAATATTGTAAATGTATTTGATTTAAGCACTGTTTACATAATTTATTATGGGTTATATATAAGGAGTATGTGAATGGCATATGTCATTATGCCTCTGTCATAAGTGTGCACCTCACTAAAAGTAAAACGAAGCTCAGCACTTGCATCTCCAGGCTCTGTGTTTTTCTTTCCATTAGTTGTATATTTTTGAAATTAGAAAACATAATACCCAGTCATTTCATTGCTCTCTATTCTCCCTCGCATGTCTATCAGCTTCTTACTGACTCTCTAGTCACCCATCTGGAGAATAGGAGTAATTCACAATACTAAATTATTCTATGAACCAACATGTAATTTGTTACATTGTGCTCAACACTATTGTTTTTATGTTCACAGACCAGACTGGGCCTTTACTGCTTTGCTAACAATCAGAATTCAACAGCACTGAGGCTGTTGTACCGCGCTCGCTACCTGATGCTCACTGTCTTTGGAGAAGACCACCCGGAAATGGCTATCCTTGATGTAAGTGTTTTCATAAGTTTTTGTTTTGCTTTTGGGTGGAATGGTTTTAATGTAAGCATTTCTGGAATATACTCTTGTGGACAGGAAGGAGGTTGAACTGTGCAGCACAGGAACAGCCCACATTGTTTTGGCAAACTATTTAAATTAGTAATCAAAATGCCCACAGTGCAACACTTCACATTTGGTTGACTTAAGCTCCACCTAACATTTCACTGCCTATATCTGCAACTGATCTATATCCCACTGTACCCTTTGCCAGCTTTCTACATTATCCACAGCACCCCCAATTTTTGTATTGTCTAACAAACTTACTAACTCACCTATCTGCATATTCATCTAGGAATTTATATACTGTACCATTGGATGAGGGTACAGAGGTATGAAAAAGCATGGTTATTAAATGAATTTCCTAAATTTCTAAACTGAGTTTCTCAATGGTAGCAGATGGAATGTCAGCTGGAAGACTTAGTCATGAATGAGGCTATTGGCATAAAGCATGCTGGACCAAAACACCAGAAGCATGCTGGACTGCAAGTAAGATGGAAACACAGAGTCCTTAGACCCCCATTCCTTACTATCCTGCTGGCGACACAGTCTTTAGACTCCTACTCCCTATTATCCTACTGTAGAATGTACAATTTCTGGAAAATAGAGATCTCAGAGCAAGATTGCAGTACCGGAGGGACATCAGAGACTGCTGTGTACATTGCTTCACGGAAATATGGCTCAACCCTACCATTTGGATGCAGCACTGCAGTCTGTGGGATTCTTTGTCCACTACGTCGCCAGAACATCTGAGTTTCTTAAAAGGAGAGGAGGCAGAATATGCTTCATTATTACCTAATTGTGGTGTACAGATGTGGCAGCTTTGTCTCAGTCCTGCTCACCTGACCTGGAACATCCAGCAGTTAAGTGTTGTTCATTTTATCTGCTGAAGGAGTCTTCCACCATCATCCTGATGGCAGTGTACATTCCACACCAGTAGTGTCAAGCAGGCACTGGAGAATCTGAGCATCATGATCAGCAGTCAGGAAACAGAACATGCTGCTGCCTTCCCTATCATTGCAGGGGATTTCAACCAGACCAGCTTAAGGAAGTTGCCAAGCAACTATAGCCAACAAATCGCCTGTGGAACCAGAAGAGCCAACACACTTGCCTGCTGTTACACCACCATCAAGAACGCCTACCGGGCCATCCTACGCCCGCACTATGGAAAGTCCAATTACCTGGCTGTACTTAGACTTCCAGTGTACAGGCAGAGAGAGCACCAATGGTGAGGTTAAGGGAAGTGGAGAAGCGTTGACTGGGCAATATTCAGGGATTTGTCTTCGAATCTGAATGAATATACTACAGTTATCACTGACTTCGTCAAGATCTGCAAGGATCAGTGTGGTGCCTTTGAAAACATATTGAACATGCCCAAACCAAAAGCCATGGATGAACCAGGAGATTTGCAGTCTGCTGAGGGCTAGATCTGTAGCATTCAAGACCAGTGATTCAGAACGATGCAAGAAGTACAGGTACAACCTATGGAAGTCTTTTTTAAGAGCAAGTAAACAAGGCCAGTTTAAGTTAATTATGCAACTGAATGCATGCCATACAAATAAAACCCTGATGACATTCCTTACGATGTTGCTAAGGGCCACATGCAGCGGATGTATATGTTTTTGATCACGCTAGAAGTTTTTTGTTTGTCAATTTAGAAACTTTCAGAACAAAGTACA
This sequence comes from Mobula hypostoma, assembly GCF_963921235.1. Taxonomy (NCBI): domain Eukaryota; kingdom Metazoa; phylum Chordata; class Chondrichthyes; order Myliobatiformes; family Myliobatidae; genus Mobula; species Mobula hypostoma. The sequence goes on along the minus strand of NC_086123.1, from coordinate 29,361,900 downwards.
TAGAAGTTATTACATTTATTTTCACTAACTACCAATGTACATAATCTTTTGAACAATATTTGCAATGCTCCCTTCCCTTTCTAGGGTAGAATGCTGAGCTTGGTCCTGCTCTTCATTCATCATTTTGGAAATGGGGATTGAAGGTGGAGTAAGTCCACATTATACTGCTTCTACCTTGCATTCACCCATCTGCCTAACCTGTCCAATGCACAGTCAAGCTTCCCTGCATCTTCCTCACAATCTGCACTCCAACCAATCATTTTATTGTCCTCAAATGTAGAGGTATTGCTGCAGTGTATTTAAAATTTCAGTAGTATTTGAGTAATACTATAAATATGTTTGAGCGTAATTCATCATGGGTTATAAGCAAAAGTATGTGAATGGCATATGTCATTGTGCCACTTTGCTTAAGCAAGGTTATGTACACAGAATGTATCCTGGTTCCCTTGCATTTCTTTTGATTAGTTTCTGCAGTTACAAAATATAATAACATTTAATGGTTTTAAAGAAGAATCTGGTAATACAGAAGCCTCAAGACCATACGATGCAGTGTCCAGTGAAATGGACTCTGAGCTGATCAGTATAAAAATTCACTTTGTTTCTTTTCCTGTGTGTGTCTACAGAGTAACATCAGTCTAATGCTCCAAGCTGCACTGGATTATGACCTTGCAATTCGATTTTTGCAGAAAAGTCTAGAATTAAACCTTAAATATTATGGGGCCCAGGCTCTACAGACTGCACTTAGGTAATGGTTTTAAAATATTGTTAGAATGCTGATAATTTTAAAACAGTAATGTTATGGAATTAATGGGGTTCAATCTATATTTCCTTGTCAGCTGTGCAAAGATTTCTGTTTTGTGAAATGTTTTGTAAGTGGTCCTATTTGAAAAGAATTACAAGTTTTGGTTAAGTATTTAATAATTTACGTGTAGACTTTTCACCTCTCGGGTATCATGTTCAAACTAGATTCAGAATGAGATCAAACTTCCTTGCTTGCAAAGATCCTTCAGAAAATTAGTTAAAGGTCATAATCTAGTTTCTGGTGATATGAAACACAGACATAGTTTCCCATAGATTTTAATTGTAGGCCAGGACTTGATTGATTAGCTTTTTCTACTGACATTAGAAGGTTGTATGTTCAGACTCAGTCAGAGGCTTCAGCATAGAAACCCAGATGAAACCTTTCATCCAGTCCTGAGGGAGAATGGTGCTGTCTGTAAAGATTGCTTAGTTCTCTTTCGAAGAACTACAGATAAGTTGTCTGAAGTGTTGTGGCTAATGTTTAGCTCTTAGTCAAAGCTTCCCAAAACAAATTGGTTATTAGAGCAGTATTGAGGAACTGATTGTCTTGTTTTTATGTATTACCTTAATGACTGAAGCCAACTTGAAACTTGAAATTGGGTTAAGTCATTAGTCCTTTGAGCTCACAACACCATTCAATGTAATCCTGACTAATGATTCAAATTTATAGTCTGTTTTTGCTTTTTCCCCTTATCCCTTGATCTCTTTTGCTACTAGATCTTATTTAACGTTTGGTCTCAACTACCTGCTGTGGAAGAGAAGTCCACAGATTAATTACTCTTTGGGTGCAGTCTTGCCTCCATAGCCTTGGTGATTCAAATGTTTGTCTGGTTGCTTCTTAAATGATTAGGGTACTTGCCTACTTCCCCATTTGAGACAATATTTTCAATTTTATCTATTTCCCCAACGCAGTTTTATTTACAGATACTAATGGCCATTAGTTTCTTTCTCCTTCACTCTGCCCTAAAGTTTCCGGCAGGCTTTTGTGTCCTCCTTAATGAAGGCATTAAAATATTTGTTCAATTAGACCATCATTTCATTGTTCCCTGTTATAAATTCTGATTGTAAAGAATCTACTCCTGTCTTCACTAATTGTTCGTTCTTCACTGTATCGATTCTTCCAGTTTTCAGCTTGCTTTTACACTGATATCTTATAATTAATTATTTGGTCATTCTTCGAGTTCTAAACTGTTGTCAGTCCTCGGGTATGCTTCTATTTCAGGCCAATTTATACCTCCTCCTTGGATCTAATATTATCCGTGATTTCCCGTTATCCACAGTTGAGCGACCTTTTCTGTTTTATTTGTGTTCCCAGTAAAAATGACCATTTGTTGTCATTCATCGGTTTCTCCTTGTGTTTGTCATTGCCGATTCATGGTCAGTCACATAAGTAATGTTCTCCAATCTGTCTTGACCAGTTCAATCCTCATTACCTCTCGTAGCTATCAGGTGTGCATTGATGAAGGTTCTTTGGGAAATTATCTCAAAGGTTTCAAAGGTACATTTAATGTCAGAGAAGTGTATACAATATACATCCTGAAATGCTTTTTCTTCACAACCATCCACAAAAAACAGGAGTGGCCCCAAAGAATGAATGACAGTTAAACACTAGAACCCCAAAGTCCCCCCCACCCCCGGATCCCCTCCATCCTGCATGTAAGCAGCAGCAAGCAACGATCCCCCCTCCCCCCACCGGCAAAAAAAAAGCATCGGCACCCACCACCGAGCAGTCAAGCAAGCAAGAGTATCGGCACCCACCACCGAGCAGTCAAGCAAGAACAAAGCAACAGCAAAGACAGACTTGCAGTACTCTAAAGACTACATTGTTCACCTGGTATTCAACATACCACAGTGTCTCTCTCCCCTGCCCCCCCTCCCCGCCCCCCTCTCTCCCCCCCTGCCCCCTCTCCCCCCAGCTCTCCTCTCCCCCCCCCCAATAAGGCAGAAAGAGGTGTCTCTGTTTCACAGCAAAAGGGGAGACATAACAAACAACTTGCTGGTTTACGATGTTAAAAGTCCATTGGGTCTCTTGTTTTGGAGCTCTGTGCCCAAAGATCTTGGGTCTCTGGGCACACAACTTTAGATCTTCCATCTCTCACGACACACCAATCTCCTGTCCAGAGACCGCCCTTTGATCCGCCTGTCTCCAGAGCCACAAGATCTCGGCCCTCTGAAGCCGAGCTAAGCTCTTAGGTCGTGTTCCTGGCATGCTGAATAACGGCCAGTCATGAAACCCCGAGAGCGGGTCCCACTGCAGCAAAGAACCGTAGTCAGCATGTAACTCCAGGTCAGGGTCTTCAAAAGAACCCTGAAAGGGAAAGATAGAGATATTAAAGCTGGAAATAGAGCTGTTTCCAAAGATGCAAGCAAAGAAGTTTGTAAATCTGGTGGGAGCAAAGGATGTTGGGAATGGCGAGGGAGGAGCACCGTGGGAGGGTGTGGGACAGATGGCAGAGGAGGAGTGCCAGGGGCGGGGTATGATGCGGCTGCAGACGCATCCAGCCCTGAGACACCAGACAAGGTCATTTGATTCCAAACAATTGGTTTATTGATCATTACAGAATCTCTCTGGTGCTTCCCGTTTCCTCCTCTCTCCCTTCCCCTTTCCCCAACCATAATTTCCCTCTCCCTATCCCGTTCCCACTCTCAGTCCACAACAGAGACCCATATCAGAATCGGGTTTATCATCTCTCACTTATGATTTTTTTTGTGGCAGCAGTATAGTGCAATACAGGTAAAATATAGTAAAAGCAGGAATGATATGAAAAATACACAGCCTATATAAAGTAGAAATACTTTTCTGCAATCATTAAAGCGCTGTCTAGCACAGCGAAAATCTCACACAAGCGCTCTCGGCAGAAACAGTTGGCACAAGCGCTCGCGGCAGAAAAAATCTCTCCAGTAACCTTTAGGCTATGAAGCTACCAAATCATACCAAATAACACATAAAAATACACAGCCTATATAAAGTAGAAATAATGTAAGTATAGTGTAGTATCACTTACTGGAATCGGGAAGACAGTGAGCACACTGATGATGGTATGTTAGGCTGAGTCGTCGGACACTGGGGTGTCATCTCATCGTCGTCTGCTTCCATCAGGGCAGGAAGGTCATCTTCTATGTCTGCCTGCCTCGATGTCGAAGGTCAAGGTTCATCGTCTGCTGTGGCTGATGTGGAAGGCTTGAAAAACGACAGTATGCTTGACTGCTTAGCCTCACACTTTTTTCTATCATACAGTTCTTTGTAAGCACTCAAACCATCCTGCAAGTATGCCCTAAACCTACGTACCCTTTCAAAATTAAAGTCGTACTTTTCTGCAATCATTACAGCGTTGTTGATTGAAATGAAAATCTCATGCAGTTGCTTTACGTTCAGTTCCTGGATGACTTCACTTTCGATCCATTCGCTACTGCATTCGGTTTCGATTGTTATCCTTCCCTCTTCCAATTGCATCAGCTCTTCATCTGTCAGTTCTTGGTCATGGGATGCCAAAACCTCTTCAACATCATCTTCGTCAACTTCCACAAGCCAAACTCACTTTGTCCTTACTTCGTTCACCACGATCGAATCGCTTAATTATGTCTAGTTTTACGCTAAGTTAACACCCTTACGAGCTCTTTTAGGCTTTAGAACTCATCTTGCTAACGGATGCGCAGAATAAATCGAGATAAAGTACAGATGCTCACAGGCATGTGTTTAAGCAACGCCAGATAAAGTACGGATGCTCACAGGCATGTGTTTAAGCAATGCCAGCTAGAATGCAGTTCTGGGGGAGGAGCTTGGCTGCTCAGGGTGCGCTGCCTTTTCTCATAACAGTGAAAACACCTTCTGTTAGCCATAACAGGTACATTCTACAGAGGCATGGTCGAGAGTGTGCTGACCTTTTGCATCACAACCTGGTACTCCAGCTGCAGTGCTGTCGACAAAAAAGCTTTGCAGAGGGTGGTTAGGGGAGCAGAGAAGGTTATTGGGGTCTCCCTACCTTCTGTCCAAGACCTCTTTCAGAGTTGATGCCTCCAGAAGACACGGTACATCATTAAAGACCCCTCATACCCTCTCCATGAACTGGTTGTTCCTCTGCCATCAGGCAAACATTACAGGAGCATCAAAACTAAAACCACAAGGCTACTAAACAGCTTCCTCCCACAGGCAGTCAGACTGCTAAATAGCTGCTCCACCTGACTCAGCTTTGGACACTTTTAACTTGCACTGGACACTTATAACTGATTTAACTGACATGTGGCTATTGTGTTTTACTATTTATTGTTATTTTTATTATTTAGTGTTGCGTTTGTTATGTTATGATTGCACTGCCCCTGAGGAACGCTGTCTCATTCTGCCCTGCAGAGCTGATGTATGGTTACATAGAACATAGAGTAGTACAGCACGGTACAAGCCCTTTGGCCCACAATGTTGTGCCGACCCTCAAACCCTGCCTCCCATATAAGACCCCACCTTAAATTTCTCCATATACCTGTCTAGTAGTCTCTTAATCTTCACTAGTGTATCTGCCTCCACCACTGACTCAGCCAGTGCATTCCACGCACCAACCACTCTCTGAGTAAAAAACCTTCTTCTAATATCCACCTTGAACTTCCCAGACCTTACCTTAAAGCCATGTCCTCTTGTATTGAGCAGTAGTGCCCTGGGGAAGAGGCGCTGGCTATCTACTCTATCTATTCCTCTTATTATCTTGTACACCTCTATCATGTCTCCTCTTATCCTCCTCCTCTCCAAAGAGTAAAGCCCTAGCTCCCTTAATCTCTGATCATAATGCATACTCTCTAAACCAGGCAGCATCCTGGTAAATCTCCTCTGTACCCTTTCCAATGCTTCCACATCCTTCCTATAGTGAGGCGACCGGAACTGGACACAGTACTCCAAGTGTGCCCTAACCAGAGTTTTATAGAGCTGCATCATTACATCGCGACTCTTAAACTCTATCACTCGACTTATGAAAGCTAACACCCCATAAGCTTTCTTAACTACCCTATCCACCTGTGAGGCAACTTTCAGGGATAGAAACATAGAAAATAGGTGCAGGAGTAGGCCATTCGGCCCTTCGAGCCTGCACTGCCATTTATTATGATCATGGCTGATCATCCAACTCAGAACCCTGCCCCAGCCTTCCCTCCATACCCCCTGATCCCCATAGCCACAAGGGCCATATCTAACTCCCTCTTAAATATAGCCAATGAACTGGCCTCAACTGTTTCCTGTGGCAGAGAATTCCACAGATTTACCACTCTCTGTGTGAAGAAGTTTTTCCTAATCTCGGTCCTAAAAGGCTTCCCCTTTATCCTCAAACTGTGACCCCTCGTTCTGGACTTCTCCAACATCGGGAACAATCTTCCTGCATCTAGCCTGTCCAATCCCTTTAGGATTTTATACGTTTCAATCAGATCCCCCCTCAATCTTCTAAATTCCAACGAGTACAAGCCCAGTTCATCCAGTCTTTCTTCATATGAAAGTCCTGCCATCCCAGGAATCAATCTGGTGAACCTTCTTTGTACTCCCTCTATGGTAAAGATGTCTTTCCTCAGATTAGGGGACCAAAACTGCACACAATACTCCAGGTGTGGTCTCACCAAGCCCTTGTACAACTGCAGTAGTACCTCCCTGCTCCTGTACTCGAATCCTCTTGCTATAAATGCCAGCATACCATTCGCCTTTTTCACCGCCTGCTGTACCTGCATGCCCACTTTCAATGACTGGTGTATAATGACACCCAGGTCTCGTTGCACCTCCCCTTTTCCTAATCGGCCACCATTCAGATAATAATCTGTTTTCCTATTTTTGCCACCAAAGTGGATAACTTCACATTTATCCACATTAAATTGCATCTGCCATGAATTTGCCCACTCACCCAACCTATCTGTGGACATGTACCCCAAGATCCCTCTTCTCCTCCACACTACCAAGAATGTTTGAATGACAATGAAGTTTTTTGAATCTTTTGAACCTAATGTAGGTCTTTTGTAACAGCGAGGTGTCGTAAAGCAAACGTTCAAAAAGCAGGGGACACCTGTACGTGAAATTACAACAGTACTGTGCAAAAGTCTTAGACACCCTCGCTATATGTATCTGCCTAAGACTTCTGCACAGTACTGCATTTCCTTATGACACAAGTGGAGACTGTTTTACCCAGTAAACAAATGCCAGCTACCAGAGTATATCCATCAATCCCAATTTCACCCCTCACATCAACTCCCCCTAATTCATCTGCCATCCCAGTTTAAGGATCCACCTTTGAGAAATGGGACCAAAGGCAGTATTTTATCTATTGTCAGTCCACAGAATTCGTAGAAATTTCTTGCCTAGCGTGGACTAGATGGACCAAAGGGCCTGCTTCCATGCTGTATGACTCTGCCTCTAAACTGGAACCTAAAGTAGGAGTTTTATTAACAAGACTTGTTAACTCTACTCCATTAACATCCTTGTGTTTGAAAACCTCAAAATACAAACCAGGTTTAAAGCTATAATTAATTGCCCTGCTGGCATGGGCAGGTCTTGGAATGCGATTTCACTCGGATTTGCTCTGGCTGTTATTGCAAACAATGCTCAGACTTTTAAGGTTCACAGTGAGGAATTTGCTTGTTTCCTTCCAATCTGAACTTTGTTCATTTGGTTGAAATTTAATTTTAAGCACTTTTTTAAAAATGTAAAACAGAATCTAGCTTCTTAGCACTACGCACAAAATGCTGGAGGAACTCGGCAGGTCAGACAGCATCTATGAAAAAGAACAGTCAACATTTTGGGCTGAGACCCTTCATCAGGACTGAGAGGGAAAGGGGAAAATGCCTAAATCAAATGGTGGGGGTGGGGAAGGGGCTGGTCAGGAGGTGATGGGTGAAGCCAGGTGGGCAGGAAAGATCAAGGGCTGGAGAAGAAAGAATCTGATAGGAGAGGAGAGAGGATAAGGGGACCCGGGGGAAGTAATAGGCAGGTGAGAAGAAATAAAAGGTTAGAGTGGGGAATAGAGGGTGGGGGGGCGGAACTTTATTCACCAGAAGGAGAAATTGATATTCATACCATCAGGTTGGAGGGTAGCTTCTTAACTAACTTTGAAAATGTAGCCATATGTTTTAAAACAACTGTATTTTCTATTTTAGAATTTAAGATGATGTTTCAGTATGCCCTGGTTATAAATGGCCACAATAATTCATTCTTTTGACTAGAATAAGTTCTGAAAGTATAAGCGGTGATTCAGATTGCAGATCTATTGATTTTTGCGGAAATTGGAAACTGAGGCCATGAGGTAAGACTGATTTGAATTGTACTTTTCTTTTAATTACTTTTTCTTTGAAAACCATATAGTTATCATCTCATGGCCCAAATCTATGCAAGCAAGGCAGAATTTCGAACAGCTATGCAGCATGAGAAGCAAGCCTGCATCATCTACAGTGATCAGGTTAGTTGTTCCAAGCATGTTTTCTCAATATCGTAGTCTGGCACCTCACAAGTAAGCATTTGAATCTTCTGAAATTTACCCTGGCATATTACACTCAGTTGAATATAAGGTATCACTACATGTTGTTGAATGATCTTCGATTTTCTGTAATAAAAAGTAATGCATTCTGCAATAAACAAAGATGTAACTACAGCCATTACATAAGCAACTAAGTTCTTAAGTAAAATGTTAAATTGGTTCCATCCATCTATTTTTGTGACTTGGGATTGCAAACATGATCTTAATTAGTAGGAATAGTTTGAAACATATTTTGGCACACACTAGAACACACAACATCTAATGGAAAAGGCCAATTGGTCCAAAAAGCTATCTCCTTTGACAGACCACACGCATTCTGCACCACCCTTTGACTCGCATGGAAAAATTGCAGAATACTCTTTAAAAATATGACAGGACTAATTCAAAATAGTTCATTTATATTTTTATTTTCAAAAATAGCTTGGGGAGACTCACCCAAAGACAAAAGGAAGCTCTGAGTATCTTAAGCATTTTACTCAACAAGCAGTGAACCTACAGAGAACTATGAATGAAATTTACAAGAATGGATCAAATGCTAATCTTCCTCCAGTACAGGTGAGTATCTCTTATCAACAAAAACTTGCCTTTTATTTCAGTACAAATCTTTTTGGTAGGAGAAGGATCTGACTACATAATACTTGATGCTCCATTTTTTTTTAAAGACAACACCACCAAGTAAAAAGACGATACTGGAACAACTAAATATAATCAATGGGATTGTTTTCCTGGAAAGCAGGTAAGCCTGTTCTTTGCAATTTCATATTTTCCTTTAGGGAATTGGTGTAACTTAAATTACTATCATTATGAAGTCTGGGAACTAATAATCAGTACCAAGAGCATTCAAACATTATTAATCAACAGCACTGGCAAACAAGCAAATAATACATTAAGAAATGCAAATTTTTCCCTTCCTCTGAAATTTGAACTGTGTGTCTAAGTTGAGACAGGTGTGAAATCACTTTTCTCCCTGATAATATTTGCTGTTAAGAATGCTGCTAAACTGGATGCTTAGCAACACCCTCAAGATGCCAGAGGACCTCTGCAGGCCCAGTGACATCTATGCAGAAGAGTAAACAGTTGATGTTTTGGGCCAAGACTCCTCTTCAAGGCTTATTCTAAACAAGTTGGAATCCTTAGCAAGTTGATCAAAGTAGGGACAAGGTACAGTGCTCCATTTGATCTCTGAAGGATCAACTTAATCTGCCATATGCATTTACATGAATTAGGAATTTGCTACCAAGACCAATATAAATTCTCATTTTAGCATCTTTGCCATGGCCTTTGCCTTGAGTAAATTTCTTTGTAGTGTCAAAAAAAAAACACCATTCAACAATCATAAGATTTATAGGAGCAGAATTAGGCCATTTGGCCCATTGAGTCTGCTCTGCCATTTCATCGTGGCTGATCCAACTTTCTTCTCAGTCTCCATCTCCTGCCTTCTCCCAGTATCTCTTCATGCCCTGACCAATCAAGAATCTATCAATCTCTGCCTTAAATAAAGACTTGGCCTCCACAACTGCTTGTGGCAAGAATTCCACAGGTTCACACCTCTCTGACTAAAGAAATTCCTCCTCAGTATCATATGCACACCATCTGAAAAGTTTTAACATGTTATTGACTCCACATGAATTAGAAATTCCTCCTCATCTCCGTTCTAAGAGGACACCTCTCTATTCAGAGACTGTGTCCTCTGGTCTTAGTCTCTCCCACCATAGGAAACATCCTCTCCACATCCGCTTTTATCAACACCTTTCACCATTCAATAAGTTCCAATGAGATCATCCCTCATTCTTCTAAATTCTAGTGAATGCAGGTCCAGAGCCATCAGATGCTCTTCATATGACAAACCATTCAATCCTGGAATCATTTTTATGAATCTCCCTTGAACCCTCTCCAATTTCAGCACATGCTGAAAGGGGACCAAAACTGCTCACAATACTCCAAGTGGGGCCTCACCGGTGCTTTATAAAGTCTAAAATTCTCAATAAAGAATTAAATAAAAATGAAGTTAGAGGTTAAAGAATGGATATAGATAAACTGTGCATTAAATACATTTACATCAATGCTGTGCATTGATGAAGATGCAAGTGATTGGTCTGATATTTCTAAGCAAAGAGGAGGAACGTCATGTCTTGCTTTTGCTCACAGTTACACTCCTGTAACTATTTTGGATGCCTCTAAGTGTAAAGTTGAGTGTGACACACCAGTCCTCATTGAGGGATCAGAAGTGGAAAGGGTGAGCAATTTCAAATTCCTTGGTGTCAACATCTCTGAGGACCCAACATACAAAGAAGGAACAGCGGTGGCTAGATTTCATTAGGAGTTTGAGGAGACACATGCAAATTTCAATGGATGTACCATGGAGAACATTCTAACTGGCTACACCAATGCCTAGTATGGGTGGGGGTGCTGCACAGGATCGAAATAAGCTACAGAAAGTTGTAAACTCAACTCCACCATGGGCACTAGCCTCCCTAGCATCCAGAACGTCTTTTTTTTCTTCAGCGGTTTGATCTGGACACGACTGCACAAGCGCGTGGAAGTCAGCCAGTGAGAACAGCGAGAAGAGTTTAAAAGGAGACAACTTATAGAGTGGGCGATGGAGTAGAGGGAGACAGAGTAGAAAGGCTTTGGCTCAACAGGGCTTCGGCGATAATGGGTCGAGGTGAGGTAGGTTGCCTGTGTAGAATACAGACAGGAAGAATGTGTGTGAGGCCAGTGTTCTGTACTGGGTGTCAGATGTGGGAAGTCCTGGAGTCTCCCAGCCTCCCAGATGGCTGCATCTGCAGCAGGTGCGTCGAGCTGCAGCTCCTTAGGGACCGTGTTACGGAACTGGAGATACAGCTCGATGACCTTCGTCTGGTCAGGGAGAGTGAGGAAGTGATAAGAGAGGAACTATAGGTAGGTAGTCACACTGGGGCCTGGGGAGACATAAGTGGGTAAGTCAGGAGAGGGAAGGGCAGGAGTCAGAGGCTAGAGAGCACCCCAGTGGCTGTACCTCTAAACAATAAGTACTCCTGCTTGAGTACAGTTGGGGGGGGGGGAATGGCCTACCTGGGGGAAGAAACAGTGGCCGTGCCTCTGGCACAGAGTCCGGCCCTGTGGCTCAGAAGGGTAGGGAAAGGAAGAGAATGGCAGTAGTGATAGGGGACTCTATAATTAGGGGGTTAGACAGGTGATTCTGTGGACGCAGGAAAGAAGCACAGATGATAGTCGGCCTCCCAGGTGCCAAGGTCTGGGGCGTTTCTGATCGTGTCCACGATATCCTGAAGTGGGAAGGAGAACAGCCAGAGGTTGTGGTACATATTGGTACCAGCGACATAGGCAGGAAAAGGGAGGAGGTCCTGAAACAGACTACAGGGAGTTAGGGAGAAAGTTGAGAAGCAGGACCACAAAGATAGTAATCTTGGGATTACTGCCTGTGCCACGTAACAGTGAGTATAGGAATAGAGTGAGGTGGAGGACAAATGTGCGGCTGAGGGATTGGAGCAGGGGGCAGGGATTCAGATTTCTGGATCATTGAGACCTCTTTTGGGGCAGGGGTGAACTCTACAAAAAGGATGGGTTACACTTGAATTCCAGGGGGACCAATATCCTGGCGGGGACGTTTCCTAAGGCTACTGGGAGAGTTTAAACTAGAATTGTTGGGGGGATGGGAACTGAACTGAAGAGACTGGGGAAGAGGAGATTGGCTCACAAATAGAGAGAGCTTGGAGACAGGGCGATAGGTAGGTGATAAAGAAGGGAGGTGCTCAGACTGATGGTTTGAGATGTGTCTATTTTAATACAAGAAGTATCATGAACAAAGCAGGTGAGCTTACAGCGTGGATCAGTACTTGGAGCTATGATGTTGTGGCCATTACAGAGACTTGGATGGCTCAGGCACAGGAATGGTTACTTCGAGTGCCAGTCTTTAGATGTTTCAGAAAGGACGGGGAGGGAGTAAAAGAGGTGGGGGCGTGGCACTGTTGATCAGAGATAATGTCACGGCTGCAGAAAAGGAGGAAGACATGGAGGGATTGTCTACTGAGTCTCTGTGGGTAGAAGTTAGGAACAGGAAGGGGTCAATAACTCTACTGGGTGTTTTTTATAGACCACCCAATAGTAACAGGGCAATCGAGGAGCAGATAGGGAGACAGATCCTGGAAAGGTGTAATAATTACAGGGTTGTTGTGGTGGGAGATTTTAATCTCCCAAATATCGATTGGCATGTCCCTAGAGCAAGGGGTTTAGATGGGGTGGAGTTTGTTAGGTGTGTTCAAGAAGGTTTCTTGACACAATATGTAGATAAGCCTACAGGAGGAGAGCACTTGATCTGGTATTGGGAAATGAACCTGATCAGGTGTCAGATCTCTCAGTGGAAGAGCATTTTGGAGATAGTGATCACAATGCTATCTCCTTTACCACAGCATTGGAGAGGGATAGGAACAGACAAGTTAGGAAAGCGTTTAATTGGAGTAAGGGGAAATGTGAGGCTATCAGGCAAGAACTTGAAAGCATAAATTAGGAACAGATGTTCTCAGGGAAATGTATGGAAGAAATGTGGCAAATGTTCAGGGGATATTTGCATGGAGTTCTGCACTGGTATGTTCCAATGAGATGGGGAAAGGATGGTAAGGTAGAGGAACCATGATGTACAAAGGCTGTTGTAAATCTAGTCAAGAAGAAAAGAAGAGCTTATGAAAGGTTTAAAAAAAAAACTAGGTAATGATAGAGATCTAGAAGATTATAAAGCTAGCAGGAAGGAGGTTAAGGAAGAAATTAGGAGAGCCAGAAGGGGCCATGAGAAGGCCTTAGCAGACAGGATTAAGGAAAACCCCAAGTCATTCTACAAGTATGTGAAGAGCAGGAGGATAAGACGTGAGTGAATAGGACCAATCAAGTGTGACAATGGAAATGTGTGAATGGAACCGGAGGAGATAGCAGAGGTACTTAATGAATACTTTGCTTCAGTATTCAGTACGGAAAAGGATCTTGGCGATTGTAGGGATGACTTGCAGTGAACTGCAAAGCTTGAGCATGTAGATATTAAGAAAGAGGATGTGCTGGAGCTTTTGGAAAGCGTCAAGTCGGATAAGTCACCGGGGACTGGATGAGATGTACCCCAGGCTACTGTGGGAGGTGAGGGAGGAGATTACTGAGCCTCTGGTGATCTTTGCATCATCAATGGGGACGGGAGAGGTTTTGGAGGATTGGAGGGTTGTGGAAGTTGTTCCATTATTCAAGAAAGGGAGTAGAGATAGCCCAGGAAATTATAGACCAGTGAGTCTTACTTCAGTGGTTGGTAAGTTGATGGAGAAGATCCTGAGGGGCAGGACTTATGAACATTTGGAGAGGCATAATATGATTAGGAATAGTCAGAATGGGTTTGTGAAAGGCAGGTCATGCCTTACGAGGCTGATTGAATTTTTTGAGGATGTGACTAAACACATTGATGAAGGTAGAGTAGTAGATGTAGTGTATATGGATTTCAGCAGGGCACTTGACAAGGTACCCCATGCAAGGCTTATTGAGAAAGTAAGGTGGCATGGGATCCAAGGGGACATTGTTTTGTGGATCTAGAACTGGCTTGCCCACAGAAGGCAAAGAGTGATTATAGACAGGTCATATTTTGCATGGAGGTCGGTCACCAGTGGTGTGCCTCAGGGATCTGTTCTGGGACCCCTACTCTTTGTGATTTTTATAAATGATCTGGATGAGGAGGTGGAGGGATGGGTTAATAAATTTGCTGATGGCAGAAAGGTTGGAGGTGTTGTGGATAGCGTGGAGGGCTGTCAGAGGTTACAGTGGGACATTGATAGTATAAAAAACTGGGCTGAAAAGTTGCTGATATTTAGAGTTCAACCCAGATAAGTGTGAGGTGGTTCTGTTTGGTAGTTCAAATATGATGGTAGAATATAGTATTAATGGCAGTGTGGAGGATCAGAGGGATCTTGGGGTCCGAGTCCATAGGACGCTCAAAGCTACTACGCAGGTTGACTCTGTGGTTAAGAAAGCATACAGTGCATTGGCCTTCATCAATCGTGGGATTGAGTTTAGGAGCCGAGAGGTAATGTTGCAGCTATATTAGACCCTGGTCAGAGCCCACATGGAGTACTGTGCTCAGTTCCGGTCGCCTCACTACAGGAAGGATGTGGAAACCATAGAAATAGTGCAGAGGAGATTTACAAGGATGTTGCCTGGATAGGGGAGCATCCCTTACGATAATAGGTTGAGTGAACTTGGCCTTTTTTCCTTTGAGTGACGGAGGATGAGAGATGACCTGATAGAGGTGTATAAGATGATGAGAGGCATTGATTGTGTGGATAGTCAGAAGCTTTTTCCCAGGAGTGGCTAGCACAAGAGGGCACAATTTTAAGGTGCTTCGAAGTAGGTACAGACGAGATGTCAGGGGTATGTTTTTTACACAGTGGTGAGTGCGTGGAATAGGCTGCCGGCGACAGTGGTGGAGGTGGATATGATAGGGTCTTTTAAGAAACTCCTGGTCATGGAGCTCAGAAAAATAGAGGGCTATGGGTAACCCTAGGTAATTTCTAAGATAAGGACATGTTTGGCAGAGCTTTGTGGGGTGAAGGGCCTGTATTGTGCTGTAGGTTTTCTATGTTTCGATGAATGATGCCTCAAAAAGACAGCATCCATCATTAAGGACCGCAGTCACCCAAGACATGTCCTCTTCTCAATGCTACCATCAGAGAGGAGGTACAGAAGCCTGAAGACACACTGAACAATTCAGGAAAAGCTTCTCCCCTTCTACCATGAGATTTCTGAATGGGCATTGAACTCATGAACACTACCTCACTACTTTTCTTTTCCTCTACTGCTGCCATATCATAACAGATTTCACAACATGTGCCAGTGATATTAAACCTATTTTTTGATCTTAACAGTAGTTCTTTCCTTATCAACTATCCTACCAACATGTTTAAAGTAACCCAGAGCTTCCTTTTGTCTACCCAAGTTGAGCTGGAAAATAGCCACCGAATTGTAATAATGTAGACTGGGAAAGAAGTAATGCAAGGGGCAAAGGGCGAGTATATTCTAGGTGTGTTCGGGAAAACATTCTTCATCAGTGCTTTTGATTATTTTTCAACCACAGTCTGTGAGCATTGCTTTGATAGAAAATATTTAGAAAATTAAAGCCATAGTTTCATGGGTGACCAAAAAAGAGGTACAATAGAACAGAAAAACAGCAATGACATATGTAGGGTTGTTAATTGAAGTGAGAACCAAGCTGATTAAGAAAATTAAGTGGAGAATTGGAAGAAAGGATATGCTGCAAAGATAGAGCTTGAGAAAGAGCTAGTAGCAAATGTCTAAGAGGGAATCCAAAAATATTTTACTAAAATATGAACAGAAGAAGAATTTCCAAAGAAACCTGGCGCCAGTTAGACACTACAAAGGAAATTTACTCAACAAGACAGAGATACCTAAAATGATGGTGTATATTGGTCTTCACCAAGGAAGGTAATGCTTTTGGAATCTCAGCAAAGGCAGATGAAATTGAGATTCTGAATGGGTTGATGTTGATGAAGGAGATACCAGACAAGTGCAGATGCAATGATCCTCAGTTGTTGAGTGCAGTAAGGGAGGAAGATCCTGTGACTGATTGTTGCCTTCCAAACAATTATAGATTGTAAATTGGAAAAATGTGTATGTTTTGCCCTTGTTCAATAGAGAGGGCTGCAGGATTAATCTCAGTAACTACAAACCAATCTGTCTAACATTAGTAAGCATTAGTAACATTGGTTTAATTAAAGCCAGCATGAATTGTTAAAATTGTCAATGTAATATGAGAGTTTAAAAAAAAAAGTCACGGTGGGTTGAAGAGGGAAGTGTTGATATTGAAGAGATATATATGAATTTCTAACACCACATCATTTGAAGGTCCTTTAAATTTTCAGGACAGCAATAAGACTTTGAGAGAGTCAACTGTAGAATGGAATTGGCAGGTAGATGGCAGATGAAATTTAATGAGGAGGAATTGTAAGTTTACATTTTGGTAAGAAGTAACAATACGCAATTTTATAAAGAGTACAAGAACAAAGAGCTCTGGGAGTAGCTGTGTATAGTATGTTGAAAGCAGCACGCCGGTTAAGAGACTTGCTTAATAGCGTACAAGTGCAAGGAAGACGTGATGAGCCATGAGCACTTGTTTGGCCATGTCCTGAATATTCATTTTTGGGATCTACATTAGTAAGGATATGAAAGCTTTGGAGAAGTTGGAGAGATTTTACAAATTTATTCCAGGCCGCAAGAGACAGTGTTACTTTGTGGAACAGAAGAGATTACAAACAGACAACATAGACAATGGATAGAAAATGTTCCCACTGGCTGAGGCATCAAGAATGGGGGACACGGTATGAAGGGGACTGCCAGAAAAAAAAACCACAAGTGGCATAAAGAGAAATTTCTTTTACAAGTAACAGAGACAAATTAAATTGTAGCATTTGAAAGGGAGCCAGATAAAATTTTGGAGGGAAATGATTAGAACAGCATAGGAAAAGAATGGGTGTTGAGATAGATTGTTCTCACAGAGGTCAAATAATCAGCTTCTGGGAATTATCTGCCACAGACATGAAGAGGTCACAATGGTTGCCTCTGGTATGTGACCTAAGTTTTTAGTACTATACTCACAGAATTGTTTTGTATTCAAGAGAGAACTAGAAAATGCACAAGGGCTCTATTTGTTGTGGTAATTAATTTGCAAACTACTGCTTCTGAATCGGTTGTCATAATTTATTACTAAGCAACAAGAGTCTACTCTTCAAAATTAATTGTAGCTGTATACAAGACTACATTGTAAAAACATTGTGAAAAGAGCAATTAAAATGCAAGCTTGTCTGCTTCCATTTTTTTTTGGGGTGGGTGTGATTCGTAAAAGAAAAAAATCCAAACCCGTTAATGTCTGAATTAAAAACACAAGCAAGTCTGCAGATGCAGGAAATCCAAAGAAACACACCCAAAATGTTGGAGGAGCTCAGCAAGTCAGGCAGCATTTATGGAAATTAATATACAGTTGACTTTTTGGACCAAGACCCTTCTTCAGGACAGAGACTCCAGACTGCCCTGGGGTTCGGATCTGAAAACTCAATTTTGGTTCAGAATGCTGTTGTTCGCTTCAATTGTTTGCATGATTTGTATTTTTTTCTTTCTTTTGCGCACCAAGAGCTGGTCCTTTATTTTCTTTTCTTTAATTGGGTTATTTTGGGTTTCTAGCTTTGTTACTACCTGTGAGGAAGCTAATCTCAAGATTGTATAGTTTATATTCTTTGATCATAAATGTACTTTAATCTCGAACTTGAGAAGGAAGGGGGAAGATGCCAGAGTAAAAAGGTGGGGGAGAGTGGGAAGGAGGCATATGGAGTATTTGTTAATAATCTCTGCATCAGATGGCATTGTGCTAAAGCAGCCTAGCTATGGAAGTGTCTGTAGTTCTAACAGTATCTGCATCTTTGACCTTTATGTACTCAAAAGGTGCTGAAAGTTTGCTTTTTATCCCTGTGATCCAATATTTTATGAACGGTAAATTTTATGTTACCATTTTGGATTTAACCACCCTATTCACCTTGTGCTATTCTTAGCTTGCTTGGAAGTTTGCACTGTGTATTCCAAATGTGAACTTCTCCAGATGTTGACTCAGGGCTCCTTCACTGTGTTTATCATTTAAGGGCAATTGATGCATTGACCGTTACACATTTACTTCAACTGGCTGACTTGTTTTTTTTTAGAAAATCTGCCATGGAAAAAGCAACTGAGCGAATGCGGAACCTAATTTTGGAAGAAATCCAAGTATCTCGGAGATTAACCAAGACTCTTTCTGATATTGGTGTAGATGATCAGATACTGGTCAATGGAAGTGCGACCCTGGGTGAAATTGCAACTGATGCAGAGAATCTAATTGAGAAAACACTGACGAAAAGCAAAGTAGAGACTGGCTGTGTGGCAGCCGGGGTTTCAGCCTAACTGTTTCTTGGTTGTCAATACAAAGATGGATTGATACTTTCATTATCCGTGTGGACCCAAGTGCTATTTTGTATTACAGCTGAGGGAGTAATCATAAAAAATAGGTCCCCGTTGAAGGACCATCACAGAGTGGAAATTGAATCAATAAGTGCCATAATTTAAAACATTTTTTCTTTAAAGAACACCCTTTAAATAATTGTTACAATCAGATTGTACTTCAGCTATTTCTGAACATTGAATTTAGTTATGAATTGCAAACATTTGATTGAACCATGCAATTGGCCACGTCTTCCTCACACTACTGGTTAATGTATAAAATTGTGTTGTATAGCTGTGAAATAGCAAGACTTTGGAGGGGAAAAGAAACAACAGTAAAGAATACTCATGCTGTAGTATTGAGTTAATCATATACATTAATGATTTGGAAGAAAATCTTGTTAGCATGGGTAAGATTTCAGATGACACAAAAATCTGATTTAATGGATGGTGAAGAAGGTTGTCTAAGGTTGAAATTTAAGTTTAATTATCATTCAACTGCATATGAATACAGCCAGTGTTACTCTGGGACAAAGGTGCAAAGCATTGCACCAACAGTCACACACAGCACCCAGGCATGTATACGATAGGAAGCACATATACTCAGAAAAATACAGTCACACATTTTTAAAACAAATGGTCCAAGTCCCTGAGTCCATGAATATTGTAGCTGACCACAATACAGCTGGTCTTCTGCCAAGCAAACAGTGAGGGGTGGGGTAGGGCATTGAGGGTAGCACAGCCTCCGATGGAGGTCACCAGCTCCGCCACCTCTCCTGGGCAGCTGTAAACGGAGTGAAACTGCAGTTAGGGGTCTAGTCCTCGTTACGCCAGAGGCCACACAGTGCCCCCACTATTTGCCAATAAAGCAGTGAATCAGACTTGCAGCATTCCACATTAACAGGGTCTTGTGATCAAAAGAAAGATTACAACATGATTAGATTCAACCAAGAAGATGGACAAGAAATTTAACTTGGACAATGTGAAGTGATGCATTTTGGAAAGTTAAACCAGGCCAGAACATGCACAGTTGAATGACAGGGCACTGGAGAGTGACTTTGGGGTACAATTACCCGGTCTACTATGTCTCAACTTGCATGGAACTGAGTCCTGAAGAAGACGTAAGGTCTGCTTCCTTTATCGACTGAAGCTTTCATATAGGAGTTAGTATCCTGTGTTACAATGATGCAAATCATTGGTTAGGCCGCAGCTTGGAATATCATCTACAGGTCCGGTCTTCACACTTTAGAAAGGATATAATTAAGAGAGAGCAGGCAGAACAGATTTGTGGGAATGTTGCTTAAATCATAGGGTTTTAGTTAAAAGGAGCTTAAATATGCTAGAACTATTTTCCCTGGAGTAGAGTAGGTTGAGGGCAGACCTTGTAGAGGTTTATAAAATTGAGGGGTGTATAGGTAATCAGTTTTTTTAAGAATAAGGGTGTCTGAAACTAGAGTGAAACTAGTTTAAGCTGAGAAAGATTTTGGGGAGTTTTTAGGGGCAAGTTCTTCCAGATAGTGGGAGACTGAGCTGCCAAAGATGGTGCTGGAGGCAGACAGAATTACAACATTGAGACATATGGGCTGCTGGCAACGGTGATGGAGGTGGATACAATAGGGTCTTTTAAGAGACTCCTGGATGGGTACATGCAGCTCAGAAAAAGAGGGCTATGGGTAACACTAGGTAACTGCTAAGGTAAGGATATGTTTGGCACAGCTTTGTGGGCCGAAGGACCTGTATTGTGCTGTAGGTTTTCTATGTTTTCTATATGTGGATAGGTACATTTATAAGAAAGGTTTGGGTCAAATGTAGGCAAATAGGATTGGCTTAGACAGACATCTTGGTTAGTAAAGATGAGTCAGGCTGAAGGACTTGTTTCCATGCTGTATAACTCTGAATGGCTGGGTTGCAGTCCAGATAAAGGGTTGCCTAAAACATCGACTGTCCATGTCCCTCAACACGTACTGCCAGGCCCTCTGAATTCTTACAGCGGATTGCTTATTTCTTGTAGTTTAATTTTATTACTCTACTGCAGTCTATTTTAGGTATGTCCATTTAAAAAGAAATTCCCTCTTCCCTGTGGGACCCTGTCTCACTGCCAATTTCTTCAGTCAGGTTCACCCAGACTCATTACTGCACCCATTGACTTGTCTTTACCACCATCATGTCCTGCAGGCTTTCCAGCTCAGTTTTCAGACGTTCAGCACTTCTAATGATTTTTTTCCCTGTCATGAATTCTACTCTCTCTGCTACGTGTTGGTATTATCTTCTTTTTCATAAAATAGGGTTTCACTCTCCCAAACTTCTTGTAGACCTGTAGTTTGTCCTATGCTGATTCATGCTTTCAATCAGCATTTCTTCTCGTTCCTGACATCCATAAAGACCATAAGCTTGCCTATCTTCAGGCTGGGCCCCCAGTGTCATGCTGACAGTTCCCACTACTCCACCAGCTAGCAGCACCTAGTTCAAATTCCTTTCCCCTGATGGTAATCACACCATACCACCACTTCCTGCCTAACCCAATCTTGTTCACTGCTTGTTCCTTGAAGTTTTAATTTCCAACTGTCAACCATGACATCATGTTTTTATCAGGTATTTTCTTCCCCATTCCAGTCCAGATAAAGGGTCTCTACTATCCATTTCTCTTCACTCATGCATTAGTTGAGTTCTTCCAATATATTTGCTCTCTGAATAAACTCTTCACTATGATATTGATACAGCCAAGTATTTCATTATCAGAAATAGTGTTAATATGATATAAATAAATAAGTGTACTAACACAACACATTAAACTAAATATATGTAGGAATTGGATATTTAATTATCAGACTGTTGCTAAAAATACCATCATTAGGCAGTTGTAGATCTGATAGGTCAAATTCAACTTTCAATTCTTAAGAGTCTAGTCATTTTCTAGTTTTTGGACAAATATTCTGAACTGAGATTATGAAAACTTTCCAGTTTCACAATATCGCTGATGGTTTTTGGTAATTCCTAATGAGAGATCTGGTAGTCCAAATACGCTTCTCAACTTTAATTATCTGCAAGGCTCCTTATTTTGATAAGACTGATGAGGGATAGTCAATATGGCTTTGTCCGTGGTGGGTCAAGTCTAACCTATTTTATAGGTTTTCAAGGAAAGTTCCAGAAAAGTTGCTAAAGGCAAGGCAGTGAATATTGTCTACCAGGGCATTTGACAAGGTCCCACTTGGGAGGTTGGTCAAGAAGGTTCAGTCACTTGGCATTCAAGATGGGTGGTAAAATTGAATTAGACGTTGGCTTTGTGGTTGCCTCTGACAGGAGGCCTGTGACTAGTTGTGAGTTGCAGGGATTAGTGCTGGGTCTGTTGTTGTTTGACATCTTTATCAACAATCTGGAAAATGATGTGGTAAACTGGATCAACAAATTTGCGATGACACCAACATTGGGGGTGTAGTGGGCAGCAAGGAAGACTATCAGAGCTTGCAGCAGGATCAGGAGTAGCTGGAAAAATTGCAGATGGAACTGTGAGGTGTTGCACTTTGGGAGAACCAACCAGCTTAGGTCTTGCATGGTGAGTGATATGTCACCAAGAAGTGCAGTGGGACAGAGGGATCGTGGAATACAGATGCATAATTCCTTAAAAATGGTGTTACAGGTAAATAGGGTTGTAAAGAAAGCTTTTGGCACGTAGGCCTTCATAAATCAATGGATTGAGTACAGGAGCTGGGATGTTATGTTAAAATTGTATAAGACATTAGTATGGCCTAATCTAGAGTATTGTGTGCAGTTTTAGTCACATACCTTCAGGAAAGATGTAAATAAGACAAAGAGTGCAGAGGAAATTTACAAGGATGCTGCTGGAACTTGAGGTGAGTTATATAGAAAAGTTGAGTAGGTTACAACTTTATTCCCCACAACATAGAAGATTGAAGGGAGATTTGATAGAAGTATACAAAATTATGTGGGGTATAGATAGGGTAAATACAAGCAGGCTTTTTCCACTGAGGTAGAGTGGGACTACAATTAGAGGTCATGTGTTAAGGGTGAAATGCAAAATGTTTAAGGGGTACATGAGAGTTGGTGAGGGAATGAGCTGCCAGTGGAAGTGGTAGATGTGGGTTCAACACTTGAGAAATTTAGATAGTTACATGGATGGGAGGGGTATGGAGGGCTAGGGTTTGGTATGGACTAGATGGGCCAAAGGACCCATTTCTCTGCTGTAGTATTCTGACTCTATGGTGGCTGGGGTAAAAATAGAATAGTTCCAATGTAGATTTTTAAACTTTAAATTCTTTTGTGATGGTTTTCTTCTGTGCTGCATTATTACTTGGATTCATGTCTGATTTTATACATAAATTTACCATGCAAATATTTACTTTCATTCATATGTACTCGTGGTTAAATTGCAACAAAGACTTCTTTTTGTAAAATAATTGTTTTTGAATATTGTCAAGCTGCAATTTATTATTTCAGTTAAAAAAATATGGACATCATTAACAGTGTGTTTCATTGCATTATCAATATGCAAGAGGCATCAAATGAATACTAGGAAATACTACCTACTGACAATTGTGGAAGGCAGTTGCGGGAGATTGTTAGCCAAGTTGATTGAATCAGCTGGGAAAAGACTGGGTAACAGTACTGAGTGAAATCCGGGAAACAGTACTTTCACCATAAAGATGAGGAAGACTTACTTTCCAGAGAACACAAACCTGTTCGAACAGATTGCCAGTCTCTGACTTGGTTGTGCCAAACAATTTCTCTGCAGGTGACAATGTAGTAGAGCAGGATCTAAGCCACTCAATTTGTTTTTAATCTCCGTTTCTCATAGAAATGAGATTCATTCTTTCAGTCTCCCTTGCTGAGCAAAGGCAAAGCTGAGCAGAAGTTCCTAAAGCTGCAAATCATGGCCATGATTCCACTGATACAGACAACGAAATGCAGTTCGCTCGTATTATATCTCCCAAATTTGAAACGGAAAACCATTCTCAGCCATTCAGGATTATTTCCAAGTCTTCACACTGCTGGTATGTTGGTTCAGCTGCACCCTCCCAGAATGCTTTAGGCTTTGAATCCAGCTTTCTTCTAGGAAATTGATGAATAGCGGTATCATTAAATATATCCATGTATCTATCGCTATAGGGAAAGGTTGTCTCTTCAGTTACGGCCAATATCTGTTATAAAAGGTTAAGGGTAAAAAACAATGCAGGGCAAGATTTCAAAGTAGTGACACATTTTTAAAGGAAAATACAAACCATATATGAGATTTTCCCTGAACTGTTGAGGTTCACCGCAGTAACGGAAGCCAGCTGTCCCAAAGTGAGTGTTTTGAAAGCACTGAGTTTATTCTGCTGCCTTGCTCCAACCAAATGCTCTGGAACTTTGTTCTTCAATAATTCATCTCATTATGCCATAAAATACACGTAGTACTAAAGCAGACAACAAGATAAAGATGTCATAATTCACATCTTTATTTCTTAACTATTCCATAACTGGTGGCAATTTCAGTTTTGTAGCCTTCCTACCTCCCCGTCTCTGAAAAATAATTTAAAAGTTTTAAATTCACCTGCAAATTTGGGGGGAGAAAACTTTATCAGCTATTTCTCCACAATGAAACTTATTCCAACAGTACTTTCTGAAATACTTACCACATCATTCATTCTGATTGGACATGAAATGTCATTAGTTAATCAGGGTGGCTGCTTACTTGGGATTCTGGGATACATCCTAGGATGTGCTGGAACACATCATCAGTGATGTAAACTGGGGTCATTGGGTGCTTTGGGTCTTTCAACATGCAGTAAGACAATTCAGAAATGATTCGCTTAACGGGGTTTCAAGCATTCAGGCTTGGAGATGCCAGAAACGGCTGGGAGTGAAAATTAAACAATTTCATTACTTCGAGTTAGGAACTGTGAAAAATATAAAGGTATCAACAATCATCTTGAATGTTACAATGAAAATGAAGATTATCCATTTATATAATAGGTGTCTGTGCTGATTTTGTTCACCTACAGTCAATCAAAAGAACACAGCAGAGTACACTGGATGAATTCTTCCGTCAAAGACATTAGGAATTAATACACAGCTTTATTAATACTGTAGTAGTATTGGTAATGTTCTGCTTTGTTCTTTTTCATTTAAATGCATAATTTGTTACTCAGTTAAATAATTTGTCCTTTTTTTAATTTACCTTTTCATTTATTTCTGTGAATCTTTGGCTAATTAGGCCAAAATGTACCGATCCCAATAAGTCCCAATGAACTGGAATCCACTGTACCATGGGAGGACTATTAATGTACAGTTGTTACTTAACATAACATTGCTTTTACATAATTGGTAAATATTTCTTCAAACTGAACCTGCATGCCCATTACTGGCAACTTATCTTTGTACTAATCTTAATCATCAAAATATGACTTCACATTAGCCACCTTTGTTGTAGTGAAAACAATTAAATAAGAATAGCACTGTCAAAAGATGCTTCAAAACCAGTTTTCACGCACCAGCCTACCCGCCACCAAGGACATGTATCCAGAAAGGTGGTGGATAAAGGCCAGCAATATCACAATGGATCCTTAGGAAGGTGGCGTCCATCATTAAGCCCTCTTCACACTGTTACCGTTGGGTAGGAGGTACAGGAGCCTGAAGGCACACACTCAGTGATTCAGGAACAGCTTTTTCCCCTCTGCCATCTAAATGGACATTGAACCCATGAGCTATTTTTTTTTTGTTTTTTTGCACCACTTATTTTAACAATTTAATACATAAATAAACTTAATGTAACTCATTTTTTCCTCTCATACTTACTTATCATGTATTTTATTGTACTGCTGCCATAAAGTTAACAAAAGCCATGACATATGCCAGTGATATTAAACCTGATTCTGACTCCATTCATGGGTTGTTTGTTTCACTCCCATCAGGGAGCAGGCTACATAGCATCCATGCCAGGACCACCAGACTCAAAAACGGTTACTCTCCCCAAAGAGCAAGGCTGATCAGCACCTTCACCCACCCCTCCACACCACAACTTTATCATTGCCTGTCAGAGTCACCTTATATACAGACACTCCTGTGCCGAGTGTTACTTTATGGACAAACAATCAATGTATATAAACTATCTTATGTATTTATGTATTGAAGGAACAGGCAGGTAGACAGAAAGATGGGGTGGTTCGGTTGGTAAAGAGAATTAAATCCAACATTTAGAAAGAGGTGACATAGGATCAGAAGAAGAATCCTTGAGGGTAGAGTTAATAAACTGCAAGGGTAAAAAGACCCTGATGGGAGTTATATTCAGCCCTCTGAACAGTAGCCAGGATGTTGGATACAAATTACAATGGGAGGTTGAAAATGCATGTAAAAAGGGCAAAGTTTTGAGAGTCATAGGGATTTCAATATACAGGTAGAATGGGAAAATCAGATTGGTGCTGGATCCCAAGAGAGAGAAATTTGTAGAATACCTACAAGGTGAGCGGTTTGTGATTGGTCCTATCAGGGCAAAGATATTTCTAGACTGGGTGTTGTGTAATGAACCTGATTTGATTAGGATGCTTAAGGTAAATTGTGAGGCCTCACTTGAAGTACTGTGAGTAGCTTTGGGCCACTTATTTATGGAGGGATGTGCTGACATCAGACAGGACTCAGAGGAGGGTCACAAGAATGATTCCGAGAATGAACGGCTTTTCATATGAGGAGTGACTGAAGTCTTTGGGCTCGTTTGAGAATTTGGAAGCATTTAAAAATTAACAGAAGCCAACTAAAAAAGGCATACAGAGAGAGAAGCTGAAATATGAAGATAAGCTAGCCAATATTATAAGAGGATACCACATGTTTTTTTTTCAGACATACGTAAAAAAAGTAAAAGAGAGGCAAGAGTGGATATTGGACTCTTGCAAATTGACACTGGAGAGAGAGTAATGGGGAACAAAGAAATAGACAAACTTAATTAGCATCCTGAGTCAGTTTTCACTGTGGAAAACACTAATGGTATGCCAGAAATTCAAGAGTGTCAAAGGGCAGAGTGAGTGTAGTTACAACTACTAAGGAGAAGGTACATGGGAAGCTGAAAGGTCTTACATAAGTCACCTAGACCAGGTGGACTACACCCCAGGGTTCTGAAGGAAGTAGCTGAAGAGATTGTGGAGGGAATAGTAATAATCTTTCAAGAATCACTTGATTCTGGAATGGTTCAGGAAGACTGGAAAATTACAAATGTCATTCCACTCTCTAAGAAGGGAGGGAGGCAGAAGAAAGGAAATTATAGGCCAGTTAGCCTGACTCCAGGGGCTGGGAAGATGTTGGGAGTCCATTATTAAGAATGAGGTTTTGCATCAGTCTTCACTGTGGAAGACACTAGCAGTGTGTCAGATGCTGAAGGATGTCAGGGAAGAGAAGTGAGTGCAGTTACTATTACAAGACTGGAGGTGCTCAAAAAGCTGAAAGACGCAAGGGTACTCAAGTCACCCGGACCAGATGAACTGCACCCTAGAGTTCTGAAAGAGGTAGCAGTAGAGATTGTGGAGGCATTAGTAATGATCTTTCAAAAATCATTAGCATGGTGCTCGAGGACTGGAAAATTGCAAATGTCTCTCCACTCTTTAAGAAAGGAGGAAGGCAGCAGAATGGAAATTATAGACCAGTTAGCCTAACCTCAGTGACTGGGAAAATGTTGGAGTCAATTGTTAAGAATGAGGCTGTGGAGTACTTGGTGACACAGGACAAAGTCAGCATGGTTTCCTTAAAGGAAAATCTTGCCTGACAAACCTGTTGGAAATCTTTGAGGAGATTACACATAGGATAGATAAAGAGGATGCAGTAGATGTTGTACATTTGGACTTTCAGAAGGCGTTTGATAAGGTGTCACATATAAGGTTGCTTACCAAGTTAAGTGCCCATGGCATTACAGAAAAGCTGCTGGCATGGTTAGAGTATTGGCTGATTGGTAGGAGGCAGTGAGTGGGAATAAAAGGATTCTTTTCTGGTTGGCTGCCAGTGACTAGTGGTGTTCAGCAGGGGCCGGTGTTGACACCGCTTCTTTTTATGCTGTATTTCAATGATTTAGATTATGGAATGAATGGCTTTGTTGCCAATTTTACAGATGATACAAAGGTTGGTAGAGAGGCAGGGAGTGTTGAGGAAACAGGTAGACTGCAGAAGGACTTGAACAGATTAGGAGAATGAGCAAGAGAGTGGCAAATGAAATACAACATTGGAAAACGCATGATCATGCACTTTGGTAGTAGAAATAGAAGTGCAGACTATCTTCTAAATGGGGAGAAAATCCAAAAATCTGAAAGGCAAAGGATCTTGAGAGTCCTTGTGCAGAACACCCTAAAGGCAAACTAGCAGGTAGTCGGTGGTGAGGAAGGCAAATGCAATGTTAGCATTCATTTAAAGAGGTCTAGAATACAAAAGCAGGGATGTGACGCTGAGGCTTTATAAGGCAACTTTGAGTATTGTGAAAAATTTGGGGCTCCTCATCTAAGAAAAGATGTGCTGGCATTGGAGAGGATTCAGAGGAGGTTCACAAGGATAATTCCAGGAACAAAAGGGTTAATCATATGAGGGACATTTGATAGCCCTGGGTCTGTACTCGCTGGAAATTAGAAGGATGGGGGTAGGGGGGGGAATCTCATTGAAGCTTTTTGAATGTTGAAAGGCCTAGAAAGAGTAGATGTGGAAAGGATGTTTCCCATGGTAGGGGAGTCTAGGACAAGAGGGCACAGCCTCAGGATAGAGAGGTGTCCATTTAAAACAGAGATGCAGAGAAATTTCTTTAGCCAGAGGGCGGTGAATTTGTGGAAATTATAACCACAGGCAGCTGTGGAGGCCGGGTTGTTGGGTGTATTTAAGGCAGAGATAGTTAGGTTCATGATTGGACACGGTATCAAAGGTTACAGGAGAAGGCAGGAGAGTGGGGCTGAGGAGGGGAAAAATGGATCAGCCATGATTGAGTGGTGGAGCTGATTCGATGGGCCAAATGGCCTAATTCTGCTCCTTTCTCTTATGATCTTATGGAGGTATTGGGTACTTGGAAGCACATGATAAAACAGGCAATAGTCAGCAATGTTTCCTTAATGAGAAATGTTACTTGACAAATCTGCTGGAACTGTTTAAGAAAATAGATAGCAGGATAGACAAAACAGAGTCAGTGGATGTTGTTTACTTGGATTTTCAGAAGGCCTTTGACAAGATGCCACATGTGAGGATGCTTACAAGAGCCCATGTTACAGGAAAGATACTAGCATGGATGGAAGATCGGCTGGCTCGCAGGAGGCAAAGAGTGGGAATAAAGGGGACCTTTTCTGTCAGTGACTAGAGGTGTTCTGCAGGGGTTTATGTTGGCACCACTTCTTTTCAAGTTATATGTCAATAATTTGAATGACAGAATTAATGGCTTCATGGCCAAGTTTGCGGACAATATGAAGATAGGTAGAAGGCAGGTAGTGTTGAGAAGGTAGGGGGTCTGCAGAAGGACTTAGGCAGATTAAAATGGGCAAAGAAGTGGCAGATGGGATATAGTGTAGGTAAGTGTATGGTCATGCACTTTGGTAGAAGGAATAATGTCATAGATTTTTTTCTAAATGGAGAGAAAATTCAAAATTCAGAGATACAA
The DNA here is from genome assembly GCF_963921235.1 of Mobula hypostoma. NCBI lineage: Eukaryota > Metazoa > Chordata > Chondrichthyes > Myliobatiformes > Myliobatidae > Mobula > Mobula hypostoma. The sequence continues at coordinate 29,333,007 of NC_086123.1, read as the reverse complement.
AGGGACTTAGGTGCCCTTGTGCAGGATTCTGTGAAGGTTGTCTTGCCGGTCAAGTCGGTGGCAAGGAAGGCAAATGCAATGTTAACATTCATTTCAAGAGAACTAGCTTATAGGAACAACGATGTAATGCTAAGGCTTTATAAGGCATTGGTCAGGTTGTAACATTGGTAATGGGGGCAGTTTCGGTCATTGTGTTCAAAAGAAAACCGATTAAGTATCTGAAAAGATTAATAATGTAAGCTATGCAAGGCTGGAATAGTTGGATTGTGCTTACTTAGAAAGAGCTTAGACTTAATGAGCTGACTATTGACCTCTTGTGCTGTAACCTCTTTGCATTTCTGGAGGAGAACTACTTCTATCAACTAGAAGCCTAATCTATCTAGAGATTTATGGATTCAAGGGTGAGACTAACGATTACTGATTCCAGGGATTCTGTGTAAATTTTTAACATGTTGATTTAGAAATGTAAAAGTTGTGCTAAGTGATTGAAGTCCATCTCCCTGGCAGAACAACTCATTTGGGAAGTTTAGAAACTGGCCTCATTACTAATCCTGGTTATACATGAAAGTCAATTGAGTTTTAATGGCACTAATTTGCTTTGAATCATGATAAAATCAGTGAAGGATACGTAGTTGATGAACATGTAGTCCCTCTTCAGTACTCGGGCTGGCAATCTGCAGTATATTGAACAAAAATTAAATTCAACATTTTTTTTTGATGATCTCAAATCATTTCATTATTTTAACATTTTTGCTCCAGAAATCCATTTACATCTTTTTGAGACTAAAAATGAACTTCAGTAGTCATTTATGATCACTTAGTCCACAAGTCTGTTATTATTAATATTATTATTATTACTATTATTGAGATATAGTGCAGAATAGGCCCTTCTGGCACTTCAAGCTGCAACTCCTAGCAATCCCCCGATTTAATCCAAGCCTAATCCCAGAACAATTTACAATGACCAATTAACCTACCAACCAGCATGTCTTTAGAAAATGGAGTACCCAGAGGAAAACCATGCAATCAAGGAGAGAACATACAAATACCTTACAGGCAGCGGCGGGAATTGAACCTGGGTTGCCTGTACCATAAAGCATTGTGCTAACCACGAAGCCACCATGTCGCCCCGTTGAAAAATTTTATTTAACTTTTCCTAATCCATATTTTCACTTGTATTTCAAGCACATCCCTTTAACATTTATGCTCTTTGCAAAGAAGACCATTTCCTACAATTTAAAGTCCTCATCCCCAAAAACACCTACTGTATTGTCATTGTTTCAATGACCCATGTCAGAGAATTTAAAGCAGAATTTTTCCCTGAATTTCTATTTATTCCCACTTTTAAAGTCTGACCTGTCTGACATCTTCCCAGCACGAAAGCTGAATAGGAGCAATGTTTCCGTACCTCTCCTCTATCCCTTTGAAACTGTTTCCAATGAGAATAGTTTGGCCAAGTTGGTGTGGTGACCAGTTTTTCCACAGAAGGTTGTTATAGAGAGCTTTTCCACAGTGAATCATGTAGAAGAGAGTTGGTCGGTCAACCCGTCGCTTTCCTTCCTATAAAAGAAAATTCCCAATAAGTTTCTAGTAACAAAACTACTCATTTTGTATAACATTAGGAAGTGCAATTAGTTCCCTGGATTGTATTTTGTACTTAAAAATCCAAATTGTTTCATTTTTGTCCAGCTTCACTGTGTGAAATTGAAATATACATGTTTCAGTGTCTCTCACCTCATTTTCTTTAATCACCACTAGCCCACAATCCTTCAGGAACCTCTTCTCCCATTCTGTAAATAATGGATCAAACAGAAGGCAGCTAAGTCGAGGGATCTGTTGAACAGAAGGAAATAAATTTTAAAATTTTAAAATACTGGTGAGATTCAAATTCTAATATGCTGCTGCAGTGATATCAGAGTTTTGGACTACCTTCCCTTAGTTCTCTATGACACCATCCATGCTGTGATAGACAAAGTCAAAGTGGACCACTGCTGCCTGTCACGTAACTGAGGTGAAGATCAGAGGGGAAGGCTCTCTGTATTCATACGCCAGATGCCAATGATAAAGGTTTTAGGCATAACCCCAGGTGTCTGTAAAGGCTTATTTGCCATTCCCATCAATACTTCAGGATTAGAAACCGGATTTCAAAATAAAGCGATATCTGACCTTTAAACAAAATAAGATGTCCCAAGCTCGTCCTCCAATATCTTCATATGGAACTGATCTGGGAACAGTATTTAATATGTACATTATCCCACTAACTATGCTTACAAGTTTTAGCACAACATTGGATGTTGTTAAAGACATTCTTTAGTGCAGGTTGAGTATGCCTTATCTGAAATGGTTGGGGCCAGAAGTGTTTTGGAATTTTGAATTCAGAATATATAATGAGATAGCTTGAAATAGCTAACATTACCAACTCTAAATTTAAGTAGTACGGGTAGGGAGTCTTTGTCTTACAGTTGATCATCACACGTACAGATGCAAGAAAAAAGTTTCTGAACCCTTTTCAGTTACCTGGTTTTTGGCATTAATTACTCAAACTGTGGTCTGATCTTCATCTAGGTCACAATAATAGACAAACATAATCTGTCTAAATTAAAGAATTGTACTTCTTTTCAATACTGAGTACATCATTTAAACAATCACAGTCTAGGTTCAAAAAAATCAGGTGAACCTCTGTGGCAATGTCTTCTTCAAAAGTTATTTGGAGTCAGGTGCTCCAATCAGTAAGATGAAATTGGAGGTGTGGGCTGTAGAAGTGTCTCACACTATAAAAAAGACACACAAAGACAGGTTACTGACAGAGCCTGCTCTTCTCAGGAAAGATCTGTGTATGTGCACCACGGCTCAATCCTTTCAGAGAACCTCAGAAGAAGAATTTAAAGATGCATAAAGCTGGAAAAGGCTACAAAACCAATTCTAAAGACCTGAGTGTTCATCAGTCTACAGTAAGAAAAAAAACTACAAATGAGGAAATTCAGTACTGTTGCTACCTCTCTGCAGGAGTAGTCATCCTGCAAAGATCACACCAAGAGCACAACGTGCAATGCTGAAGGAGGTGAAAAAGAACCCAACAGCAGAAGACCTGCAGAAACATAGAAAACCTACAGCACAATACAGGTCCTTCGGCCCACAAAGCTGTGCCGAACATGTCCTTACCTTAGAAATTACCTAGGCTTACCCAAAGCCCTCTATTTTTCTAAGCTCCATGTACCTGTCCAGGAGTCTCTTAAAAGACCCTATCATATCCGCCCCCACACTATTGCCGGCAGCCCATTCCATGCATCTACCACTCTGAGTAAAAAAACTTACCCCTGACATCTCCTCTGTACCTACTTCCAAGCACCTCAAAACTGTGCCCCCTTGTGCTAGCCATTCGAGCCCTGGAAAAAAGCCTCTGACTACCCACACGATCAATGCCTCTCACCATCTTATACACCTCGATCAGGTCATCTCTCATCCTCCGTTGCTCCAAGGAAAAAATGCCGAGTTCACTCAACCTATTCTCATAAGGCATGCTCCCCAATCCAGGCAACATCCTTGTAAATCCCCTCTGTGCCCTCTCTATGGTTTTCACATCCTCACTGTAGTGAGGCGACCAGAACTGAACACAGTAGGGTCTGACCAGGGTCCTATATAGCTGCAACATTACCTCTTGGCTCCTAAGCTCAATCCCATGATTGATGAAGGCCATTGCACCATATGCTTTCTTAACCACAGTGTTAACCTGCGCAGCAGCTTTGAATGTCCTATGGACTCAGACCCCAAGATCCCTCTGATCCTCCATACTGCCAAGAGTCTTACCATTAATACTATATTCTGCCATCATATTTGACCTACCAAAATGAACCACCTCACACTTATCAGGGTTGAACTCCATCTGCCACTTCTCAGCCCAATTTTGCATCCTATCAATGTCCCGCTGTAACCTCTGACAGCCCTCCACACTATCCACAACACCCCCAACCTTCGTGTCATCAGCAAATTTACTTTTTACATTACTCCACTTCCTCATCCAGGTCATTTATAAAAATCACAAAGAGCAGGGGTCCCAGAACAGACCCCTGAGGCACACCACTGGTGACCAACCTCCATGCAGAATATAACCCATCCACAACCTTCTGTAGGCAAGCCAGTTCTGGATCCACAAAGCAATGTCCCCTTGGATCCCATGCCTCTTTACTTTCTCAATAAGCTTTGCATGGGGTACCTTGTCAAATGCCTTGCTGACATCCATATACAATACATCGACTGCTCTACCTTCATCAAGTCACATCCTCAAAAAATTCAATCAGGCTCGTAAGGCATGACCTGCCTTTCACAAAGCCATGCTGACTACTCCTAATCATATTATGCCCCTCCAAATATTCATAAATCCTACCTCTCAGGATCTTCTCTACCAACTTACCAACCACTGAAATAAGACTCACTGGTCTATCTCTACTCCCTTTCTTGGATAATGGAACAACATCCGCAACCCTCCAATCCTCCGGAACTGCTCCTGTCCCCATTGATGATGCAAATCACCAGAGGCTCAGCAATCTCCTCCCTTGCCTCCCACAGTAGCCTGGGGTATATCCCGTCCGGTCCCAGTGACTTACCCAAATTGATGCTTTCCAAAAGCTCTAGCACATCTTCTTTCTTAATATCTACAAGTTCAAGCTTTTTAGTCCGCTTTAAGTCATCCCTACAATCGCCAAGGTCCTTTTCCATAGTAAATACTGAAGCAAAGTACTCATTAAGTATCTCTGTTATCTCCTCCGGCTCTATACACACTTTTCCACTGTCACACCTGATTGGTCCTATTCTTTCACATCTTATCATCTTGCTCATAACATACCTGCAAAATGCTTTGGGGTTTTCCTTAATTCTGTCCGCCAAGGCCTTCTCATGGCCCCTTCTGGCTCTCCTAATTTCATTCTTAAGCTCCTTCCTGCTAGCTCTATAATCTTCTAGATCTCTATCATTACCTAGTTTTTGAACCTTTCGTGAACTCTTCTTCTTGACTAGATTTACAACAGTCTTTGTACATCACGGTTCCTGTACCTTACCATCCTTTCCCTGTCTTATTGGAACGTACCTATGCAGAACTCCACACAAATATCCCCTGAACATTTGCCACATTTCTTCCGTACATTTCCCTGAGAACATCTGTTCCCAATTTATGATTACAAGTTCCTGCCTGATAGCCTGATATTTCCTCTTACTCCAATTAAATGCTTTCCTAATTTCTCTGTTCCTATCCCTCTCCACTGCTATGGTAAAGGAGATAGAATTGTGATCACTATTCTCCCTCTCGCACTGTCTACAAGCTTTCTCTATTTGTGAGCCAACTGCCTCTTCCTCCGTCTCTTCAGTTTGGTTCCCAACCCCCATCAATCCTAGTTTAAACCCTCCCCAATAGCCTTAGCAAACCTCCCCGCCAGGATATTGGTCCCCTGGGATTCAAGTGCAACCCATTCTTTTTGTATAGGTCACTCCTGCCCCTAAAGAGGTCCCAATGATCCAGAAATCTGAATCCCTGCCCCCTGCTCCAATCCCTCAGCCACGCATTTATCCTCCACCTCATTCTATTCCTATACGCACTGTCACATGGCACAGGCAGTAATCCCGAGATGACTATCTTTGTGGTCCTGCTTCTCAACTTCCTTCCTAACTCCCTCTAGTCTGCTTTCAGGACCTCCTCCTTATTCCTGCCTATGTCATTGGTACCATTACGTACCATGGCCTCTGGCTGTTCTCCTTCCCACTTCAAGGTATCATGGACGCGATCAGAAACATCCCGGACCCTGGCACCTGGGAGGCAAACTGCCATCCGTGTTTCTTTCCTGTGTCCACAGAATCGCCTATCTGACCCCCTAACTGTAGGGTCCCCTATCACTGCTGCCATCCTCTCCCTTTCCCTAGAACTTGCTGAAGTCCCTTTTCATGTGTCCACTATAAGAAAAACACTGAACAAGAATGGTGTTCGTGGAAGGACACAATGGAGGAAACCGCCGCTTTCCAAAAAAAATTGCTGCACGTCTCAAGTTCGCAAAAGACCACCTAGATGTTCTCCAATGCTTCTGGGACAATGTTCTGTTGACAGATGAGACAAACATTGAGCTTTCTGACAGAAATGCACATTGCTATGTTTGGAGGGAAAAGGGCACTGCACACCAACACTAAAACCTCATCTCAACTGTGAAGCATGGTGGAAGGAGCATCATGATTTGGACTGCTTTGCTGCCTCAGGGCCTGGACAGCTTGCAATTGTTGAGGGAACAATAAATTCAAAATTATCAAGATATTTTACAGGAGAATGCCAGGATAGTGGTCTGTCACCTGAAGCTTAATAGAAGTTTAATGATGCAACAAGACAATGATCCAAAACACAAGAGTAAATCAACAACAGAATGGTTTAATAGGAAGAAAATTTGTGTTTTGGAATGGCCAAGTCAGAGTCCACAGCTTAACCCAATTGAGATGCTGTGGCATGACCTGAAGAGGGCTGTTCATGCAAGGTATCCCAGAAATATTGAAGAACTGAAACAGTTTTGAGTGGAGGAATGGTCTAAAATTCTTCCTCACCATTGTGCAAGTCTAATCAGCGGCTACAGGAAATGTTTGGTGGTGATTATTCCTGTTAAAGGAAGTTCTACCAGTTATTAAACACAGGGGTTCACATACTTTTTCCAGCCTGGCCTGTGAATGATTAAACAAAGTGTTCAATAAAGACATGAAAAGTACAGTTGTTTGTGTGTTATTAGTTTAGGCAGATTGTATTTGTCTATTATTGTGACTTAGATGAAGATCAGAACACATTTTATGAGTAATTAATGCAGAAAACCAAGTAATCACAAAGGGTTCACAAACTTTTTTTTGCAACTGTACATACTGATGTAGCCATTCAGCGTGTTAGATTTTCATCAATGCCAACCTTGGCAAACTCATCAGACACTTTATCACCACCACAAATCTTTAAAAAAGTAAGGCTATACCTCTTCTTAAATTTCTGCAACCAGCCTGCTGAATATTCACTATTACCTTCAATTTTCAGTCCATCATGAAAGACCTTTGCTTATTGCATGATCAGCATACCATTATGTGGCATGTGTTCACTACGAGGCTAATGTATCACTCGTCCAATTCATGGTCAAGATCTTCACTTTTCACATTATGCAGTGATTTTCTATCTTCCCTTAACTTTTGTTTATTGCATGTGTAAGGTCACTTCTCAGAACTGCCTGCAGTGCACAGACTTGTGCATTGCCTGGTAACCTTCCTAGCACTATATGGAATTTTTCATTTGTGATGTCATGTCAGCACTCAAAATAATTATGGATTTCACATTTGATGTACGTGATGAATAAATGTAACTTAATCAGAATCATCCGTTCAAGACAGTGACTCACATGCACTTTATTAACTCTAATTGTTCTGGGGCAACAATGCTGGCTGTACTAGAGAAATGAATAAGCTAAAAAAAAAAAGCAATGTTTTGTTGCAATCAATAGAGATCAGATCAAAACCTATGTTATGAAATATAAAATAATCAATAGTTTTGGCCGCTTTAAGCATTGATCCTGCAACTATGGTTCAAGGTACATTTATTATCAAAACATGTACACAGTATACAACTCTGAGATTTGTCTTCTCCAGACGCCACGAAACTAAGAAAAAAAAGGAAGCAGTTTAACGAAAAACATCAACCCCCACACACAAAAAACTACAAATCATGCAAACAGCAACAGGAACATTAACCCTCCCCCCATGTGTAAAAAGCAACCAAATCGCACAAATGAAAACAAGAATGGGCAAAAGCACAGAATATAGAAACATAAGACTGAACGACTCCATCAAACTATAGTTCAATCCAGAAACCGCAGACACAAAACTTCCGTATAATCCCCTGACAGCATCACCGGAGAGAGAGAGAGATGTAAACATTTCTGGACAGACCAGCCATAAATGTATCCACTAATCCCATTTTCTCCTGTTAATTCCACATTTTGCCACCTTACCATTCTCACCTTCAGGGTTTCAAGCAGAAGGAACAGCAGGGCCAACTGATAGCGAGATGAAACAGAACTGGAAAAGCTCCCAATTCCATAACATACAAATTCCAGTGTGGCTTGACAATGATCTAAATCACCATGTTTGTACTCGACGAATTCAGCAACTCCAACATCCAGACCTGATGATGTTGCCGAGGGAACTGTGCGATATTTGTTTGTAACTTTCTGAACTGTTTCTGAAACAAATTGTGACAGTGACCAAATAGAAGCAGACTGAAATTCTCAAAAACATCATTAGTTAATCTTACAACTCACCACGACAAACACTCCAGAATTCTGAACTCCGCAACTCTTCTCTGAAACAAAGTTCAATAGTTTCAAATCATAGGAAGATTTGGCTATATTGACATAACATTTTCAAAGGCAAAGCCAATGATGAAAGATTCCATGTCTCTATTAGTAAATGCTAAAAATAAACAAGAACTTTGAAAACTAAACAAAACTTCTATGCATTTGGCGTCCCCTGCAAAATATTAATTAACTGATTAACGTGCAAAATATTCTAAACAGCAAAACTACAATTGAAAACAAATGTATGCCGGGTATGGCAGGAGAAGGAATGCATTCAGGTAAACACTGGTAAGAAAAAGCTGTCTGGAAATCCTTTGTGTCTTTTAACCGTCAAGGAAAATATTAAAAAATTGGTGAGTGACCCTCAGAATGCAACACCCAAAAAGGGTGAGCTTTAAAAGCAAAGATTCATTCAGCTCTACTTCCAAGTGTTGAATATGTTCATAATCCTGATTAGTTTTTCAGAGACTCATTTAAGTGGAAGTTTTATTACTTTTGCTGTTCCCTGTTGCATCACTGGAAATTCATGCTCTCAGTCATTAATTATTAATCTACACCCGCAAATCTCACACGGTGATTCCCCCGTCTCCCAGCAACACACATCAGGACGAAGGGTTTCGGCCTGAAACGTCGACTGTACCTCTTCCTAGAGATGCTGCGTTCATCAACAACTTTGATGTGTGTTGCTTGAATTTCCAGCATCTGCAGAATTCCTCGTGTTTGCCCCCCTGTCTCCCTATTGTTTTCACGAGAGTTTGTCGATATTTCCTTCTGAGGTGCAAATGATCAGCATTCACCATCTCCCCTGATGAAGGTATACGTCGACTGTTTACACTTTTTCATAGATGCTGCCTGACCTGCTGAGTTCCTCCAGCATTTTGTGTACGTTGCTTTGGATTTCCAGCATCTGCAGATTTTTTCGTGTTTGTAACAAACTCTCCAGTCTCCTCCAGCCATTCCACCCACAGCAAGTGAGTCAAGTGCCACAGATGCAAACAAACCCAAGCCAACTTACATTGTTTCTTTTATCTTCAGCTGGATCCTCCCCCCATCAGACACACTCAGATTCTCGACCCCCTGTGCGATGTTTTGCTCCTTGACGTTCCCTCTCCTTTTCTTCATCCCCTTCTTCTTGCTGACTGTTTTCCACTCCCCATCTGCAGACATCCCTCCTGCCTTCGGGATAAAAGAAAACTGTCTAAACTCCACGGTAGGGGTCTGAATTTGCAAAATAAAACGCGCTTTCTGTCAGAAGTCGCGTTAACTTTAAACCTGTAGCCACAAAAAAACCCTGACTGAGTGGAAGGCCGCGGCCGAGTGCCCGGGTGTCACACGGTTATCTGTCCTCGCGTTGGCTCGAAGCGGCCTCGGGATGAGGAACCTTTGAGTGTTCGTCTTTCATCCGCCGGAGGGAATCGCGTACGGGACCGAGCTCTCACAAGATGGCGGGTGTGCTTTAGGAAGCAGGTGGAGTGGAATCGATTGAAACTTGGGTGACTGGTCGGTAAAGGAGTTGTCACCAGGATCGGTGAGTGGCCGGTAATCTCACCCTGCTTTCGCTAATATCGATTTGTTGACGTATCGCGGAATGTCCTGCATCCGCGATCCCTCTCCGTCCGCTCACGATCGAACACCCCCCCGTCCCCAGCATCGCTCACCCCCCCGTCCCCAGCATCGCTCATCCCCTCGTCCCCAGCATCGTTCACCCCCCTCGTCCCCAGCATCGCTCACCCCCTCGTCCCCAGCATCGTTCACCCCCCTCGTCCCCAGCATCGCTCACCCCCTCGTCCCCAGCATCGCTCACCCCCCGTCCCCAGCATCGCTCACCCCCCCGTCCCCAGCATCGCTCACCCCTCCGTCCCCAGCATCGCTCACCCCCCCGTCCCCAGCATCGTTCACCCCCTCGTCCCCAGCATCGCTCACCCCCCCGTCCCCAGCATCGCTCACCCCCCCGTCCCCAGCATCGCTCACCCCCCCCCCCGTCCCCAGCATCGCTCACCACCCCGCCGTTCCCAGCATCGCTCATTACCCCCCTCGTCCCCAGCATCGCGCACCCCCCCCGTCCCCAGTATCGCGCACCCCCCCCGTCCCCAGCATCGCTCACCACCCCCCCCCAGCATCGCTCACCACCCCCCCCATCCCCAGCATCGTTCACCCCCTCTCTTTCCCAGCCCCTGGCATCACTCAGCCCTTCCCTCCCTCCCCCCCCGTTATCAATCAGCCCTTTCCTCCCCCCCATTATCACTCAGCCCTTCCCTCCCCCATTATCACTCAGCCCTATCTCTCTTCAACATTGCTCTGCTCCTCTCTTCCCCTAGCATTGCTCAGCCCTCTCCCCCCCAGCATCAGTTACTCTCTCTTCCCCAGCATCATCTCCCTAGTCACAAGCATAACTTACACCCTCTCCCCCCAGCGTCGCTTAGCCCCTCTCTCCCTGTCACCCCAGTAGCACTCAGCCCCTCTGCCACCCCACCCCCCCACGTCACTCAGCCCCTGTTCCTCCCGACTTCAGTCACTCCCACTCCCTCTCCCACAGCATCATCTCCTCACTCACAAACATAACTCTCCCATCTCCGCTTCCCCAACATCATCTACCTCCAGCATCACTCATCTAGTTCTTCCCCTCCACTTCACTCACTCCCTCTCCTCCCCTCCACTTCACTCACTCCCTCTCCTCCCCATCAGTATTATCTTTCACCCACAGCAGCATCTGAACCCATTCCTCCACCTCAGCAGCGTCATCTTCCCCCAGCCAACGTTATCTTTTGGCCCCTGTCATCATCTTCCTCCCCTACTCCTCCTCATCCCCAGCATTTCACCTCCTCTCCTCTCCTCCACTGGCACCACACCCATCCACCCCATTTCTTTTTTCACTGTAGGCCTTCTTTCTTTCTGTCTCTGCCATCTTTCCCATCCTCTCTTATCCTCTCTTAGTCCTATCTTCCTTTCCTGTCTCTCTATTCCCCTACCCTAAATTGGCATCTCACCACAACGTCTTTCCTCCGCTTGTTTATTGAGATACAGCGCAGAGTAGGTGCCTCTGGATCCTCGAGCTGTGCCACCTAGCAATCCCGATTTAGCCCGAGCCTAATCACGGGACAATTTACAACGACCAATTAACCTATCAACCAGTAGGTCTTTGGACTGTGGGGGAACACCGGAGCACCTGGAGGTGCCCACATGGTCACGGGTAGAACGTACAAACTCCTTACGGACTGCGGCAGGAATGGAACCTGGTCACTGTTGCTGTAAGGTGTTGTGCTAACCACTACGCTACTGTGCTTTACCAGTTCCTCACTCACTCTCTCTGAGCATCACTCCCTCCCTGCCTTTATCAGAGTGTTTATACATGAATACTTTTGGATCAAATTAGTCTTCAAATTGTGTAGTTAAAAAGGGGAAATTTGGGTAGAATAGGCACAATTGTATTGTGTGGATGAATGTATTTTAAGACATACTGGTTTACTGTGTTCAGTTATACGTTTTGTGATTATGCAGAGCAAGATGTCGATGTCACATCTGTATGGGAAAGACGGTATTGATGATGATGATGTGGAGGTGGAGCGGTTTGAAATTTCAGACTGGGACTTGGAAAATGAATTCAATCCGGATCGTGTTCGCCACCGACAGACAAAGGAGGATGCAATCTACGGCATGTGGGCTGAGAATGACTCTGATGATGAAAGGCCAAGCTTTGGAGGGAAACGGTAATGTTTTGTGATCTTGCTTGTCAGCATCTGGCTCGCTTTTCTTCTCCTACTTTCTTGCTCCTCTAGATACCAGATGTTTCTGGAAGTTGTCTTATGAATCCAGTGGGGACAAGAAGCAGGGACTTGGAGCAGGGTTAAAGCATTAGTCTCCTTATTCATATTTCAGGTCATATCATGGCTAATCTTTTCCCTTGGCTTTACATTCCTGCACTAGCTCGTATTCTTTGATTTTTGGGGAGGGGATTGCAAAGTTTCTTCTCTCTGTATGAAGAAAGTCATGAATGTCCCCTTTGAAACGACGCAGCCAGTGGAAGCTTCAACTCTGCATTTACCCTGTTTTTCTAAACTCAGGAATATAGATTCAGTTTGCTTCTCATATTATGACTAACGCGCTACTCCACAAAGCCAAGACTAATCCTTGGGACTGTATTTTGGCAGGATTCTTGCATCTGTCATCCTAAGATTAAACTATATTAAATTTAACCATTTGGAAATCAAAGCTTTGATCTTACTGAGTTTATATCTCAGCTGCTCACTGCCTGATTAAATGAGATATTTGGAGAGTTCGGAGCTCCCTGCTTTATCAAGAAACTTAGTTGTACACTCCAGAAGATGTATTTTTTAGTTTTATACTTGTTTGGTGAGTTTCTAACCACTTGGATACTGCTAGTTATTTTCTATGCTGTTTATTTAAAAGATTATGCAGGTGATTTGTTTCAGATATCTGTGCCATGTTGTAACTGGCTGATAACTGTGGACAACAAAGGTTTTGCTTCCTGAATACTTATGGATGGTATTTTTTGATTTTGAACTGCTGGTCATGAAAACCATCATGAAATTTCCCTATCATTTTTTTTAAAAATCCCCTATATTTGTTATTTCAATTCGTACTTCAAGTCACAATAACTGATGCCAAGATTAAGGAAGGCATTTTTGTTGGTCCGCAAATCAAACAGGTCATCAATGACAGACAATTCAAAGAACTTCTAGTGCAGGGCATGTGCTACCGGGCCGTGAGGAAACAATATGAGTCAGCTGCACCTTTCCTCATTCCCTGTCACGCACTGTTGAACTTGAACATAGGGTTGCCAACTGTCCCGTATTTGCCGGGACATCCTGTATATTGGGCTAAATTGGTTTGTCCTGTATTTCTCCCGCTAAGGTTGAGCGTTCCTATGAAACCTTTTGCGCCAAAATGGCGTGAAGCGAAGAAGTAATTCCCATTAATTTATATGGGAAAAATTTTTGAGCGTTCCCAGACCCAAAAAATAACCTAACAAATCATACCAAATAACACATAAAACTGAAAATAAATAACACTAGCATACAGTAAAAGCAGGAATGATATGATAAATACACAGCCTATATAAAGTACAAAATAATGTATGTACAGTATAGTCGGGAAGATGAAGGCAAAACGGATTTGCGGGGGAAAAAATCGGCACGTATGCGCATGCGCACATCACATGCGCACACAGGTGCCCGCGCAAGGCTTCATGGTCATGGTAGTTTTTCCTGGGGTAAAGTGTCCTGGAATTTGACTGCTACTTTTGTCCCTTATTTGGGAGTGAGAAAGTTGGCAACCCTAACTGTAAAAGACATGTTGAGGTGAGTTTAACCCTACTTGAACACCCACCTCTTTCCCCCCCCCGCCCCGCCCCCCCACGGTTGGCCGGTCTGCAAGAATATTGTCAATATTAAACTGGTCCCGGTGCAAAAAAAGGTTGGGGACCCCTGTTCTAGTGGGACCAGGAAAAAAATCGCATGGAAGACATTCAAGGCTGTTGTTGAAAATTTTCTTGGCACCTACAGAGCACCAAACTACGTGATTGTCAACATGCTTCAAGCATACAAAACCGTGAAGTGCCACATGCCACTAAAGATTCATTTGCTGCATTCCCATTTAGACTTCTTCCCTGCAAATCTTGGCACTGAAAGTGATGAGCATGATGAAAGGTTTCACTTGGACACTTAAGTGAGAATTCTCAGACACTGAGTATAAGTGAACTCATCAACAAAATAGTTTTACCTCAGTTGAACTATTGCAAAGTGTTAGCACCGTCATGCAATTAAACACATTACATTCAATAAAAGATAATTTTTTGTTTCTCCAAATTCCTATGTGATACATGTGGGCTGGAATTATATCTGTATTAAGCTTCAAGCAGTCTATCATAAACCAAAAAAAAATTCTGAGGATGCAACACGAAAAAAATGTGTTGTCCATCATATAAATATAATTGCAAAGAAAACACGACAGTGCCTCTATCTACTTCTTCACGAATCTGCGGAGATTTGGCATTCCATCAAGAACCTCGGCAAACTTCTATAGATGTGTGGTGGAAAGTGTGCTGGTTGGCTGCATTACGTACTGGTATGGGAACACCAATGCCTTTGAGTGGAAAATCCTACAAAGGGTAGTGGATTCAGCTCAGTACATCACGGGTAAAGCCCTCCCAGTCATTGAGCACATCTATATGAAATGTTGCTGTAGAAAAGCAGCATCCATCATCAAAGATCTTCACCACCCAGGCCATGCTCTTTTCTCGCTGCTGCCTTTGGGTAGAAGGTACAAGAGCCTCAGTACTCGCACCATCAGGTTCAAGAACAGTTATTACCCCACAACCATCAGGCTCTTGAACAAAAGGGGTTAACTACTCTCATTTAAGGACTCTTTCGTCTTATTATTTCATGCTTGTTATTTATTGCTATTTATTTATCATCTGCATTTGCACAGCTTGTTTACAGTTCCTTTTTTTTGGCGCGTGCCTGCCTGCGAGTCTGTGTGTGTGCGCGTCTGCGTCTGCGTGCGTCCGTGATGATGTCTTTTTCATGGCTTTTACAAGGCGCGGAGCGAGAGAGAGACTGTGTGACACGCCACCCCTCACACAGACATTTTATCGCAGTATTTTCCCTTTATTTTGCGAGGTCGAGTTGCGATCTCAACACTCAACCCGGCACGGATGGAAAGCGTACTTAAGAGCGGACCCAACTGGTTTCGAACCAGGGAACCTCCGCTCCCGGGTCCAGCGCCGATGTCATTGCGTCACCAGCCGGCCCTTGTTTACAGTTCCTGATGTTTACAGTTTATAGATCCTGTTTACAGTTACTGTTCTATAGATTTGCTAAGTATGCCCGCAGAGAAAGAATCTCAGGGTTGAATACACTGACGTGTATGTATTCTGATAATACATTATCAGATGAGAGGCATTGATTGTGTGGATAGCCAGAGGCTTTTTCCCAGGGCTGAAATGGCTAACAAAAGGGAGCATAGTTTTAAGGTGGTTGGAAATAGGTACAAGGGGGATATCAGAGGAAAAGTTTTCACACAGAAAGTAGTGGGTGTTTGGAATGCACTGTCAGCGACAGTGGTAAAGGCTGATACACTATGGTCTTTTATAAGACTTGTGGGTTAGAAAGATAGAGGGCTATGCGGTAGAGAAATTCTATGCAGTTTCGAGAGTAGGTTACTGGGGTTGGCCGAGGGGCTTGATATATGCTGTAGATTTCTATGTTCTATTTTACTTCGACCTTCGAATTGATAGCTACTGGTTAATATTTGTTAATTAAAATCTTGACTCACTTTTTCCTTAGACAAAGATCAAAACTTGCCATAGGAGAATCTTGCAAGGACACATTTGTGCCAAAACATATTGACATCAGTTTTTATTGGGATTTGTAATTGTGCCAGTGTTTGTCACCTGCAGCTTTAATCGTGCATACTATTTGGGAAACCATCTAATTCAATAAACCCCTTAGATAGAGAACAAATAATTTTACTGGGCAGATTTGTTCAACAGTTCTACAAATTGAATACAATTACATCTTGATATTTCTTTATTGGGAGACAGGCAGAACTTGCATAGAACCTTTGTTTGAAACTCTGTGTGTTTGATATTCTTTTTTTTTCCCTTGTGCTTACATCTCCTGAAAGCTAATATCTGTTGAGTTTGATAACTGCAGTTAGCTTTTAATAGCTTTGATTTGACATTTGTGCTCTTGTTGTAGATCCAAAGATTACACGGCTCCAGTGAACTTCATCAGTGCTGGACTCCGTCGAACAGCAGCTGAAGAAAATGAAGAGAAGGACTCTGATGAATCTGATGAAGAGAAAGTTAAGAGAGAAGAATTTCCAAAAGAGTTTGCACCAAAGAAACTGAAAACTGTAAGTATCTGGCTGTGAGCCTGATGTCAAGATGTCCGTGTTAAGATCTGCGATCCACACTAAGGAACTACCACTCTGTAAAGAACTTGTACTTATGTAGCACCTTTCATGGCCTCAGGATGCGCCAGAGCATTTCCTACACCCAGTTAAGTAGATTTTGAGTAAAAAAAATAAGTAGCTGGAAGAACTCAGTAGATCAGACAGCATTTATGGAAGGAAATGGGAAGTTGACGTTTCCAGTTGAGACCCTTTATCTGGAAGATGAGTCCATATTCATCCGGTTAAAGGATACTTCAGGTGCTTTAGTTTCCTTCCAAAAAGATGTGCCATCTGGGATGTGAACTGGTCACTTTAAGTTGTCCCTAGTGTGGTGGTGAGTGGTAGAATCTATGGAAAGTTGATGGAAAAGTGGGAGAAATAAAAAAGGATGAATATAGCCTGAGCGTAAAGGGTGGCTGAAGGTCAATATATGTTCTTTCTGGTACAAAAGGTCTGTTCTGGATTGTCTCTTGCCATGACCTCTTTCGCTACCGTTTTTCCTTGAACGATGTATAGGTGTTGAGCCTTCACACTGCCCACTTGCAATCCACATCTCCAATTTAAGCAACATTTGCTCGTGCTAAGTTCATTATGTAAGATCCACCTGTTGGAGTCGAGCTTGTTTGAGCACTTGCACAGATGTCAGTATCTTCTGTGAATTTACAGATCATGACCTAAGCACCCTCATTCAGATAATTAATAATAGCAGTGAAAGGTCAATGATTCCATTGAAGATTCCTTTTGTTTACTTCTTTCTCACCAGTTCTGAATCCAACATGATATTCGCATTACTACCAGAGGTTTTAATTTGTAGACATGTCTTTGTGTTATGACTTACAAAAAGGTTTTTGAAAATGTCTATCAGCCGTGTTTTGCCTTCATATATTGAATAATCATTTTCTATCTTAGGGTGGTTTTTTCAAATCTCATTCAAAAGGATTCACTGGAGGACATCGAACTAATCAGGAAATTGGCACCTGGGAAAAACACACTAGAGGGATTGGACAGAAACTGCTGCAGAAGATGGGTTATGTGCCTGGAAAAGGTCTTGGAAAGAATGCTCAAGGTATGGATGTTAGAGTGTTTAGTAATGTTGTTAATAATGTAACCTCTTTAACCCCACCTGACTCCCATTGTCTAGGGTGAATAGCCGTCGGCCCCCGCCAAACAGTGTAAACGCTTGGTGTGAGACCCCCCCCCAAATATTAGCAGCGACACCAATATCAAACAATAGACAAAGTGCGAGTGACGAAATATACTTTATAGCAATTCGTAATGATGGATTAGTAGAAATAACTAAAAGAAAAGGCGCCAAGTAAGTAAATTTATCAGTCTTGTGCACATAATATTTTAATACGTTGGAGCTCACGCCTCCGATTCCATCCACAACGTCCTTCCAAGACTTTGGCCACCATCCGAACCGCCGAGGTCCAGTATCTGCCGCCCTGGAACCGCGATCTGTTCCTGCTCATCCGTCCTCTGCTTGCCTCCCAAAAAAGCCCGCAATCCTCAGCTCCCAACACACATACAAGATAGCATAACATGACTTCCATTGGCTAACAAATGAATACAATTTCGTTATCACTAATTATAACCCAAACATGCTGCACAGAGAACTCCTTACCTAGCAGTTAACAATACAAGAAACCGTTTTAGCTTAACACTTCAGAGAAGCCATCTTGTAATAGGCAATTAACGGGTAACAGTCCATCTAATATTACTGAGAACCCTACATTCTCCCCCCACTGAATTAAGTCATGCCGTCATGACGTTCCCTTCCTGCCCAATCCACGTGCAGAAAGCAGTGACAAAACAGTAGAGATCACACCCTGTTCTCCGGGTGCTACATAGGCCAACCTCTCCGGGGGGTTCCAACTTCTTTGAGACCTACGTACCCCCGCTTCTAACTTTTCCGCCTCAGACACTACAGGGGCAATCTCTCCTCCGAGCGGTCACCCAAGCCCCTCTGCACCTTGGAGCCCTCTATCTCTGGCTCAGGCCCTTTATCCTCTCCTTCAGTGCCCTGCGGTACCATGGACTGCCCCTCACTAGCCCCTCTTACCCCATCTAACCCAGTGGGGGAAAGACCAGGAGTCTCTTCCTCCATCACGGGAGCATCAGCGAACGGCAGAAGGTACCAACCGTCCCAGTCATCATCCTCCGAGTCAGTATCCCTCACAGGGGCTGGGCCTGGGCCCATCTCTCCCGGGGTAGGTACGTCCTCCACCCTGCGGGGATGCAGAGTCCTGGGACTGGGTGCAGCTACCTCGTCAAGCTCCTGCTCTACCTGTACGTCTTGCCCCAGGGACAACAGGTGATTCCGATGGAGAATCTTGACAGGCCCCTTTCCATCCTCGGGCCGCACCCGGAAAACCGGCAGGTTTGGCATCTGACTCTCCACCACATAGGGCGTGGCTGCCCAGCGATCAACCAATTTGTGTTTTCCCGGTAATCCCAGATTCCTGATGAGGACTCGGTCTCCCGACAGGAGTTGGGTGAACTTCACTTTCTGATCATACCGCCTCTTATTTCCCCGATTCTACCGGGCGGCTGCCTCCCCAACCAACTTGTAAGCTCTTTTCAGCTCTTTCCTCATATCAGATACATACTTCAAGTAAGGCTTCGGCAACACCTCACCTGCATCAGTCCCGAAACAAAGGTCAGTGGGCAACCTTGCCTTGCGCCCAAACATAAGATAATAGGGCAAGTAACTAGTAGCTTCATTGCGTGTACAGTTGTAACAGTGAACCAGATGCCCATTATGTCGACCCCAACGATTCTTTTTGCTGATCTCCAGAGTTCCCAGTATGTCTAGTAGTGTCCGATTAAACCTTTCCGGCCCTGTGGATGATAGGGCGTGGTCCTCGATTTCTCAACCCCCTGCATGCCCAGTAACTCATAGATGAGCGAGCTTACTCTCAAAGTCTCGTGTCTGGTCACTATGTATCTGCCGAGGAAGGCCATAATGCACAAAATACTTCTCCCATAGCACTTTCGCCACTGTAGTTGCCCTCTGATCCTTGGTAGGGAAAGCTTGAGCATACCTGGTGTAGTGGTCCGTGATGACCAAGGCATTCGCCGTGTTGCTGGCATCGGGTTCTATGGCCAGGAAATCTATACACACCAGGTCCAAAGGCCCCGCACTCTGCAAGTGGAATAAAGGGGCAGCCTGCCTGGGCAGTGTCTTCCGTCGTATGCAACGAATGCAGGACTTGCAGTACTCTTCAACCTCCGTCCTTATTCGGGGCCAGTAAAACTGATCCTTGAGCAATCCCTAGGTCTTTTCCACCCCCAAATGTCCAGAGTCACCATGGAGGGACTTCAACACAACCTTCTGATACTTCTCCAGCAGGATCAGCTGCCAACACTGAGGTCGATCGGGCAGTGACGTTACCTGGTGTAACATTTGGTTCTTGAACCTCAACCGACGCTATTCTCTCAGTAACAGGGACACTGAACTGTGCTTAGCCTTCTCTGCTCGTGTCACATCCCCCTCTTCCACGGCGTGCCAGACAGGGCCAATGTCCGGGTCATCTCGCTGAGCAGCGGCCACTTCCCCAGGGTTTAACCCTGGCAGCTGTGTGGTCTTCAGAGCAGTCAGATCACAGTAAACTAGGGGCAGAGCGTCATCTGACGCCCCCAGTGAGTCCACTGCTCGATCTGGCCTCTCCTTCTCCTCAGCCTGCACGGTGATAGCAAACTGACACATTGCCTTCACCCCAGATGCAGGAACACTCTCCCACTCCTCATCCTTCTCCAGCTCCTCATGCCCCCGTCGGGACAGGGCATCCGCGTCGACATTCCGGCTCCTGGGCCGGTACTTCAGGTTGAAATCATATACAGGCCACCGATGGCCTGTGGCATCCAGTTTCGCCAAGGTCAGGATGTAGGTGAGTGGGTTGTTGTCTGTTCTTACCTCAAACTTGGCCCCGTAGAGATAGTCACTCAGCTTATCCGCCACTGCCCATTTCAATGCCAGGAACTCCAACTTGTGAGTGGGATAGTTTCTCTCAGATGGTAACAAATTCTGGCTGACAAATGCTATAGGCCTCAGCCCAGTGCCCTGATCCTGATATAAAACGGCCCCTAACCCCTCATGGCTGGCGTCAGTGTGTAGCACATGGGGCAATCGGGGGTCCGCAAAAGTCAGTACCGGCGCCTGAGTCAGCATCTCCTTTAGTGACTGGAAAGCCACTTCACATTGGTCATCCCATCTCTGTCCGAAGGGCTCTGACGGTTCTAATATTCTCCAACCTCCCGTCCTTTCCTCCCTTTCTGCCTCTGTCCCAGGGGAGGGTAGCCACGCAGAAGCTGGTTCAAGGGATGACTCACCTTGGCATAGCCCTTCACGAATCTCCGATAGTATACACAGAACCCCAGGAACGAGCACAGAGCGCTCATGGTCTGGGGCCTCGGCCAGGTGGTCACCGCCTCGATCTTAGGCGAGTCTGTAGCTACTCCATTCCACGAGAGGATGTGTCCAACATAGCTAACAGACGTCTGGTAGAACTGGCACTTGTCCAGGGAACGTTTTAACCCTTCCTGCTTCAGCCAGTTGAGCACCTTCATTAGTCTCGCTTCGTGTTCTTCCAAGGTGGATCCAAATACTATGAGGTCATCCAAATATATTAGCACTTCGAGCAGGTTCATATTCCCCACTGCCTTCTCCATGACCCTCTGGATGGTGGCAGGAGCCCCCGATATGTCCTGGGGCATCCTTTCATACTGGTAAAATCCCAAAGGGCATATGAAGGCCGCCTTCTCCTTATCGGCCTCACTCATTGGGATCTGGTAATACCTACTCCTCAAATCCAACACGCTAAACCACTTCGCCCCACTCAGACAGGCCAGCGCATCTTCAACCCGGGGGACCATGCGCTTGTTTAGTGTCCTATAGTCCACATACATACAAACCTTCCCATTCTTCCGGGCCACTACGATAGGAGACGCATAAGGGCTTCGGGACTCCATGATGATCCCAGCCTCCTTCAACTTACACAAATGCTGCTGCACATCTTCCACACCTGCAGGGGCCAGTTTCCATGATCGTTCTCTAAACGGACTATCCTCTGTCACCCGTATGGTGTGGTGAGTGCTCCTGGAACATTCCACATCAAACTCGTCAAGGGAAAAAATATCTGTCATCGTCAACATCTCCTCCACGAGCCTCCGCTTCCAACCCTCCGGCACAGGTGATGCCCCAAAGTTAAAAGCTTCACCGGTCAACTTCGGCCTTTTTCCCGACAGCTCTCCCCTGACTAGCCTCATGGGGGGCGCTATGCATCACCGTCACTGGGAACAAATGCGCCAGAGGCATCCCTCACTTAAAGGTGACCTCCCTTGCCGTAGTGTTCCTGACAATCATCACTAGCCTGTGTGCCTGTACCACCGAGGGCTTCTGCAACTCGGGTCTCACCAGCACCCCAGCAGGGAATCTTGACTCCCCCTCGAGATCTTTCGGGGTGTCCACTAAAAGAGCTTCACCCTCAGGCACTCCCGGGAATCTAGGGATCCCCATCACTCTCACTACTTCACCGGGCCGTACCACCTTGGGTTTTGACTGGGCACACCACACAGTGCCTCGTTCTCACGCCACGTCCAGCCCAGGGCAACCCCATGCTTCCTCAAAAGCATCTCGGAACACTGAGTGCACTGACAGGGTCTCCAAAAAGTCTTCACCCGCCTTCTCCTTACAGGCTCCCAGGAGTCTCCACACAATAGGGGTGTTGGTCCCCACCACAATTGACACACCCCCAGTCTCACCGGGGTCTGGGCAAACCAGTACCAGAGCCTCATGAGCCTCAGACACCCCCACCTCAGCTTCCAGGAACTCCAGTTTCACAGACAAATAGCCATTGTGTGGGTAATCACCATCACTGATATCCCAAATTTCCAGTGCACTGAAAATGCGCCAGATGCTGATTGTAGAACGACCGGTAGAGTAACGTGACCTGTGACCCCGTGTCGAGTATGGCTTTTGCATCTACCCCCTCTATCCGTATCAACACACTGGATCGGGGTCCCACCAATCCTTGACGTCAGCACCAGTCTGTACCAGCACAAAGGCTGAGTTCCCCGTTTTACCAATCTTTCTGCTTGCAATTTCAACCTTACTGATAGCTCTGACCGTACTCAAACATCGAACTAACACATTGTCTGAGGTATGCATATCCACCCCACTTAATATGCAGGCATGATTAACCGGTACTTCCTCGATCTCACACCAAAGTTCAATCTTATCTGAGTCCATCTCTTCTAATTTAAACTGGCGACTTACACCGTATCCTACGGAATCCAGATCCCAGACGAGCTCCCACAATGTAATGTCTTTAACCCCACCTGACTCCCATTGTCTAGGGTGAATAACCGTCAACCCCCGCCAAACAGTGTAAACGCTTGGTGCAGATACGGTGTGAGACCCCCCCCCCAAATATCAGCAGCGACACCAATATCAAACAATAGACAAAGTGCGAGTAACGAAATATTCTTTATAGCAATTCGTGATGATGGGTTAGTAGAAATAACTAAAAGAAAAGGTGCCAAATAAGTAAATTTATCAGTCTTGTGCACATAATATTTTAATACGTTGGAGCTCACGCCTCCGATTCCATCCACAATGCCCTTCCGAGACTTTGGCCACCATCCGAACTCCTGAGATCCGGTATCTGCCGCTCTGGAACCGTGGTCCGTTCCTGCACGTCCATCCTCTCCGCTCGCCTCCCGAGAAAGCCCGCAATCCTCAGCTCAGCACACACATACGAGATAGGATAACATGACTTCCATTGGCTCACAAATGAATACAATTTCCATTATCACTAACTATAACCCAAACATGCTGCCACAGAGAACCCCTTACTCAGCAGTTAACAGTACGAGAAACCATTTTAGTTTAACACTTCAGAGAAACCATTTTGTAATAGGCAATTAACAGGTAACAGTCCATCTAATATTACTGAGCACCGTACAATAACATTGAGTTCACCAGTAACTCCTTCCTTAGACTTCGGGTCCCTGTGTGCAAAAGTGCTGTTTTTCTAATGAAATCCAGTACGTAGTGAATTGTTGTACAGTGGAACATTTAGCTCCGATAGATAATCTAATTAGACATTAATCACCATTACTCCACTTAGGTTAAATGTTTGTGATTTTGGCACGAACTGAACTTTAACACAGCAAAGTTTTCGGTATATCAGGCAGCACCTATGGAAATGAATAACATGCTGACGCTTTGGGCTGAGATCCTTCTTCCTGAAGAAGGGTCTCGGCCCGAAACATTGACTGATTATTCATTTCCATAGATGCTGCCTGGCCTGCTGAGTTCCACCAGCATTTTGTGTGTGTGTAGCTTTGGATTTCCGGTATTTGCAGACTTCCTGATGTTTAAAGTTTACAGTATGCCACCCATGTATAAAACCACTAGTGCTAGCCAGTTCCTGCTTTTGAAACAAATCATTTGTAGTTATCAATAAAACTGGCAGATGAAGTTCAAATGTTTCTATCCACCTACATCTGCATACATACATCGATTGTTTTTACGGAATTGTGATTAATACAAGTGAATGCTGTTCTCTGAGGCTCGATGACAAGATGTGATGAACAACAGTTTAAACATTCAGGGTAAAAATCCCTTACCTGATGAATATAGGAAGGATCTATTAAAAAAAATAAGTAAACAGTGAAATGAAATGATGGATCAACCTTGTAGAACTGTTTCTCTGTTCTCATGACTCAGATGAATGGACTTTAAAGCTGATTCCTTGTTAGGGAAAAATGAGTAATTCTGAATACAAATTGCAAGCCTCCTATAAGCAGATTCTGTGTTATTACTCTCATATAAACTAGAAAATAGCTCAGAAACATCCAGTCAATGGCAAACCCATTTCTTGCCTTTTTCTAGTCCACACTATGGGAAACAAAATGTTCATAGAAATGGTGCTTACAGATAGTTTCCTGTCTTCCAGGTTAACACTGCAGACCAAAATCATATGCTTCAACAAGGAATAAAACAGAATTCTATTTACAGTTTTCTCCATGACCTGGTTCTTGTGATCATCTACCTGGCTTCAGTATCCACACTATCTATCACTTGTTAACAATGTCTGCCAGGAGTAATTAGCAGTAACTTCCTAGTGCAACATACACAAACTGCTGGAGGAACTCAGCAGGTCAGGCAGCATCTATGGAAATGAATAGATAGGTGGTTGATGTTTCGGGCAGAGACACTTCTTCAGGACTTACCAGTGTTCCTTTATGAATGTGTTACATACCCAATATCATCTTCAGTGTGTTTTCTCCCTTGACGTAGTAATTGTATGCAGGTAGTTCTGCTATCATATGATAGTTGTGTTCCTAAGAAACCTCATGCTTTGACAAATCATGTTAGAAAAACAATTGTGTCAATGGGAAAAGAGTCAGAGACTAGAGCAGGGGTTCCCAAACTTTTTTTTTGCCATAGACACCTACCATTAACCGAGGGTCCCTGGACTGGAGGATTTCAGATTCAAAATAACAAAATTATTTTCCCACAGGATTTTCAAATATAAAGGTGTTTTTCGTAGCCAGAAGTTTATTTTGTTACTTAAGCTAAAAATATTAAAGGTTTAATGAAGTTTCCTTGCATAAGAATCAATAGAAGTGATTGATTGTCAATTTCTCTTGGCCTCTGGATACATTAATATCTGATTATTGTGGTGAGGTTACATGTAAACCGTTAGTTCAAAATACTTCTGTGGGCCGGCTGGTGGCGCAACGGCATCGGCGCCAGACCCAGGAGCAGAAGTTCCCAAGTTGGAAACTAGTGGGGTCCGCCCCCGAGCACGCTTTCCATCCGTGCCAGGTTGAGTGTGGAGATCACAACTCAACCTCGTAAAACAAACGGAAAATACTGTGACAATATCTGTGTGAGGAGTGGCGCGCCACGCAGTCTCTCTCTCGCTCCGCGCCTTGTAAAAAAGCCATGAAAAATCCATCATCACGGACACGCAGACGCACAAGCTCACACGCATGCAGGCACACGCCAGAAAAAAAATTTAATTACTTCTGAATCAACCTCTTTCATCTTCCTCAATTTAGGACTGTCATGTCTGTGGTAACATCGTTTTTTATTATTACGCAGGCATTGTGGCGCCAATTGAGGCAAAGATGAGGAAGGGGAAAGGAGCAATTGGTGCTTATGGATCTGAACGAACAGAACAATCACTGAAAGACTTTCCTATTGTCGACTCGGATGAGGACGCTGATGAGGTTTGGAATGATAAAAGACTTAACCTTTGATTTGCATTTGAATAGACCATGGTTGCCCACATCAAACAACACAGCACATAATAGAAAACCATAGAAACCATAGAAAAACTACAGCACAGAAACAGGCCTTTTGGCCCTTCTTGGCTGTGCCGAACCATTTTCTGCCTAGTCCCACTGACCTGCACACGGACCATATCCCTCCATACACTTCCCATCCATGTATCTGTCCAATTTATTCTTAAATGTTAAAAAAGAACCCGCATTTACCCCCTCGTCTGGCAGCTCATTCCACACTCCCGCCACTCTCTGTGTGAAGAAGCCCCCGCTAATGTTCCCTTTCTATCTATACCCATCATAATTCTATATACCTCTATCAAATCTCCCCTCATTCTTCTACATTCCAGGGAATAAAGTCCTAACCTACTCAACCTTTCTCTGTAACTCAGTTTCTCAAGTCCTGGCAACATCCTTGTAAACCTTCTCTGCACTCTTTCAACCTTATTAATATCCTTCCTGTAATTTGGTGACCAAAACTGAACACAATACTCCAGATTCGGCCTCACCAATGCCTTATACAACCTCATCATAACATTCCAGCTCTTATACTCAATACTTCGATTAATAAAAGCCAATGTACCAAAAGCTCTCTTTATGACCCTATCTACCTGTGACGCCACTTTTAGGGAATTTTGTATCTGTATTCCCAGATCCCTCTGTTCTACTGCACTCCTCAGTGCCTTACCATTTGCCTTGTATGTTCTACCTTGGTTTGTCCTTCCAAAGTGCAATACCTCACACTTGTCTGTATTAAACTCCATCTGCCATTTTTCAGACCATCTTTCAAGCTGGTCCAAGTCTCTCTGCAAGCTTTGAAAACCTTCCTCACTGTCCACTACACCTCCAATCTTTGTATCATCAGCAAATTTGCTGATCCAATTTACCACATTATAATCTAGATCATTGATATAGATGACAAATAACAATGGACCCAGCACTGATCCCTGTGGCACACCACTAGTCACAGACCTCCACTCAGAGAAGTAATTCTCTACTACCATTCTTTGGCTTCTTCCATTGAGCCAATGTCTAATCCAATTTACCACCTCTCCATGTATACCTAGCGACTGAATTTTCCTAACTAACCTCCCATGCGGGACCTTGTCAAAGGCCTTACTGAAGTCCATGTAGACAGCATCCACTGCCTTCCCTTCATCCACTTTCCTGGTAACCTCCTTGAAGACCTTCAATAGATTGGTCAAACATGACCTACCATGCACAAAGCCATGTTGACTCTCCCTAATAAGTCCCTGTCTATCCAAATGCTTGTATATCCTGTCTCTTAGTACTCCCTCCAATAACTTACCCACTACCGACGTCAAATTTACCGGCCTATAATTTCCCGGATTACTTTTCGATCCTTTTTTAAACAACGGAACAACATGAGCCATTCTCCAATCCTCCGGCACCTCACCCGTAGACACCGACATTTTAGAATATATCTGCCAGGGCCCCTGCAATTTCAACACTAGTCTCCTTCAAGGTCCGAGGGAATACCCTGTCAGGTCCTGGGCATTTATCCACTTTAATTTGCCTCAAGATAGCAAGCACCTCCTCCTTTTCAATCTGTACAGTTTCCATGATCTCACTACTTGTTTCCCTTAATTCCATAGACTTCATGCCAGTTTCCTTAGTAAATACAGACGCAAAAAACCCATTTAAGATCTCCCCCATTTCTTTTGGTTCCGCACATAGCTGACCACTCTGATCTTCAAAAGGACCAATTTTATCCCTTACAATCCTTTTACTGTTAATATACCTGTAAAAGCTCTTTGGATTATCCTTGACTTTGACTGCCAAGGCAACCTCATGGCTTCTTTTAGCCCTCCTGATTTCCTTCTTAAGTATTTTCTTGCACTTTTTATACTCCTCAAGCACCTTATTTACTCTCTGTTTCCCATACATGTCATACAACTCTCTCTCCTTCTTTATCAGAGTTGCAATATCCCTTGAGAACCAAGGTTCCTTATTCCTATTTGCTTTGCCTTTAATCCTGACAGGAACCTACAAGCTCTGCACTCTAATAATGATGATGAGTTGGTGACAGCAATTAGCGCAGGAAACTCTGAATGACTTCTTTTTAGCTCCCTAACTAGAACTTTAATGTTCTTTTGTATCTTGGCTTAGAAGCACTCAAACTACATGTGTACTCTGCTGAATAAGTGTGTGTACACTGATGAGTAGGTTGCAATGATAATACAGTAATATTGGCGATGGAACCAAGGATCACAAAATCACAAGACAAAGGAGCAGAAGTAGGCCATTCAGCCCATCAAGTGTGCTCCACCACTCCACCATGAGCTAATCTATTCTCCCATCTAGTTCCAGTTTCTGGCTTTTTCCCCATATCCCTTGATACCCTGACTAACTAGATACATATCAATTTCCTCCTTAAACACCCTCAATGATCGAGCCTTCAGAGCTGTATGTGGCAACAAATTCCATAAATCCATGACCCTCTGGCTAAAAAAATTTCTCCTCATCTCTGTTTTAAATGGGAACCCTCTAATTCTAAGACTGTGGCCTCTTGTCCTGGACTCACTCACCAAGGGAAACAGCCTTTCCACATCTACTCTGTCCAACCCTTTCAACATTCGAAATGTTTCTATGAGATCCCCTCTCATTCTTCTATACTCTAATGAATACTGTCTAAGAGCAGACGAACGTTCCTTATATGTTAGCCCCTGCATTCCAGGAATCATCCTCGTAAATCTTCTCTGAACTCTCTCCAACATCAGTACATCCCTTCTAAGATAGGGGCCCAAAACTGCACACAGTATTCCAAATGAGGTCTCACCAGTGCCCCACAGAGCCTCATGAACACCTCCTTACTCTTATACACTATTCCTCTTGAAGTGAATGCCAACATAGCATTCACTTTCCTTACTGCCGATCCAACCTGGTGGTTAACCTTTAGGGTATCCTGCACGAGGACCCCCCAAGTCCCTTTGCACTTCTGATTTTTGAATTTTCTCCCCATCTAAATAATAATCTGCCCGATTATTTCTTCTTCCAAAATGTAGAACCGTATATTTGTCAACATTGTATCTCATCTGCCATTTTTTGCCCACTCTCCAAACCGGCCAAGTCTCTCTGCAACCTTTCCGTTTCTTCAACACTTCCTGCTCCTCCACCTATCTTGGTGTCATCCACAAATTTAGCCACAAAACCATTTAATCCATAATCTAAATCATCGATATACATTGTAAGAAGAAGCGGCCCCAACACCGACCCCTGCGGAACACCACTAGTAACTGGCAACCAATCAGAATAGGATCCCTTTATTCCCACCCTTTGCTTTCTGCCTATCAGCAAATGCCCCACCCATCAGGTAATTGTGGTGTGCGACTGAACAGTGTTTGTATCTACTTTCAAAATGCATAGTTTGGATTATGCATTGATAAATAAAACGTAGCCATAAAAAGTACTGCATATAACACAAGTTCACTCTCTCACATTATTTGCAAAGTTCATGTTTCCCCTTTCGGTGAGGGTTACATGTCCCCGAGTTGCCATGATGAATTTGGCGAGGTGGGTTGTTTTTTTGCCCATCCAGTCGCTCTGCCGAGAGCACTGGCTAGTCGCCTGCTCTTTCACCATAAGGTTGATGTTCTTTTTTGAAGTGGAGTGTCTGTCATTGGGAGTACCAAGCTATTGCTTAGTGCCATCTCCCCCACTGAATGCTCAACTTTATTGAACTGGTATTTTGAACTTCTCGTAGTTGAAAAATGAGGGCAGTTTGCTTGCAGTGACTGCTTCTGGATTAATTAACTATTTGGGTTAAAGGAGTTCCAGAAGGAAATGAGCCAATGGCGGAAAGATCCTACCGGTGGGAAGAAGAAACCCAAGTACAACTACAAGACTGTGGAGGAGTTAAAGGCAAAGGGAGCATCAAGCTTGGGTAGGAAAATGGCTACACCACAGACTGAACTCTCTCAGGTTAAGGTGCGTGGGAAAGGGTTTTCCTTATTTGTAATCACTTAGAAGTTGTAGCATGCAATTCTGAAATACTTCACCCCTTTCTTATAAAGCAGCTGTCTTCCATTTACCCAAGAAGGTAGGGTTTTCAGCATGCACACCAAAACATTGTCTCGTGGTCTTTATAAACTTCTTGAGTGTTGCACTTAACATGTCAAATTGTAAAATAAAATATCGATCTTGTGACTGATTTACCAATCATAATCCAGTGTGTTTTAATCCAAGTGATTGTCGACTTCAGGTGTAGTGAGCAGAAATTAATTTATGTTTTTAGGATTATAATTCACCGGTGCTCTGTATTTTATTTCCGTGGTCCAGCCCTTCCTGAAAAAACCCAACTTGGACCCTACTTTACCTAGTAACTACAGACCTAGTTCTAAACTTCCATTCCTGTCTAAGGTTCTCAAAAAGGTTATTCTTAGTCAATTGCTGCCCTACCTACACCAAAACAACATCTTGAAAAGATTTCAGTCAGGTTTTGAGGCTTATCATAGCACAGAGTCTGCCCTGCTGAAAGTGTACAATGATCTCCTCCTCTCTACCAACTCAGGTGACTTTGCCATCCTAATTCTTCTTGTCCTCAGCGCAGCGTTCGATACTGTGGATCACGCCATTTTAATAGACTGTCTCCAGTACGGGGTGGGTGTTGATGGCACTGCCTTGAACTGGTTCACATCCTACCTCAGAAATAGAAGCTTCACCGTCAACATAGGCAAATTTTCCTCTTCTCCAGCCAGTTTCTCCTGCGGGGTCCCACAAGATTCCATCCTAGGTCCCATTCTTTTCTCTATACATGCTTCCCCTCGGCCAAATCATTCAAAAACATGACATTTCCTTCCATTGTTGTGCTGATGACACACAGCTTTATCTCCCCTGGAAACCAAACGACCAGTCAAGTCTAGTCAGCCTCATGAGCTGCCTTGAGGACATAGAGTGTTGGATGGCACAAAACTTCCTATAGCTGAATGAAGGCAAGTCTGAAGTTGCCCTATTTGGCCCTCCTGACTCCATCAAAGTGATTACCAACAGTCTTGGTAACCTGTCCACCCTTGTCAAATCCCATGTCAAAAACCTTGGTGTGATATCTGATTCCACCCTTAAGTTTGACAAGCAAGTTAATGCGGTAGTAAAAGCCAGTTTTTTCCAGCTTCGTACTATTGCCAAAATAAAGTCGTTTCTCTTTTTCAAAGATCTCGAGAACATCAGCCACGCCCTTATATCCTCCCACTTGGACTACTCCAACTGGGATTAGTCAGTCATCCCTGACCCGTCTGCAACTGGTTCAGAACGCAGCAGCCAGGCTCCTGACAGGTGCCCGGAAGAGGGACCATATTAATTCTATCCTAGCCTCTCTCCGCTGGCTACCAGTACGGTTTAGAATTGATATTAAGGTTCTCCTGTTTGTTTATAAAGCCCTAAATGAGCTGGCCCCCTCCTATATCGCAGACCTTCTAACCCTGTATTCCACTTCCAGGTCCCTCAGGTTGGCTGACTTGGGACTCCTGGCTGTCCCGCGATCTAAATTAAGTTCAGGGGTGACCACGCTTTTGCTTGTAGCCCCTAGACTGTGGAACAGCATTCCCCTCCCTATCAGATCTGCCCCCTCCACTGACTCTTCTAAGTCCAGGCTCAAAACTTAACCTTTATTCACTAGCGATTTAATCTTCCTGATGTGGCTGATTTTTGGCTTGTTCCGAGGCTCATGTGTTGTTTATTTTGTGCCTATAAGCTGTGTGCCTTGTTGTTTATATCTGTGTTTGTTTGTACAGCACTTTGGTCAACATGGATTGTTTTTTTTTTAAATACTTTATTTTCAAGATTGTCAAAAAAGAAACAATGAGATCAACAAAAACATACCAGCTCAGACATGTATAAAAAAGAAATAAGCAAAAAAAAGACGTAACATTAGAGGGATGCCTATTGTACAAAGTGCTCAAAAATATTAAACATTAAATCTCAAATGAGGGCCGTGAGAAATCAGCTGGGGGGAAATTGCTCATCTGCCCCCGGCCTCGTCCAGGTAGGCAAGAAATGGATCCCAGATAGCCAAAAATGTTTTAATTGAATTGGTTCTCAAGAACCTAAGTGTCTCCATCTGTATGACTGAGATCATATCAGCCATCCATCTCCGAAAGGAAGGGGGAGAAGGTGATTTCCATTCCCTCAAGATAAGTTCTTTGGCAACAATCATCCCCAGCATAAGAGACTGTTGTATGGCTGCAGGGAAACAAATAGTAGATTGCGAGCAGCCAAATATAGCAAGACCAGCTTCCAAGGGGAAGGATCTTTTATAGGCCTTTGAGTACCAGTTGAATATTTTGGACCAAAATCCAGTCAGTAATGGGCAAAACCAAAAGGTGTGTGACAACGCGGCCTCTGTCCCTTGGCATCTATCACACATTGGTGAGACAGAAGGTTAAATCCTGTGCAATCTAAGTTTAGAGTAATGGAGACGGTGGACAACTTTAAACTGGATCACTTGGTGCCTGCTGTTTCAGAACAAGCCTGTATCATAGACAAACACTTATCCTAGGCAGCTTCAGATAATTCAATGCCCAACTCTTCTCTCCAGGCATCTCTAATCTTCATAGTAGATGCTACAGTGCAATTATCAAACAAACATACAAACTTAGAAACGAGATGCCTGGAGTCAGGAGGGTTCTTTAAAATATCAAAAAACATGGGTTGTTTTTAAATGTGCTTTATAAATAAATTTGACTTTGACTTTGCTGTGCTACAAGAACCTGCTGCTTAATTTGCAATCTTCTATCCCAGATATTTTGCATGTAAGGTCAAAAAAAAAGCATGACCAACCCATTTGAACTGAGTTTCGCAGAGATAAAGAATAAAGGGACTCTTCAAAATTTGTAAATTTTATTGATCACTCTACAGTATTTTTGTTGGATTTTCGTAAAGCAAATAATGCATTTAAGAATCTCTAAACATTATAAGTTGTTCAAATGCAGGTGTGAATTCTTTCCTGCTTGGACATTCCTTCTACAACTACACCACGTCTGGTTCAATGAGAACTGTACCACAGGAAGTTGTTATCAAAATAACAAATAACATCTGCATCCATTAGCTGTCAGACGTTATAAAACAAAACCTCGAGCAATTTTTAAAAAGAAAGTTGTTCAGGAGTGTACAAACATTTTCATACAACATATTAAACACTAATTGTCATTAGAACCTATTTATGATACTTCTACCTACAGTTTGTGTGGAATATTTTAGGGGCATAACAGCTTAAGAAGCAAACACCACAGCTGTACTTCAGACAACACTCACAAAAAATGCTGGTGAACGCAGCAGGCCAGGCAGCACATCTAGGAAGAGGTACAGTCGACATTTCGGGCCAAGACCCTTCGTCAGGACACTGTTCAGCGAAGTCCTGACGAAGGGTCTTGGCCCGAAACATCGACTGTACCTCTTCCTATTTATGCTGCCCGGCCTGCTGGGTTCCACCAGCATTTTTGTGTGTGTGTTGCTTGAAATTCCAGCATCTGCAGATTTCCTCATGTTTGCAAACTTCAGATCTTAAATGACATGAGCAATAGGATCAGTTTTCCAGTACAAATAAATATTAGAGCAGAGTTAGTCCATTTGGCCCATCGAGTCTGCTCTGCCATTTCATCATGGCTGATCGAATTTTCCATCTCAGCCCCAATCTCCTGTCTTCTCCCTTATCCCTTCATGCCCTGACTAATCAAGAATCTATCAGCCTCTGCCTTAAATATACCCAATGGTGTGGCCTCCACAGTTGCCAGTGGTAAGGAATTCACTACTCTCTGGCTGAAGAAATTCCTCCTCATCTCCATTCTAAAAGAACGCCCTCTTTTCTGAGGCTGTGTCCTCTGGTTTTAGACTCCCTCACCACAGAAAACATCCTCTCCATTTCCACTATCGAGGCCTTTCAATATTCAATAGATTTAAATTAGGTTACCCCTCATTCTTCTTGAAGTCCAGTGAGTACAGGCCCAGAGCCATCAAACGCTCCCCATGACAAGCCTTTCAATCCCGGAATCATTTTTGTGAACCTCCTTCAATGTGACAGCTTATACTGTGATCTACTCTGTGCATTTGGTAACTGGCAGAAAGTTATACGGGCAGTCCCGGGGTTACGAGCGAGTTCCGTTCCTGAGTCCGTCTTTAAGTCGGATTTGTACGTAAGTTGGAACAGGTACATCCGGTATTATTTAGCGTCAGTTAATCAAACGTTTGTCTTAGTATTTGGTACATATTTTACCTTTCTATGCATATAAAACACTTAAGAAACGTATGTATATCAATAATTAAGTCAGTGCGTTGCTTAGTAATAATTGTAGCTTTCGTCGGGGCAGGGCCTTTCACATGCTCCATTATTCTCACTTTATCCTTTATCCTTTAAAATTGTTCCGATCATTGACCGACTGTAGCTTAATGCTTTTCCAATGACCGATGGCGTTTCGCCTCTTTCTAATCGCTTTATTATTTCCACTTTATTTTCAATCATGATCGTTTTCTGTCAACAGAACAGAAACACTGCGGATTCAGCAGCAGCAGCCGCGGGCAGCGGGTCCTGAGCTCCCCCGGGTCCTAAAGCCCACATGCACTGAGACAGGTTAAATGGGACAAGTGGAGGTGGTGCTGGCAGGAAAAAGGGGGGGTCGGGGTGAATCTTGCTAAGAAAAATTTAAGCCAAATACAAAGTTACACACTCAACACAGTGTTAACGGCAACGACTTAAAATGGTGGACGGCGTTCTCCTTCCGCCATTCGTAGGTAAGACTTGTTCATAAGTCGGGCATTCGTAACTCGCGGACTGCCTGTACTTCTGTTGTCCACAGTTATGGATGGATTGCTTTAGGTGTTGTTGACAAAGTCATACTGGCCTGGCATTGCTTTGTTGGTCGAGTTCCTTGTGTAAGCATTGAGAGTTCCACTACTACCAGTAATAAAGTAGACGAAAAGCCCAAGAGGCCTTGTACCTGCTGGAAAGAGAAGTTAAATTTGTTGAATGAATCTTATTAATGACCTTTGAAAATTTATTCCATACACTGCAGTGTAAAAGATGGAAAATAATACAGATGGTATTATTGCCACACTTCTGCTTCATTATTGGTAAGCTGCCACCTGTTGTAGCAGGGTGTTTCCTGAGTTTTTCCTCTTGTCCGCTCAAAATGAGTGTGTCTCTGAAAAGTGCTGGAGACATAATATTTCCACTTTCCCATGCAAGAGCGCTCCCTGAGCTAGAGCACATGGGCTGGGATTAAGGGGTGGGGGTGTTACAGCAAGGTAATCGACCCACATATGCTAAATAACAAACTCTGCTCTGGGGTCCAGACTACCTATTGGATCTGTCATAGTTCATAAATCAACTTGTTTTAACGATTCTTTCCAATGCTTTCCATGTGCTGGGGATATGAATGTTTTCTGAATTTTAACTTCCCAGTAACTGAACTGCTTATTAGAAGTAGAACTTGCATTTGTCTTCCCATGCTTACGGTAATTAAAACTGTGCAGTAAGAAATGTTAACCATTATCAAGGTAGATAAAATTACTCAAATATGCCCAACAGCTGGTCCGAAGGTTCACTGGGGACCTGAGTTACCTCAACCACAAACTGTTCAGGCTGCTGCCATTCGGGAAATGGTACCACAGCATAAAAGCCAGGACCAATGGGGTCCGGGACAGCTTCTTCCACCAGGCCATCCGACTGATTCATTCATGCTGATGCAATTGTATTTCTTTGTTATGTTGACTGTACTATTGTACATACTATTTATTACAAATTACTATAAACTGCACATTGCACATTTAGATGGCAGCGTAATGTAAAGATTTTTACTCCTTGTATATGAAGGATGTAAGTAATAAAGTCAATTCAATTCAATTCAGCTTGGAGTTGGCAATTCAGTAAATATCAAGCATGTCTACTGTTGTGTCAATAAGCATCAATACTCTCATTTACTGTTCTGGGTCTAAAAATACCATTTTGCCAGACTTAGATTACTAAAATATCGTCGGCAACTTCTAACAATTAGTTATGAAAATAGCCGTGTGAGTTGATCAAAGAATTGGGCTGTCACACAAATGACAGTATATCATTTGGGTGATGTTTTTGTGGAAATTGAACTGTCGTAACTTTATAACTTTTTAATTCATAATATAGGTTATAGACATGACGGGAAAAGAACAGAAAGTTTATTACAGTTACAGTCAAATAAATCAGAAGCACGATATTCCTGATGATGCACAGTCTCCGGGCAAAGATGCCAAGACAGAGGGCTTTTCACTTCCGGAGCTGGAGCACAACCTGGAGCTGCTGATTGAAATGACTGAGCAGGAAATCATCCAGAATGACCGTCAGCTGCAGTACGAGAGGGACATGGTGGTCAACATCTCCCATGAGAATGAGAAGCTCACTGAAATCCTTGCGCACGAGGGGAAGATCATAGACAAGCTCAGCCACATCTTGCAGATTGTGGAGGATTGCGAGGAGAGATTGCAGCCCAACTGCGAAAATCCACTGACGCTAGAAGAATGTGCAAAAATTTTTGAACTGTTGCAGGAGAAATATTTCGAAGAATATAAGATGTTTGACCTGGCAGAACTCTCCATTGCCATTGTATTTCCACTGCTGGGAGAATACTTTAAGTCCTGGAATCCCTTGCAGGTAAAGACTAACATCACAGAAATGAGCAATTCTCTTTCTTGTTGTGGTAGTGGATAATGCAGACTAGAGTTGACTGCAGGAAAGTTGTTCTCCGTGCATCTAGGCATCTCTCTGCTGGTTGGGTAAATTGCATTGACTCCCTTTGCTTTCCTTGTAGATTTGGTAATGTAATGAATTAAAGGTTCAAAGATTTAGATCCAGTTCCATCAGGGGAGTATTGGGCTATGCACCACCCTATTTGTTAGTTTTTTGATATTGTCAATGCGGACAATGCAGAATAAAAAAAAAGCTTTATTTGTCAAATGTTCAGCTGAAGATCAATACAATGAAATAGGTTATCTGCACTAACAACCAACGCAGTCCACGGATGTGCCCACAAGTGTCATCATGCTTCCAATGCCAAAATAGCATGCCCACAACTTAATAACCCTAACTAACCTGTATATCTTTGGAATGTGGGAGGAAACCCATGTGGTCACGGGGAGAACGTACTAACTACTCTCAGACAGCAGCAGGAAATTAACCCAGGCCCCTAGCACTGTCAAGCATGGCACTAATCGCTATGCTACCGTGCCAAATAGAAGAGACAAGAGTTAATAGTTCTGTGCTTTTCTTTTCATGTAGGATAACAAATATGGTTTAGAGGTCATGTCTAAGTGGAGGAAACTTCTTGAACGAGACCAGCTGCAACATGGAGGTTGTGATATGCTGTCAATGGACCCGTACCACAGGTAAGACAAAATCAATGAATTGGCAGCACCAGTCATATTTTGGTACAAATTTGCATCTTGAGTCTCAAAGAGACATTTCACGCACCTCACCTCAGCTTGTTTGAGGCTTTAATTAATTAATGGCAGTGTTTCAAGGAGAGTTGTTCCCCAAATTAATGCAGATCAAAACATCCAAGATT
This sequence comes from Mobula hypostoma, assembly GCF_963921235.1. Taxonomy (NCBI): domain Eukaryota; kingdom Metazoa; phylum Chordata; class Chondrichthyes; order Myliobatiformes; family Myliobatidae; genus Mobula; species Mobula hypostoma. Next base: position 29,295,899 of record NC_086123.1, on the reverse strand, counting down.
TGATTCCCCGCTCAGTGTTTAATCTGGTTATGGAGAAAATGCCTTTTCATAGTGGCCATAATAAAAAATTAAGCAGGGTAAGGCAGCACTGTGGTACCTACCTCTGTTGACGACAGGTTAACTCATACAAAATGGTGAAGAGTTCTGCAGAATCCATTCTATAGCAACAGATGTTTCTGTCAACACTTATAGCACATGTTCACTTCAAAGGGGTGCTTCCATCAGCAGGCCCAGTCTTACAAACAGAAACTCTGCCATTTGCTGTGGCGTAGGGTTACCAAGTTACTACTTCCCCATCTCAAATAGCTTGCATCTGACTTTAAAATTTTACTTAAATCTAATTGAGTGGTTTGCAACATGCTTTAAAACTCTGGACAAATTAAGAATCTCATAGTTTACTTACCTACATAATGTTCCTGACTAAGGTAAGCTTAAACTCACCTTGCCTGGTTAATGTAACATAACACCGTGAAACACTTTTAACTGCCTGTAACAGTGCGAAGTAGAAAGTTAAATGACACCAAAAGACCAGCATGTTGACTTGGTGACATTTTCTTGATGCGAAAGGAGGTCCGTGACCGGAAAATCAATTGAGGAATAGTGAGGAGTGAACTTATGTTTTTGCAATCACAATTATGTTTTTGCAATCACATCTTGTTCCGTTCCTGCAAGCCGATCAATTATTTTAAACAGTATGTAACCCAAATCCTTTATGGATCAAAGTTTCCTTGATGCTGGAGCTGTTTAAAATGTGAGGGGTTAGCTTGTAAGTGCATGGACTGGCCAGCAATTGAAACCACATATTGAACTGAAACCTGGTGGTGTTTTGATTGTCGTACCATTTGTCACTGGAACCAAACGTCTGGCTTCTGGCCCACGTACGGATCAAATAACTAATAATGGACACCTGTGCTTCACTCTGTTTTAAAACGTGGTCACGTAAGTTCAACTTCTGTCACACTGAAGGTTGTTTTATAGTTATTTTCTCTCTATTTGACACAAAGCAGTAGAATTACCAGCTTCTTGTATGAGTGAGGAGGTAAACTAAAGGGGAAGGAAAGAAAGAGCAGAAAATATGTTAAAAATGGGAACCTGACCATGTGAATAAATTTCCAGTTTGTTGGAAAGCAAGCTACTGAATTTACTTACTGCCTGTTACACCGCTGGCATTTAGGGCAGCAATAAAGGTCCTCCATCTCTGGTGGTTTTCAGGGCTTCCTTTATCATGTCAGTAACTTCTTCTTGGTTTTCATTACTGTCAGTCATGCAAGTCCTGGGTGGAGACTCAGGAATACCATCACACTCAGATGTAGAAGGATTCTTCATTGCTTATTCCGCAGTGATTTTGTTTTACCGGTCAGGGTTGTTAGTCCTGAGCTGAACCCCCAAACCTGGAGGACCAGTGGACCACTGTCAGTCTGGCCGCTTCCCTTTGACCTGTTTGGCATAGGTGAGCCTACCAAGAGCCAAAGCATAAAGCCTTCACTCCAGCCAGCATAGCTCCCTGGGTCAGTGAAGCACACAAGGCTCCAAACCATGATAAAGTTATGGTTAATGGCAGTGCTGGCTCGAAGGGCCAAATGGCCTACTCTTGCACCTATTGTCTGTTGTCCTCTTGGAGGAAAACAAGGCACTGAATGAATATTTCTCATTTATCGCTTGTCTTTCTCTGCTTAAATTTGCAGGTTGATGTGGGAAGTGTGGATGCCATCTGCACGCAACGTTGTATCCCAGTGGTTGCCCCGGAACTGTGCCCCCATGGTTGATTTCCTGGAAAACTGGATGCCTGTGATCCCTCTTTGGATTTTGGACAATATTCTTGAACAGTTTGTTTTTCCTAAATTACAGCGTGAGGTATGAGTTACAACCTAGTATTCGTTTGTTCGTTATGTGCCGTGTCGTATGATGTAGGCGATCATGGACTTTCCAGTGACTATGATTGTTCTAAGCAAATATTTCTTCACAAATGGTTTGCCATTGCCTTTTTCTGGGCAATGTCTTTACAAGACGGTGACCCCAGCCATTATCGATACTCTTCATAGAAACATAGAAAACCTACAGCACAATACAGGCCCTTCGGCCCACAAAGTTGTGCCAAACATGTCCCTACCTTAGAAATTACCAGGCTTACCCATAGCCCTCTATTTTTCTAAGCTCCATGTACCTATCTGAAAGTCTCTTAAAAGACCCAGTCGTATCCGCCTCCACCACCATTGCCGGCAACCCATTCCACGAACTCACCACTCTCTGAGTAAAAAACTTACCTCTGACCTCTCCTCTGTCCCTGCTTCCCAGCACCTTAAACCTGTGTCCTCTTGTGGCAACCATGTCAGCCTGGGAAAAGGCCTCTTGACTATCCACACAGTCTTCAGAGACTGTCTGCCTGGCGTCAGTGGTTGCATAACCAGGACTTATGATATGCTCATACGACCATCCACCACCTGCTCCTGTGGCTTCACATGACCCTGATTAGGAGGCTAAGCAGGTGCTACACCCTGCCCAAAGGTGACCTGCAGGCTAGCGGAGGGAAGGAGCGCCTTACACCTCCTTTGATAGAGACATATCGCCACCCCACCACCCTCTCCTGGTATTACAGATGTGACAAGTCATTCAATGTGATATGTTCTGCATTCATCGATATCTTTTTAATACCAGTAAGTGTCCTTGTGTAATAACTCCAATTTATAAATTTTCATTGAGTTTAGCAAAGTCCAGATCGATAACCATCTTAAGGGATAGAAAAGGGATTTTTAAAAAACCAAGGAATTGGAAATATTTCGGAAAATATGCAGTTCAGGTATTGATGGTTGGGTTGAGTTGTTCTCCAACCTTGGCAATTTACTTGCAAATGTTTCGCCACCCTGTGAGGAGACGTGGTGAGGAAATGTTTGCAAGTAAGTTGCCAAGGTCGAAGAACGACTCAACTCAAAGCACTGCAAAAGGAAAGGGTTCATAATGAGGCTCCTCAGTAGCAGATTTCAGGGCATGATATTGCTAACAAGGGCTCCATCGTGCATCAGTGGTAGTAAAGAGGGGGAGGTACACTGTCATAAAATCAGTCTTCTTACTTGAAAACCTTTAAACAGCAGTTTGAGAAAGGAGAAACAAGGGAATCATGAAACACAGCCTATTGCAGTAATCAGTACAAACCACTTTGCATTCTTTTCAGGTTGAAAACTGGAACCCATTAACAGACACAGTCCCCATCCATGCATGGATTCACCCATGGCTGCCACTAATGCAGATGCGCCTTGAACCACTGTATTCGCCGATCCGCAATAAGCTTTCCAATGCATTACAGAAGTGGCATCCCAGTGACTCATCTGCAAAGCTGATCCTGTTGCCTTGGAAAGATGTGTTTACACCAGGATCCTGGGAAGCTTTTATGGTTAAAAATATTGTTCCAAAATTGGGTGAGAACACAAGTTATGTCAGAGCTGGAATAATGCTATTTTGTTTTTAATCCCTTTTCTAAAGGTATTGGCCCAAGATACTTTGCAGATACCAGTTGCCTTTGGTGTCTTTCGTCCCATTCACGTTCTGACATGTCAGAGGTTGTCTATCTGGTGTCAGTAGTCACATATTCAGGACTTGTGACATGCACCAACTGCTCAGAAGACCATCCCACTACCTGCTCCCATGGCTTCCAGTGTTCCTGGTCGAGGGGCAAAGCAGGTGCTACACCTTTGCAGAGGGTGACCTGCAGTCTACGGAGGGAAGGAGTGCCTTGCACTCCTCTGGGAGAGATGCAGCGCCACCCCGCCACCCTACTTTAAAATTTATCTCTTTGATTCATCTGCTGGCCATCTAATCTGCTGTCCGGTTATGTGGCTTAGAGTCATGCTTTATCTGATGCTCACTCCCACAAAATACTTTGTCATTTTATTGTCGCTATTGTCTAATTTTATTTTAAAAGGTACCAAATAATGTGCTCCCAGGTTAAACAGTATAGAATATAACAATCTGCTGCATGGAAAAAAAAATCCCCATTTTCCTGCTGGTTCCTTTGTTTATTACCTATCATAGTTGGCTGGTTTTTAGAGACAACCTCCCTGTTTTTGGTTTCATGCTGCAGTTTGAGGATCTTCCATCCTGAATAAATGCTGCATCATACAACTATCTGCCTACGTTGTACTGCTAGAAGACCATAAGACATAGGAGCAGAGTTACGTCATTTGGCCCATTGAGTCTGCTCTGCCACTCAATCATGGCTGATCTCTTTTCCCCCTGCTATGAGACCATGAGACATAGGAGCGGAGGAGATCCACGCAGTACTTATTATATTTACTTGTAACAAATTGATTTTTCCCCAAGTGTCGTTGAGTATTGTTTGTTCAAAATCTCAGCTGTTCTCACTTAATAACACTGGGGAGTAGCTTAAGAAGGTCACTCGCCCACCTCAAGAGAGGTTGGGAATAGATAATAGATCACTGTGATTGTGTTGTTCACATTTCATGATAATATTCAAAGTTCAATGTAAATGTATTATCAAAGTACATATATGTCACCATAAACTATCCTGAGATTTTTTTCTTGCAGGCATTCATGGTAGAACACAGTAGAATGATAATAGAATTAATGAAAGCTATGCACAAAGACTGACAAGCAACCAATGTGCAAAAGAAAACAGACTGTGCAAATGCAAAAATAATAATAAAAAACACTGAAAGCATGAGTTGTAGAGTCCTTGAAAGTGAGTCAGTTCAATGTGTTGGTGAGTGAAGTTACCCACACTGGTTCAGGAGCCAGGTGAGCCTCCTGAACCTGGCGGTCTGTACCACCTTCCTGATGGCCGCAGTGAGAAGAGTGCACGGCCCAGAAGGTGGGGGCCCTTGATGATGGATGCTACTTTTTTAATAGCTCTGTAAGCAAAACTGTTTAATTCTGGTGTGGTAATTTTATAACTGCAGCATTAGATCTTGTGGAAGATAATGAACTATTGTCTTGAGAATATTGTGGTAGACTATCTTGTAGTGTGGTATCACTGAAGATAAAGGCAGTTAAGAGGCAACTTTTTTACAAAAGCACCACCTTTTTATTCTGGCTGTCACCTTCGAGCTATCCGTCTTCCCCTCCCCTATTTATTCTTGTTCCTGTCAGACTCTTTCATCTCCAGCCCTTCCCTTCCCACCACCTGGCTTCACTTCCACCTTTCAGCTCATCCTCTTTCCCCTCTCCCCACCTTTTTATTCTGGCATCTTCGCCCTTCCTGTCCAGTCCTGAAGAAGGATCTCCCTCCAAATGTTAGCTGTTTGTACATTTCCATGGATGCTGCCTGACCTGCTGAGTTGCTCCAGTGTCTTGTTTATGTTGCTTTGGATTTCAAGCATCTGCTGAATCCCTTGTGTTTAAGAGTCAGCCATATTGTTGTTCTTTTGTGATGGCATTTATAGGCCAAAATGCACCTGGATGGCAGATTGCTTGTGTTTTGGTATCGGTGGCTGTCACAGGAAAGCAGCATCCATCATCAGGGACCCCCACCATCCAGGTCATGCTCTCTTCTCAGTGCTGCCATCAGGAAGAAAGTATAGAAGCCTCAGGACTCAAACCACCAGGATCAGGAATATTTACCATCAGGCTCTTGAACCAAAGGAGTTGACTTCACTCAACTTCACCTGCCTCATCATTGAAATATTCCCACAACCAATAGACTTGCTTTCAATGACTCTTCATCCCATGTTCTCAATATTTATTGTTTATTTATTTATGTATTTATTATTATTTCTTCTTTTTGTACTTGCACAGTTTGTTGTGTTTTGCACACTGGTTGAACCCCCAAGTTGGGCGTTGATGCTGTTATGGTTATTGTTCTATAGATTTATTGAGTTTCCCCACAAGAAAATGAATCTCAGGGTTGTATATTGTGACATGTATGTACTTTGATAATATATTTACTGTGTACTTTGAGTGGTGCAGTTGTACATTAATGAGAATACATAAACTTCATGATAATTTTCAATGAAATCAGTATTTTTGTTGCCATATTTAACTAAAACTGAATTCAGTTTGGCAAACAATGGTTTGAGAATCTTTCAGAATATAATTACAGCAACACTGTACAGCTGAAATTGTGGGAAATGCCACTAATGGTTTCTGTGAGAGTGATGTACTCTCATCCACAAGAATTCAGTGAAGATAAAGAAAATTAAAAATAGAAATAAAGTTAGTAAAGAATAACACTGTGGGTGGTTGTTGGTCAGTCATGAAAAGGAAATATCTAATGCAGTATTCATCTTTCAACCCTGACAGGAATGTGTTTGAATGAATTTGTAATCAATCCTCACCAGCAACATATGGACGCCTTCCACTGGGTAATGGACTGGGAAGACATGATCTCACCATCCAGCCTCATTGGATTGCTTGAGAAGAATTTTTTTGGGAAGTGGCTACAGGTGAGTTTGCAAGACTTCAAAGGTTCATGTATTATCAAAGCACATATCCATCTACAACCCTGAAAATTGTCTTCTCCAGAAAGCCATCAAAGAAAGAAAGAACGTGAAAGTCATTCAGAGAGAAACATCAACCCCCCCCCGCCCCACCATAGCATCCTAACCATCAACCCCTAAACACCCCTCACCCCTCACAAAATGGAACGGGAACAGTGACCCCGCCCCCCAAAAAAAAACCAACCCCAGCACAAAAGAAAAACGAACAGAGCACCAACCCCCTAAACACCTTCCTCTCGCACAACACAATGGAAAAGGAACAGGCAATTTAAAAAACACAGAATATAAAAATAGTAAGTCTGAAAAAGTCCAGTCCATAAATGCAATCGTCTAATCCATAAATGCAGAACCACGAAACCATCCTATGATATCTGTTGTCATCCTACTCTATCATCCTCCTATAAGACTTGTAACAATAGAATTAATATCTATTAAATTCCTCTTGTATTTGTTGTGGGGAGCATTCTGACTGGCTGCATTGCTGTCTAGTATGGGGGTAGGGAGTACAGCACAGGATCGAAGTAAGTTGCAGAAAGTTGTATCATTGTTACTGTCAGGAAGGAGGTACAGAAGCCTGAAGGCACACACTCAACGATTCAGGAACAGCTTCTTCACCTCTGCCATCCGTGGACATTGAACCCATGAACACTACCTCACTACTTTTTTTTATTTAGTTCTGGTTTTGCAATACTTATTTTAACTTTACTATTTAATATATAAATATATCTACTGTAATTCAGGTTTTTTCCCTATATTTATCATGTATTGCATTGTACTGCGCCGCAAAGTTAACAAGTTTCATGACATATACCAGTGATATTAAACCTGATTCTGATCTTTATGACTACGTGTTGGCAACAAAATCATATGACTTTTTTGATGATTGTTGTGAATGGATGAAGTTTGTTTCTGTGAAATTTTATGCAATTAGGTGAAGTAGGAAATAGTTTTTACAATACTTAAATCACATCTGAATTTTTTACTTGTTATTGCAATTGGTAAAACAATTCTCTGCTGAATGTTCTAAATTTACAGGTGTTATGTTCATGGCTCAGTAATAGCCCTAACTATGAAGAGATCACTAAGTGGTACCTGGGCTGGAAGTCCATGTTCTCTGACCAAGTGTTGGCCCACCCGACGATCAAGGAGAAGTTTAATGAAGCACTGGACATTATGAACCGGGCTGTCACCTCCACTGTTGGTAAGAGATTCTTCATTTTATTTCATTTGGGAACTTTATGAAACATGGGAAATGTAAATTTTGGAAAGGTAAAGAAATGATGATCACAGAGAGGTGGCGTAGTGGTTAGCACAACGCTTTACAGTAACAGCGACCCAGGTTCAATACCCGCCACTGTCTATAAGGAGTTTGTACATTCACCCTGTGACCACGTGGGTTTCCTCCGGGTGCTCTGGTTTCCTCCCACAGTACAAAGGCACACCAGTTTGTAAGTTAATTGGTCATTGTAAATTGTCCTGTGATTAGGCTAGGGTTAAATTGGGGGGTTGCTGGGTGGTGTGGCTTGAAGGGCTGGAAGGGCCTGTTCTGCACTGTATCTCAAGAAAATAAAATTAAAAGAAATATATCAAGTAAGGCATATATAGCAAAGAGTTGAAAAAAGGAAAAAAAGACATTTTTAAACAGGATTTTGAACTCGTTTGAATACAGAATGTCTCATGTCTGGATCTTGGGACATCCCAGTGTGCTTTGGGAGTTCATGAATTAATTAAAAGTGTGGTTTTAGCAGGAACCACTACAGCCAAAGATTGCAGAGGCTCCAGAAACAGCTTGAAAACTGATGCAGATCAGAGATGAATATTAGATCACTTCATTGCTTTTAAGAAGATTTTCTAGAAGCTTCTTCAAGCATTGTAGCAACCAAAAATAGGTTCACCCTTGCCAGAGTGCCAGAGAACACAGATTTTTTCATGCGGGGATATGGTTCCCTGTGGGAAGCTTTTGAATTTCTTCTGTTCTCTTCCCCCTTCACTTCCAGTCCTGAAGAAGTGTCTGAAACTTTGACTGTTAATTGATTTCTGTAGATGCTCCCTGAGCTGCTGAGTTCCTCCAGCATTTTGTACGTGTTAATTGAAAGGTTTCTTGCAAAGCTGGTATAACCATAACACGTCACCACAGACGGAGTGCTTCCAAGCCCTGATGTCACTTGCGTAACCCTTTCCAACGCTAGCACAACCTGGGATAATTTCTGTAATACCACCACCAACTCCCCAGAACTGCTACAGAGTGTCATAGTCACCTACTTGTACCATGCAACATCTCCTGCACACTATATCCCTTGCATCTTCACTGGTGGGAGAGTTTAGTCAAAGCATTGTACAACATTTGTAGAGTTACATGGTAAGTATCTATCAGAAGTACAATAAAGATACTTCATAATGGGGGAAGTTGATAGGAAGTGTGCATTGGAATGACTTTTTTAACATTTGCAGATATTGATCATATTATTTCTGAGGGGTTCATTCAATAAGTTCCTGAGTCACAGAGACCATAACTGTCCCATCTTATTCTGGGCTTCATTAGCTAGATGCAGCTATGTTCATATGGGTGTAGAAGTTGGTCTGAATGCCTGTAGATTACTGGATGGAAATTACTTCTGATTGAAGAAGGACTGGTGTTTTTTTAAAAGCTGATGTATTAACTTAACACTTGAATGTTGAAGCATGTTCATGAATTGTTATACTTGTTACTCCTCCAAGAGGAACACAACCTTGCCATGATTTGGAGGCTTGTGTGCCTTGTTGACCCAGAGAGCTATGTTGGCTGGAGTCAGGGCTTTATGCTTTGGCTCTGGGAAGGGTCACCCATGCCAAATAGGTCAAAGGGTAGAGGCCAGACTAAGAGTGGTCCACCGGCCCTCCTGGTTTGGGGGATCAGCTCAGGGCTAACAACCCTGATTGGTAAAACAAAATTGTTATGGAAACAGCAATGAAAAATCCTTCTACATCTGCGTGCGACGGTATTCCTGAGTCTCCACCGGGACATGCATGACTGACAGTAGTGAAAACTGACAGGAAACTACTGACATGATGAAGGAAGTCCTGAACACTGCCAGAGATAGATGACCTTCATTACTACCCTAAACACCAGCGGGATAATGGGCAGTAAGAGAAGAGATGGTTGTTACTATGGGGCTGTGAAGCAGTGAAACTCTACTCCCACATGGGAGAACGAAAATGATATTTTTAGTCCTTTAAATTTTGTGTTAATGCATGAGCAAATCCCAGCTCTGCGTGCAGCTGTGCTTGAAACCTGGCACCAACCTCCTCATGCCAGCCGCTATGTACCTGGCTCTGCCTTCCCTTCTATTAGAACTGGTCTGCTGGGAATATGGCAGTAGCCCTTGCAAGCCCCAATGCAGCTATTGTCAGGGATTGTCAACACCCACCCATTTTGTAAGCTTATAAGCACCCAGATCCTGCAGTCTCTCTGATAACCTCCTAATGCATGTGATGGAAATAGCAGTCTTCCCCTTTTCTACCCAATCTGTGCCTCATAATTTAACAAACTTCTATCAGGTCTCCCTTCAGCTTTCAGCACTCCAGAGAAAACAATCATAAATCTGCACAGTATTCTCAACACAGAGTTCTCTGGAGCAGCAGATTTAATGGCCAGTTACACATAGCCATGATTAATTTTTTTAATGTTATAATCCATTATTTTATGTTTGAATATATTTTTATTATGAAATAAAGTTATCAAAACTTGATTACCTATATAATCCTCCCTATTTTCCGTTGCTTCTAGTTATATGTTATGATCTTGTACAGTTTTTCTTTGTAACTTGGGTTTGATGGTGAAGTGTGTTTAATCCAGTTGTCAGGTTTTGCCTGGAGAATTCAGAGTTTTCTTCATTGTTTTGTTTTCAAACAGGTGGCTACATGCAGCCAGGAGCTCGAGAAAACATTGCCTACCTCACCCATACAGAGCGGCGGAGGGACTTCCAGTACGAGGCAATGCAGGAGCGCCGTGAGGCTGAGAATATGGCACACCGTGGCATTGGAGTTACATCTACCTCCATACCAATGAACTTCAAGGACCTGATCCAGGCCAAGGCTGAAGAGCACAATATAGTCTTTATGCCTTTGATGGGCAAACGTCATGAGGGAAAACAGCTCTATACCTTTGGGCGCATTGTCATCTACATTGACAGAGGGGTTGTGTTTGTACAAGGAGAGAAAACTTGGGTGCCAACATCACTTCAGAGCCTCATTGATATGGCTAAGTAATACAAACAGGAGGTGAGGAAGATCTGCTGTTCTCTTTTTCACTCTATTTTGTAATGATCACTTACTCCCTGACCGCAGTTTTGCAAGATTTTCAGCAGTTTATTTAGGGAACGGTGTGATAGGAAAAGAGACTCTCACAGTATGGAAAGATCTTCACTCCACATGATCCTTTGGTTGTTCCTCATAGAAATTAATACAGACTCCAATAAGTGGTTCTTTGTTACTTGTAGCATTTTTCAAGTGTGAAATACTATGTTTGTTTTAATATCTTTTTATTTATGAACAACAAGCTCAGTATTCTGATGTCAAAGTGGTATTGATTTCTAAATTTTAACCTCAGTAAAGTTTTCAGAGTGGGAGCTGCAAAGATCATTAAACGAGTCAGTTCATGATGGAACAATGGATTGAACGATTTCACTGATAGTGTGGCACATCTCCTAACATCAGGAACCATGCTGACTGCAACACTATTGTCTTTACATATTCCAGGATAGGTTTTTCATATTTGTTCTGTCTGATCTTTAAACTAGTGACAAAACAAAGTTCAGAACATAGAACAGTACAATGCAGGAGCAAATTCATTGGCCAACACTGTCTGTGCTGACCATTATGCCAAATTAGCTACTCGTTATGTAATAAAAAACTAGCCAGACATCTCCCTTAAACTTACCCCTTCTCACTTTAAAGCTATGCCCCTGACACTTTTACCCGAGGAAAGAGACTATCTACCCAGTCTGTGCCTCATAACTTCTATCAGATCTGCCCTCAGCTTCCAGCACTGCAGGAAAACAATCCATGTCCACCGAACCTCTCCTTCTAGCTAATGCTGCCTCATCGAGACAGCATCCTGGACGTCATCGGCGGCACGCTCTCCAAATCCACCACAACGTTCCTGTAATAGGGTGACCAGACGACAGTACTCAGGGCAGTGTGGTAGCGTAGTGGTTAGCAAATTGCTTTACAAGACTAATGGCCCAGGTTCAATTCCCACCGCTGTCTGTAAGGAGTTTGTACGTTCTTACTGTGACCGTGTGGGTTTCCTCCAGGTGTTCCCACAGTCCAAAGACAAAGATCATTGTAAATAGTCCCATGATTAGACTAGGATTAAATCGGGAGGGTGAGGGGGTGCTGGGCAGTGTGGCTTGAAGGGCTGGAAGGTCCTATTCTGTGCTGTGTCTCAGTGCAGCCTGATTAAAGTTTTATACAGTAACAACATGACTTCCTGACTTTTATATTTAATGCTCTGACTGTTGAAGGTAAGCATGCCATATGTCTTTCTTTAACACCATGTCTTCATGTATTGCCACTTTCAGAGAGCTATGGACTTGGATCCCAAGATCCCTATGTACATCAATGCTCATAAGGGTCCTGCCATTTACTATACATTCCCCTTACATTTGACCTGCCAGAGTGCAACAAGTCTCACTTGCCTGAATTAAACTCTGCCTGCCATTTCTGCATCCTTAACTGCAACTGATCTATATTCTGCTATATCTTTTCAAGACCTTCTTCACTATCCACAATTCCACCGTGTTTTGTGCCATCTGCAGTTCCTCCAGCGTTTTGTGTGTGTAGTCCACCTACAAGTTTGTCCAAGTCATTTATGTCTATATCACAAACAACAGAGTGGGATCTCCGACCAACAACCAGGGAACATAGCCCAAAATTTAAAGCTACTGATCACTCATCTCAGTAGAACATCACTGGCTATGGACCTTTAGTCAGAATGACACCCTACCACTACGACCCTCTTGTATGGCCAGGACAATTCAAACTCCAAACTACCAAGTGACTATGGATCCCATGAATCCTAATCTTCTGTATCAGCCTGCCATGAAGGACTTTGTCAAAATCTTACTAAATATATGTAGGCAATCTTCTTTGATTATCTTTGTCACCTCCAAAACGACAATCAAGTTTGTAAGATGTTACCTGCCCTGCAAAAAGCCATGCTAACCACAGTTTTCCAAATGTGAATAAATTGTGTGCCTAAGAATCCTCTGCAACTCCACTGCTGTGAACTTAGGTGGATGGATCATGCTGCACTGGGTCAGTTTCAGCATTACTAAACACTTGCTGATTTTGCTTGTGTTTTAGTGTCGCAGGCAGAGAAAACTAACCTTACTCTCAGAGACACCAATTGTTAATGAAATGTACCACTAATGTAAGAGATGAAAGCTGCCGTCAATTGAGGTCATACCTGTAAGCATATCTTTCCCTTCTATCAACTTGGTTCGTTAGATGAGCAATGCCTGAATTCTGATATTATCAGAATAATTATTAGTATACCTTTTTTGAATACATGATCTGTATAAGAAATCCTCTTAAACCTTGTGTGTCATTCGTACTTAAATGTCACAGATTTTTCATTAACAAAATGGGAACAAATCCCACCCACATGTCTATGGAAAAAGCTGAACGGGCCAAATGGCTTAATTCTGTCTGAATATTTGATGGGCTGAGGAAAGAAAAGTATCACTACGTTCTATTTTTTTAGCCTTGGTAATGATGGTATCTGCAGTACTTTAAGTAAGGAATCAAAGATGTTCAACTTAAAACTTTTCATTAGCAACTGTAATTAGTTCATAATAAATTTTAAGGTAATATGCAGCTATTTGACTTATGAAACATTTGATTAAACACTTCATTTAAATGAGTCATTTCAACCAGTTCGTTCAGTGCTGCAATGGATGATTCATGACCTCCCCTCATATTCCTTAATGAAATCACTCTCTGGCAATCTCATTTTAAAAACTATCTTCAGAAGCGAATTTTGAATTTCAATCACGGTTTCTGTTTTGAAGTATTTTCCAACTTGAAAGGCCTAGCTTTATGTTTTGGGGCTGTATTCCCTGGTCCTTGATCCTCGGGTAGTTTTTGCCTAATATCTTTTAAAAAACTTAGATCAAATAAGCCCTCAATCTTCAAAATTACAGAAAATGCAACATTATTTTGAACAATTCTTCTTTGGAGTCCAAATACTTCGGTGAGTATACTCTGTAGTCCTCAGCCCCATATAAACTAGTGTCATAAAATATGATAATCTCCAAGTTTTCCATTGGATTATTAAAACAATACTTGTGTATGGAATGGATTACAATTTAGGACAGTACTTAGCACAAATAATAAATCAATCTTCTTCTTTTTGCCTAAAGAAAACAAACTCCTTTAAATTTCAAAGGATAAAAAATAAAAGTTATCTTCACACATCCACATTGCCCATAAATATTTATTTAGCAGTACTTTGAAACTTAATGTACTCTGCCTTTGCATTGTTAAGGATTGTTGCAAGTTGCAGGTTTTAATATTTTTCCGGTTGTTCATGCAAACCCTCCAGAAAAATCTACTGGTCTGAAGTAACAGTGGGTTTGTCTTTTCGGCAGACTATATTGTAGTAGGTTCATGGGTCCTAGGAAAGATTAAATAGGAGATAGTGATCCTAGGGTCACTATCTTGTTCAAAGAAAGATTCTAAACTTTACTGTTTTTAATTTGTATATACATTCAGTGGCCAGTTTATCAGGTACAGGAGTGGAACCTGGTGTAATCTGCTGCTGTAGCCCATCTACATGTCAACATGTTCTCCGTTCAAAGATGCTCTGCTGCACACCACTGTTCAAATAAAATTTATTATCAGAGTACATACATGTACATAAATCACTGAGATTCTTTTTCTTACAGACATACTTAGCAAATCTATAGAACAGTAACTGTAAACGATCAATGGACAGCAAACTGCAAATGCAAATAAATAAATAAATAGCAATAAAAAACGTGTATGAAATAACAATATACCATCCATCAATATAACAGTGTCCATAAATGAGTGTAGCTACCCGCTTTTGTTCAAGATCCTGTTGGTTGAGGGGTAGTAACTGTTCATGAACCTGGTGGTGTAAGTCCTCACGCACCTGTTTCTTCTACCTGATGGCAGCAGCAAGAAGAGAGCATGGCCTGGGTGGTGAGGATCTTTGATGATGGATACCTCTTCTACAGCAACGTTTCAAGTAGATGTGCTCGATGTTTGGGAGGGTTTTACCCATGATGTACTGGGCAGATTCATTAGCTTTTGTAGGATTTTCCGCTCAAAGGCATTGGTGTTCCCACACCAAGCCATATTGCAGCCAGTCGGTACACCTTCCACCACACTGTTGTAACGTGGTTATTAGAGTTCCTATTGCCTTCCTCTTCGATTGAAACAGTACGGCCATTCTCAGACCACTCTCATTAACAAGGCATTTACATCCACAAAAGTGTCCCACTCTGAATGTTTATTTTTGTTTTTTGCACCATTCTCTGTAAATTATTGAGACTGTTGTGCATGAAAATCCCAGGAGATCAGCTGTTTCTGAGGTACTCAAACCACCGCATCTGGCACCAACAATAAAATCCACTGAGAGCACATTCCTTCCCCACACTGATGTTTGATCTGAATAATTGAACCACTTGGCCATGTCTTCATTGCTGCCACATCATTGACTGATTAGGTATTTGCATTAACAAGAAGGTGTACCTTCCAACAATACCAAATAGGGCAGTCAAAGGATTAGGCTTAAAATTTACTTTAAAGAGTACAGAAAAAGTTTGGAATACTTCCTTCCAATATTTTCCAAGACTTGGGCACGTCCAAAACATATGAATAAGTGAAGCTTCTCCATTGTTACACCTATCACAGTAGGGAGATACATCCCTATAAAAATGAGATAATTTATCCTCGGTCATATAAGCCCTATGAACCACTTTAAATTGTAGAAGGGAATGACGAGCTCATAACGATGAAATATTAACCAATTTAAAAATCTCATTCCAAGTTTCTTCAGAAATTGAGGTCTGTAAATCTTGTTCCCAAAGATTTCTGAGATCTTATTGGCAAGGCTGTCATTTATGATCTAAAATACTTCGTGATACTTGAGGAAATGTATTAATTTCTTGAATCTACAATCCTGTTTTTGCGGTGGGAATTCCAGAATTTAAACTGAATGAATTAAAAAATTCCCATTAATGTATTTTATTTTCTATTAAATGTATGACTGTTTTCTTCGCCCTTTTTGGGATTTGTTTAAAACCTTCCCATTCCCTCACTGACGCATCTTTTTTAAATGCTCCTAAGCAGTCTCTAGGTCAAGGGTGGTGAACCTTTTTGGGAACGTGTGCCCAAATTGGTGATATTGTTCTAATATTCTCTCATGTGCAGAAATTATAGATTCATGAATTAGTAACAATAAATAAAGGAATTTTTAAAGTAAAATGGTTGAGTCCTGTTGCTTATTTGTATGGTTTCATGATTTTACTATGAATAAAAGTCTAACAGAGACTGATTGAAATAAATGACCATTTTAGAAAACCTGTTCAAAAATATTAATATTACTTGGCAGATGTTCTCTGATCTTGGCAATCCATTTGCAAATGTTTTGGCACCATACGAGGAGGCAATAATTGGCCTTTGTATATACTTATCAGTTGATTGGTTGTTGTAAGAGAAACCCAATTGTCACAATTGATGAGAAACCTTGATTTGAATTCTCCTGCTTTCTCCACGTAACATAAGACATAAGAGCAAATTAGACTACTTGACCCATTGAAACTGCTTCACCATTCCACCATACCTGATTTGTTATCCCTCTCAATTCCCTTCTCCTGCCTTCTCCCCATAACTTTTGATGCCCTTACCAATCAAGAACCTATCGGCTTTCACTTTAAATATAGTTTGCAGTAAGTTTATTATCAAAGTACATATAAGTTATCATATATAACCCTGAAATTCCTTTTTTGTGAGCAATCACAGAAAGTACAAGAAACAATGAAATTAATGAGAATCAACAGGGTGGACAACAAAAAAGGTACAAAAAAAAAACCATGCAAAGAAAAAGAAAGAAAAATAAAAAATAAAAATAATAATATTAAATAAATAGGCAATAAGGATTGAGAACAGGAGGTGAAGG